>NC_141149.1:61427249-61779749 GCF_053477565.2 Lygodium microphyllum | reverse complement strand
ATTACCATTCAAGAAGTGGGGCATTGACTTTGTAGGTCCAATTACACCATCATCCTCTACATAGAAGAGGTATTTTATACTACTGATTGTCTATTTAATGAAATGGTTAGAAGCACGAGTGATAAGGAAGGACAATGCAAAGGAGACTGTTAGCTTTCTTCTTGAACAAATAATCTATTGTTTTGGTCCACTAAAAGAGTTGGTGTCGGACCATGGAACTCATTTTCTGAATAAGGTGAGGGAAGATTAAGCATAATAAAATGACATCTTACAATCCACATACAAATGGGACAGTTGAAAGCACCAATAAGTAGCTTGTGGGAATCCTATCAAATATCCTCTTAACAAAGAAAAGAGATTTGGACACGAAACTATACGTGGTTGTAGGGGGTACATCACAACCTTTAAACAAGCTATTGGCCATATCTTGTCCAAATTAGTCTATGGATAGAAGTGTGTTAGCACATATGTGTTGAGAATAGCAAATGATGCTTGTATGTACTGTTAGAATATCAAGCTCATAGTATGTATGACCGACATTAGCTATGTCCAGCTATATCAGCAAGTGTGGGACATTAAATAAGTTGGTGGTCTTAGACCCAGTTTGAATGGTCCTACGGACCTTAGTACTATTGTACACACTTATGTTATGCTTGTAGTCTATGAAAAAATGAAATATGATGAACGACGTGAAGGTCAGACAGTAGCTCCATTACGTTGTCTCTCCCCCTCTCTCTTCCAACATGGTATCAGAGCCATCATGGATGGGCTCTTGAAGGCATGAAGCTGCGAGAAAGACCTGCAACCTGAAGACTCAAGGCAGAGGTTGAAGAGAAGCAGGCTGTCATTGTTTCTACAAAGAGGTATGTGTTGAATGCATCTTCAGTATACTTGAAGGAGAGTATGTCAGGACCTGTTTGGAGCCTTGTAAAGGCTTGGTTGGTCATCGTTGAGTGGATCTACAGTAAATGCATCATCAGTGTGAAGCAGGAGAAGCTCAGAACAGTCCACGCAAACTGCTCCAATTTGCTGATCTGCATATGTTGGCTGAATAAGCACATTTGAATGAAATGGAGAACTTAAATGCTTGCTGAATCATCACTGAAAGATGGTTTATTGTCCTAGAATGCTAACCCATGATGTAAATCTCATTTATGAGCTATGACAGTTGATTATAGATCTGAAAATAGTGAAAACCTGTTGTAAATGAAGGCTGTCATGTTGCTACTGAAGACATAAATCACTACTTGAGTGATCCAGAGCTTGTATGCTTGCTTGGGAAGACATATTAATGATCAGACATGTCAATGCTTGGTCTGGAGCTGATGTATGAGGTGGAATATTGAAGTACAAATCTGAAATTGATGACAGGGTGCTGTAAACTGAAACAAGGCAGCATACATTGATCACTCCCTAAAGATTTGAAGCCATTTGATGAGCATTTTGAGCTCTACTGAAGTGAGGGCTCATTCAGGAAGCATATGTACTGAGTTTGATGCATTTGGATTGCATTTCACTGATAAAATATTCAGATCTGGAATTTTATGACAGGTTGAAAACTGTCATAAAACTGTCATCATCATGTACTCATTGCCTTGAAGAAATACATGCCTTTTGTTACCTACAGGGAGTTGTATGGTACGGGATATGATTGTTGAATGCTATGAGCATTGAGATGAGCATTGAAAGCTCTTAAAAACTGAAATCTAAATCAGAGAACAAATGCTTTGACAGTGTATTGGCTGGTCATAAACAGTCCATGTACTTTTTGACATTACTTCTTGAAGACAGAGAGTCTGTGAATGCTCATATGGTCATGTATTGACCTATACACATAGTGGCATATGTATGAAGTGGCTTGAGGATCTCTTGGGATGAAATACATCTTGGTTTGATAGTTTATTGGCTGTATACAATCTGTGAGCAGATTTATGTCACTTGTACTTGCTGGATATGCATTGTTTTGTGCTCGTATGACTATGTCTAGTTGCCTACATATACTAGCAGATGTCTAGAAAGTTTGGAGCATGTAAGACATGTTTTAAAGTGGTTTTTGATAGTAAATTCACTGCTGGTTACTGAAAAATTGCAGGTTTCAGACTACGTATTCTCTTTACTACAATAAGCTTGCATGACACAGAGATACAATACCTGCAAAGTCTACGTACTGACTGATGTACCTATGGGTTATACCACATGTTTGTGGATGTTTTTGAGGTTGCAAAGGGCTGAAATTCCCTTTTTTTTTTTTGCAGAGAATAGTTACAAAAAACTGTCATAAACAGTGAGGACTGAGGTTGGTTAGAGTGACTTGTTGGCTTGCAAGAAGTCAGGCAGTGACTAAATAGGGTCTAGTACAACATGGCAAATGCAAAAATGACTGACAATATAACCCAGATAGTGGGGGAAAAGCTTGACAGTAACAATTATGCCATATGGAAGTTCCGCATGGAGAACTTCTTAATCGAGAAAGGCTATTGGGAGTTGGTGACTGGGGTGGAAGCTAAACCTGAGCTCCCAAATCAACCTACGACTGATCAGAGAGGATTACACCGAGCTTGGATAGAAAGAGTTCGTAGAGTCTTGCATTGGCTCTCTTTATGTATCTCAGATGCCATGGTAATGCAGATAATGAACTGCAGCTCTCCTAAGGATGCATGGGACATTTTGGTAAAGTATTATGGCACAACCACAAGTGCCAGGAAGATCCAGTTGAAGCAGAAGTTCAACAACATGGAGAGAAAGAGCAAATCTATATAGGATTATGTCACAGAGGTTAAGACCATTGTGGATCAGTTGGCATCTGTTGGTTTAGAGGTTGAAGATGAAGACATGATTACTGTGACCTTGAATGGCTTGGGGCCTAAGTATAAGTCTTTTGACACTTCTGTGTCTGTGCGGGTTGAAATGCCTGATTTCAATGAGCTAGTTACATTGCTTATCCATGAAGAGGTTAAGCTTGGTTTGGCTGCAGGATCTAGCAATTCTAAAAACAAGGATGCAGTTTTCTATTCCAATCAACGCGGCCGTGGAAACCGTGGTAGAGGCTATGGATTTCGCAGAGGAGGTCAACAAAATGCATCCTATGGCAATAACAATCAGTAGATATCAAATGCAAGAAGTGGTGGAAACTTTAGAGGTAGGGGGAGATCTAGCCCTAGAGGTAGAGGCTCCTGGCAACAGCAGCGTCCATCTGACAATCCGAACAAGGATAAGGATTATCATTACTGCAGAAAGTATGGGCATATTGCCAAGGACTGCTAGAAGAAGCAGGGCAATCAGAAAGGCAAACAACATGGGCATTTTGCTACATCTAGTCAGGCAGATGATACTTCAGGAGATAGATTGTTTGCCATGCAGTATATAAGAGACAGAGTTGCTGAAAAATCCACTGATGATGCAGTTTGGTATATTGATTCAGGGGCATCAAACGACATGAATCCTAACGGTGATTGGTTTACAAATATGGTGCCTGAAAGGCATGGCTATGTATGCACAGGGGATGACACATAGCATAGCATTGATCATAAAGGCAAAGTTTCTTTGGTAATTCATGATGGTAGGAAGAAGCACTTACATGATGTACTGCATGTCCCGTCAATTACTAAAAATCTATTGTCTGTGGGTCAGATGACTGAGCAAAACTTGCAGGTTAGGTTTAATAAGCATGGGTGCTTTATTGAGGAGTTTGGTAATGGCTGCAAATTGATTGCTCGCGGTCACAGGAATGGCAGAATGTTTACTCTTGATGCTACCTTACCAAAGCTCAATTCAGCCATGTTTGCCCATGGTTTTGGCACTATCAGAGACTTGGAGATTTGGCACAAGAGAGTGGGGCATGTAAATTTGCAAAGGCTGCAAATTATGCAGAAAAAACAGCTTGTTACAGGTTTACCCAAGTTCCAATACTCAGATATTGGTCATGTATGCGATGCTTGCCAGTTCGGTAAGCAGTCAAGGTTGCCATTTGTCAGGCATGTAAGGCAAAGTACACATCCATTGCAGTTAGTGCACTCTGATGTTTGGGGGGCAACCCATAATGCATCCATGGGAGGCTCTAGATATTATGTTACATTCATTGATGATTACAGTCGCTATACTTGGGTTTACATTTTGAAGACAAAGGATGAGGTGTTTGCTGTTTTTCAGCAGTTTAAAAAGTAGGTTGAAGAGGAATTTGATTGTTATATCTCTTGCTTGAGATCAGATAGCGGTGGGGAGTATGTGTCAAATGAGTTTGATAACTTTCTGGCTGAAAATGGCATACGTAGGCAGCTTACCTGCAGCTACACTCCTCAGCAAAATGGGGTAGCTGAAAGGAAGAACAGAGTCTTGATGGAAGCTGCTCGTGCCATGATTAATGAGAAGAATATGCCACTCTATTATTGGGCTGAGGCTGTTATGACAGCCATGTATATCTTGAATCGGACTCCCACTGCAGGTATTCATGAGATGACAACGTTTGAGAAGCTGTGTGGCTATAAGCCGGATGTAAGTCACATGAAAGTCTTTGGCTATCTTGCTTATGTGCATATTCTAGATAAAAAAATAAAGAAGCTGGATCCAAAAGCGCATAAGTGTGTCTTCATTGGATATTCGCAGGAGAAGAAGGCATACAAAAGTTATGATCCCTCTACCAGGGAGACCTTGGTGAGCAGGGATGTTATTTTTTATGAGATGGGTTCTTGGTATGTATCACCGACAACAGTGCCATTGGATATGCCTTCCCCTCATGTATCTACAGTTGATATGCAGTAGAGCACTACTATGACAGGACCTAGTAGTCAAACAGTATCCCCATGGACAGGGAGATTGAGGAGCTCACCGTCCACTGACACGAGTATGTCAGTGAGGGGGAGATATGATGTCGTGGACAAAGGAAAAGAGAAAGTTACTGAGGATGTATCTAGGATGTTGATAGCTAGAGGGATGACTTCTGGATATGAGTCTACTGACACTTTAGACAGTGAACTTGGTATTCCAACTGTCTATATGCTTGGCACAAGGTAGAGCAGGTACATTTCGCCTCATGAGAGAGGGGAATCGAGCAGTGCACCACAGCTTAGATGCTCACAGAGAGTTAGATACCCTATTGACAAGTTGACATATAGTGGATACACTGCTAAGTATTATGCTTACATGACAAAAGTGATGGAGATCAAAGAACCAGGTACATATGCTGAAGCAGTGGAAAATGAGAACCGGTATGCAGGTATGGATGAAGAAATGAATGCCTTGGCTGAAAATAAGACATGGGATCTTGTGCCACTATCTGAAGGAAAAAAGACCATTGGCTGCAAATGGGTCTACAAAATCAAATTCAAGTCAGATGGTAGTGTGGAAAGGTACAAAGCCAGGCTGGTTGCTAAGGGGTATGCCCAACAGTATGGACTTGATTATGAGGAAACATTCAGCCTTGTTGCCAAGATGGCAACCATACGCACTGTGATTGCTTTGGCTGCTGCTAGAGCATGGAAATTACAGCAAATGGATGTTAAGAATGCATTTCTTAATGGTGACTTAGCAGAGGATGTCTATATGGTTCAACCAGAAGGGTATGTTCACCCTGATTTTCAGCATTATATATGCAAGCTGAAAAAGGCACTGTATGGGCTGAAGCAGGCTCCGAGAGCTTGGCATGCTAGGATCAGTAACTACTTGCAGAGGTTGGGTTTTACTATCGGTGGGGCTGATCACAGCCTATTTACAAAGAAGATCGACAGTGGCTTGGTAGTGCTAGTCATATATGTTGATGATTTGATAATCATTGGTGATGATAACTTGGGCATACAACATGTAATGAAGATGCTAAAATCTGAATTTGACATGAAAGATCTAGATGAATTGAAATACTTTTTGGGTATTGAGGTAATCAAGGCTGAAAATGGTTTATGGCTGATGTAGAAACATTATGCCATGGAAATGCTGAAGAAATATGGCATGGCTGAATGCAAACCATTGGATACACCCCTTGATCAGAATGTCAAGCTGGACATTAGCACTGGAGCTGAAATTTAGGATGTGACTATGTATAGGCAGATGGTTGGAAGTCTGATCTACTTGACCACATCACTAGACCGGATTTGAGTTATGCAATTGGGCTCATAAGTCAGTTTATGCAGAAGCCCAGGAAGCCACATTTGGATGCTGTTAGGCGGATTATAAGATATGTTAAGTCCAATATAGATTATGGGCTGTTCTATATGAGAGATAAGCCCTTGAAACTAGTTGGATACATAGATGCGGATTGGGCAGGATGCTCATATGAGTCGCAGATATACGAGTGGTTATGATTTTGGCCTTGGAAGTGGCATGATCAGCTAGAGCAGCAAGAAGCAACCAACGGTTGCATTGTCTAGCTCTGAGGCAGAGTACAGGGGTGCTGCATTGGCAGCATGTGAGATTTCATGGCTGCTCAAGCTTATGGCTGATTTGGATATTTAGGTGGATGCTCCAGTGACGTTATTATGTGACAATCTCAGTAGTGTACTCCTGGCAACAAATCCAGTATACCATGCTAGGACAAAACACATAGAGGTACACTACCATTTTATTAGAGAGATGGTTCTTGCAAGGAGAGTAGATCTTATGCATGTGAAGACTGATGAACAGGTTGCAGATATCTTTACTAAGTCTTTGGGTAAAGATAAGTTCAGTAGTTTTAGACAGCTACTTGGAGTTCATCAGATGATTTGAGCTTGAGGGGGAGTGTTAGAATATCAAGCTTGTAGTATGTATGACCGACATTAGCTGTGTCCAGTTGTATCAACAAGTGTGGGACATTAAATAAGTCGATGGTCTTAGACCCAATGTGAATGGTCCTACAGACCTTAGTACTATTGTACACACTTATGTTATGTTTGTAGTCTATGAAAAAATGAAATATGATGAACGACCTGAAGGTCAGGCAGTAGCTCCATTACGTTGTCTCTCCCCCTCTCTCTTCCAACATGTATGCCCATAGAGGTTTGCCCATAAGTGGCTTTGTATGAGAGAGAGACAATGATGAATGCTCTAGGAAGAGATGTCCAAAATCCCATATGCACAGCGATAATAGTGGTACTATCCAAAAGCTATATAAGCATGTACTTGACACTCATTTCAATGTAATGGTACCATTAGTTTGAGTCACTCAAGATTGTGTTTATGAGTCCAAGTGAATCTATATTGGAACCTAATTCACTTGAGTTACAATTTCTCATTCTAATCATGTATCCTATGTTTGATTTGTGTCCACCATAGCTCTTCTAGTTCTAGGTCCATGATTCTCAACATGGTATCAGAGCCATAGTTGAGCTAGGTAGCTAGTGGTGTGATTTCTTTGCTGTATTCATCTTTCACACACACACACACACAGAGTATATTGTCTATTGTCTATCAATGAGACAAAGGATAGGGATATGTCATGTCTTTGTAATGGAATCGTAGCAAGTGGTCTCGTGTTGTTTGCGGCTGTAGGGGTGGTCTTCTCCTTCTATCTAGGAGCCTCTAGCCATGGCAAGCTACCTGTCATAGACCTCAGTAGGCCATTTCCCCACCTAGTAACTATAAGAGGCCCCTACATTAACGTAGATTCTCATGAGATTGGGCCTCTTTGTGTCGTCATCATTATCATGTGCTTGGAAGAGGAGCTCTCCTTAAAGACCTCGGACTTCGACCCTACCGAAGAAGAGGATCTGAGAGCCGAGCCTATGCCTGTAGTGTAGTGGAAGTATGAGGTGTGCAGAGAATCCTTCACACCGTTAGTACCTCCATTCTCGCCTCAGTCATTGCAGAGAGTCCGCCTTCTTCTAGACAATATCAAACCACCTAATGTTGGATTGTATGAAATCCCACCTCAACAAGCAAATGGAGGTTCTAACTCTATCAGGATAGAGAAAAGGAACATACCTACTTTAGCTGTAATACATCTTCACCATCATCCAGGCATGACTGTCTTCAGCAAACTTCTATATGGATCAATGGATGTCAAGGCTTATGACTGGGTTAACAGTGGTGATGCAACACAATCTAGTTTGCAAAACTAGTTGTTGATAGGACTATGTCAGCACCTTGTAAACCATCGGTGCTTCACCCAACAAGTGGAGGTAATATACATGAATTCACAGCAGTAACAGCTTGTCATGTACTAGATTTCTTGGCTCCTTATTTTGCCAAAGATGGCAAACATTGTACATACTATCGAGATATTTCATATTCTAGACAAGCAGGTGAATCATCTGGTGATGGAAATGGAAATTATGCCATGAGGAATGCCAGCTATCATGGCTAAAGAGGTCCAAACCACCAGTTGACTTGTTAAAGGTATCTCCTTACATGGGTCCAAGAATTGTACCTTGAAATTTTTTTCTTCCATTGCAGAACTAGTGTAACTATAAGCTATTTGCACTTCTCCAAAATCTTTTTCCATGTCAAGACCTTTCAATGATTGTCTATCCATCAAAATTCACAAAAAAAAATCATGTATCTCGAACTTCAATGTATGGGAGTTTATCAAACCAATTCTCATGTACCCATCATTGTGTTCATTTGTAAAAGAATAAAGCAGAAAGGAGAAGTACCATGCATCAACAAAGGGACAAGAATCACAACAAAGGCAAAGAGCATGAAGACCAAGGAGGCCAAGAAAATCAAAGATACCCAGAAGATCAAGAAAATCAAAGGATACCGAAGAAGCATGGAAAAAGAACTTTCCGTTGCTGACAACAAAGAACTTTTCCCATAGTGGATGTAAAAGCCCTTACCAAATATGTAAAGTTTCAAGCCTTAACTTGACTAGGTTGCCAAAGAGCTAGTCTCCCAAGCCATGTTTGCATGCAGGGGGGCAAAAGCTAGCAAGGGTAGGAACTCTTCATTTGATGGGGGGTGTTGAGAATAGCGAATGATGCTTGTATGTACTCCCATAGAGGCTTGCTCACAAGTGACTTTGTATGAGAGAGAGACAATGATAAATGCTCTAGGAAGAGATGTCCAAAATACCATATGCACAATGAGAATAGTGGTACTATCCAAAAACTATATAAGCATGTAATTGACACTCATTTCAATGTAATGGAACAATTAGTTTGAGTCACTCAAGATTGTGTTTATGAGTCCTAGCTAATCTATCTTGGAACTTAATTCACTTGAGTTACAATTTATCATTCTAATCATGTATCCCGTGTTTCATTTGCGTCCACCATAGCTCATCTACTTCTAGGTCCATGATTCTCAACATGGTATCAAAGCCATAGTTGAGCTAGGTTTCTAGTGGTGTAATTTCTTTTCTAAATTCATCTTTGACATAGACTTGCACGCACACACACACACACACACACACACACACACACGCACACACACACACACACACACACACACACACACATGCACACATGCACACACACACACACACACATAGAGTCTATTGTCTATCGTCTATCAATGAGACAAAGGAAAGAGAGATGTCATGTCTTTGTAATGGAATTGTAGTAGGTGGTCTCCTATTGTTTGCAGCTGCAAGGGTGGTTTTCCCCTTCTATCTAGGAGCCTCTAGCCATGGCAAGCTGCCTGTCATAGATCTCAGTAGGCCATTCCCCCCTCCAGCAGTTGTAGGAGGCCCCTATATTAACATAGGTTCTCATGACATTGGGCCTCTTCGTGTCATCATCTTCATCATGTGCTTGGAAGAGGAGCGCTCCTTAAAGACCTCGGGCTTTGACCCTGCCGAAGAAGAGGATCTGAGAGCAGAGCCTATGCCTGTAGTGTAGTGGAAGTATGAGGCGTGTAGAGAAGCCTTCACACCGTTAGGACCTCCATTCTCTCCTCACGCATTGCAGAGAGTCTGCCTTCTTCTAGACAATATCAAACCGCCTAATGTTGGATTGTATGAAATCCCACCTCAACAAGCAAATGGAGGTTTTGACTCTATCTGGATAGAGAAAAGGAATAGGGCTAGGCATCGCTCAAAAAAATCTTGTTCACCTCCAATCATATCATATATGCACATATATGAGTGTGATGAGTTCTCTATGGGGATCTTCCACCTACCTACTTTACTTGTAATACCTCTTCACCATCATCCAGGCATGACTATCTTTAGCAAACTTCTATATGGATCAATGGATGTCAAGGCTTATGACTAGGTTAACAGTGGTGATGCAACACAATCTAGCTTGCAAAATTAGTTGTTGATAGGACCATGTCAGCACCTTGTAAACCATTGGTGCTTCACCCGACAAGTGGAGGTAATATACACGAATTCATAGCAGTAATAGCTTGTGATGTACTAGATTTCTTGGCTCCTTATTTTGAAAAAGATGGCAGAAATTGTACATACTATCGAGATATTCCATATTCTAGACAAGAAAGTGAATCATCTGGTGATGGAAATGGAAATTATGCCATGAGGAATGCCAGCTATCATGGCTAAAGAGGTCCAAACCACTCGCTGACTTCTTACAGGAAACTCCTTACATTGGTCCAAGAATTGTACCTTGAAAATTTTTGCTTCCATTGCAGAACTAGTGTAACTGTAAGCTATTTGCACTTCTCCAAAATCCATTGCCATGTCAAGCCCTTTCAATGATTGTCTATCCATCAAAATTCATTAAAAAAAACATGTATACCGAACTTCAATGTATGGGAGTTTATCAAACCAATCCCATGTACCCATCAGTGTGTTCATTTGTAAAAGCATAAAGCAAAAAGGAGAAGTACCACACATCAACAAAGGGACAAGAATCACAACAAAGGCAAAGAGCATGGAGAGAAAGGAGCCAGAAGATCAAGAAAATCAAAGGATGCCGAGGAAAAATAACTTTCCGCTGACAACAAATAACTTTTCCCATAGTGGATGTAAAATCCCTTACCAAAGATGTAAAGTTTCAAGCCATAACTTGACTAGGTTGCCAAAGAGCTTATTTCAATGTAATGGCACAATGAATTTGAGTCACTCAAGATTGTGTTTATGAGTCCAAGCTAATCTATCTTGGAACCAAATTCACTTGAGTTACAATTTTACACCATTTTGGGGAATATGGGAATTTCCCATAAGTTTGGGACATGTGGTCAAATCTTTGGATTTGTCGTAACTTGAACACTATAACTCCAAATCAAGTGCTCTATAGCTCAATAGATTCCATTTTTCAAGTGCTTTCCAATGATAGGTCACATTATATGGTTTTGAGAAACTCATGGACATGTTATCTGGATGCCACCTTTTTAGTATTTAAAAAATGGGAATTGGGAGATTCCCAAACTCACTAATATTGTGTTTTCTCATTCTAATCATGTATTGTGTGTTTCATTTGCATCCACCATAGCTCATCTAGTTCTAGGTCCATGATTCTCAACAATTTGGATGAGCTGAAACTTCAAGTTTTATTATATTAAGAGATGATCAAGCATCGTATGAAACAACTTCATGATGTGAAAGCAAAGAAGTCTACCTTCAGAAAAGGAAACTAGTCATGTACTATGATGCATGTAGGGAGCTTTTTCTTGGAAAATTAGAGCCTAAGGGGATGATCCATATATAATAGTTAGAATAAGTAAAAATAAATCCACCATATTATTAGCAGATCTACAAGGGGTGGAATTTAAGAATAAGGTTAATCTCAACAAGATTAAGCCTTATTATCTATAAGCATACTAATGCTATGAATGCCTTTGTTTGCAAGTGTATACCACCTTGATTTGAAACCTGCAAGAGAAATAAAACCAATTAATGGGGCCACTAGTCCCCTATTTGGAGCACCCATATCTAGAACAAAGATACTATCAATGAAGGCTTGTTTGGTGGAGAAAATGGTATATTAAAGTGATTAAGCAAGAAGGTGGGACTTTTTTTTGGAAAATCATGGTCTTTTACTATCACTAATTAAGTTCTATTAAAAACTATCCTCATAGGTTTCAATGAAGAAGGTGGGATGGAGCTTTTGATTCACCCTTTGAATATGTTGAACTTTGATTATCATAGTTACCAATAGCTAGCTATGTAAACCCTTTATGGACCTATACATTGTATTTTGATGGAACATCCAAGGATCCCAATAAAAAAGGGATCAGTGGGGTAGTCATTAGAGATCCTCGACATAGGGTTACAATGAAATTAGCTACCTACCTTGGGGTAGGATTTACTAACAATATGATAGAATATAAAGCCCTAATAATGGGACTGAACATTGCTAAGAGAGGTGGTATTTTCCAATTATTAGTAATGGAGGACTCCAAACTGATATTGGATCAACTAAATGGGATGTACACATTATACACTCCTATCCTTCATAGATACTATCGTGCTTCTATAGACCTGATTGGTGAGTTTAAAAGAGTGTCTCTTCAACTAATTCCATGACATTGGAACTAATTTGCCAATTCATTAGCAAATTATGATTACATAGATTTCAATTGTGGTCCTAGCTTGGATATATCTCTTGATGATGGGATATGACCTGGTTGATTATGGGAACTCTTATCTGAACATGCTTTAGATGGCATGCAGTTGGCTAGTTTGCATAATGCAGAAAGTAGGCGAGACCTATCTACCATTATTATCTTGGACCCATAAGCTCATTAGATGACATGTTATGTGTACACCTCTTGCAGTATATATAGGAGATATGGGTCACAATTCGATGCACTTAGTTTAGGGCTAGGACCCCTATTTTCTCCTTGGAATGGAGCATCTTGTTGCATGTCCAATACCACTCCAAGGGGAGATGTGTTGTAAGCTATATTGATTTATCATTTTAGGCCAAGAGGTCCAATTTTTTGGATATAAATGTTTCAATTTGTTAGGCCAAGAGGGCCATGTGTGTGTTTGGTACGGGTGGATTTAATGGTTCTTTGTTTTAGTGCTGCAGTAGATAGGTTCAAAGAAGCACATGGAGGGAGCCCATTGTTGCATAGAAACTTCATGTGGCCAATCTAGGTGGTGTCTTCCCTTTTTGAGTTCTTTCTCCTTAGGCGAAATGTGTATGTGTATTTGGAGATGTTGCTTTCTTTATTGGGAACCATTTTTCAAGGCATGAAGTCCTAGAAATAGGTTAGATATGTCTCAAGAGGTTTGAGTAATTGTTCCGCCTCCTACGAACACTTTGTCAGGTATACAAATATTGTTACCCTAGTGATCCTATCCTCCTAGTCTACTAGGTAGCTCGTTCTAGGACTTCCTATTAGTTGTGAGGTAGCTAAGAAATCCTAGTAAATATGGAAAGAAAATGATATATGTCTGAAATAATTATAATACAAAGATGTGTAAAAAGGGGATCTAATTAGTCAAAAAAAAACCTTAAAGAGAAAAATCAAAAGAGTAGATGTTCATTACTTTGTGAAGGCTTGTTGGTAGGTTCTTGGGGACGAGTGAGACCCAAGGCCAATGTCTTGTCTTCTTGGGGTTGGTAGCATTTTGCTAACAAGAAAATAAGGATGGTCATAGCAAAAATAAAAGTTAGTGAGAAAAAAAGATTTAGTATCGCCTCATGAGAGCTTGGTGGGTACTTCCTTATTGAGAAGACTGGGATCGATGCCCTGTTCTCCTTAGATCACAATATGCTCTACTCCCTTCTTTTTACACATCCAAGTACCAGTGGTTGGACCCGCCTACCTGACCTAGAACAATGGTACCACAAACTCCCATTAGACGAGTGAGTGCTCCTATTGCTGGGACCATATAAATGTCAAGATTGTGGGAGAGAAGGAAGGAGTCTCACTTGTAGCTTTCTTGCTTGCACAATGGGGGAATACACACAAGGGTGGAGGCTAAAAACAATTTTCCTCTTCTTAGTTGTGTAAGCCAAAAGAACTCTCATACAAAGAAATAGAAGAACCCTATATATGGGTCTCAAACCAAACTCAACTAACTAAGGTGGCATACTAACTGAGCCACAAACTAGGGTAGATAAGGATAGCTGTCATCTAGCTATTATTCATGGGTGGTGTACCAACCGCATCTGCAACTAACACGTCGGTGACATAAATGCACAATGGTCACCCTGGCATATCATGAGTGGAGCTCGATATCTCAACACTCCCCCTCGAGCTCAATCCCAATTCCTGCACACCAAGCAGGTCTCTGAACTTGTGCAGCTTCTCTGCACCCAATGCCTTCGTAAATATGTCAACTACCTGATCCTCTGTGCTGACATAAACTAGATCAATAAGACCTAGTAAAACCCTCTTCCGCACATAGTGATAATGCACCTCAATGTGCTTTGTTCTAGCATGATAGACTGGGTTATTTGCCAAGTGTATACTACTCATGTTGTCACAATAAATGATAACTGGCCCATCTGTAGGCTGATGCATATCATAAAGTAGCTTATGGAACCAAGCTACCTCACATGCAATGCAGCCATTGCTGCACCCCTGTACTCAGCCTCTGTGCTGGATAAGGCAACTGTAGGCTATTTCTTACTGCTCCAAGTGACTGTAGCACTCCCAAAAGAGAACACATATCCACTGGTAGATCATCTATCAGAAATGCTACCAGCCCAATCAGCATCAGTATATCCATGCAACTATATCTGAACTCCAGTCTCATAAAATAGTCCATACTGCAATGTGGACTTCACATACCTGAGTATGCGTCTAGCCGCATCCAAATGCGGTTTCCTTGGAGCCTGCATAAACTGACTTACCAATCCAATAGCATAGCTCAAATCTGGCCTAGTAATAGTCATATAAATCAAACTTCCTACTATGTGTCTATACATAGTAGGGTCTTCCAGAAGCTCACCTGCATCTGTGCTCAGCTTCACATTCTGCTCCAAAGGAACTGAAATAGGCTTACAGCCTGTCATCCCATATTTGGACAGCATGTCCAATCCATACTGCCTCTGCAAGAGCTGTATCCCACTTGGTGATCTAATCACCTCAATGCCCAAGAAATAACACAGCTCTTCCAAATCCTTCATCTCAAACTTCTGCTTCAATAGCATTTTCACATGAAGGATATCTTCATCACTATCACCTGTCATAATCAAATCATCAACATAAATGGCAAGTAGCATAATACCTTTCTCTATTTTTCTCACATAAAGTGAGAAATCTGCCTTGGAAATCTGAAAGCCAATAGTGACAAGATATTGTCCTATCTTGTCAGACCATGCTCTAGGTGCTTGCTTCAAGCCATACAAAGCTTTCTTCAACCTGCAAACAAACTCAGGATGAACAGCATGCACATAACCTGGTGGCTACTCCATATAGACCTCTTCTTGCAAATCACCATGCAAGAAGGCATTCTTTACATCCATCTGATGTAAAGACCATCCCTTTGATGCAGCCATAGCAATGACTGCTTTTACGATTGCCATCCTTGCAACCGAATTGAATGTTTCTTCATAGTCAATGCCATATGCTTGTGCATATCCCTTGACTACTAATCTTGCCTTGTATCTATTCACAGAACCATCTGCATTGTGCTTCACCTTATAAACCCACTTACAGCCAATTGCATTCTTACCTTTAGGCAAAGGTACTAACTCCCGTATAGCATTTTCTTCCAAGGCATCCATTTCTTCATCCATGGCTTTCTCCTGTTTTTCTTTTCCCATGGCTTGCTCAAAAGAAGTGGGTTCTGGTTCCTGTATCACTTTGACCATATATGCATAGTGAATGACTGTAAATCCATCATATTTCAGCCTATCGACAGGATACCTAGCTCTCGTAGACCTGTGCAAAATAGGTTCACTCCCAGGTGCTCTCAAAACATCCCTGGTCTTCCTTACTCTAGGTGTAACAATAAAAGGAATACCCAACTCATCATCAATGCTCTGTTCTGAGCCACTGGATTCACCATCCACATAAGAGTGACCTGCATTCACATCAAACATGGGCTGATCTATCTTCTCTTTTCCTTTTTGTGATACCTGCATACCACTATCTGCATTGCTTTGAGAATATTCTCCTGATCTCAATCTGCCTGTCAATGGCGAAGAATGTGAACCACTGCTAGAGGACGCTCCAGGTCCACTAATATTTTGTGACTGCTGATGCGAATTCTGTGCAGCATTACCATTTTGTGCATCTACATCATCAATCACATTTACTGGTTTATACCAGCTACTCATCTCATCAAAGACAACATCTCTGCTCCACTATAAACTTACGAGTAGAAGGGTTATAACATCTATACTCTTTTTGCTGCAGAGAGTAACCAATAAAGATGCACTTCTCAGCTTTTGGATCCAACTTGGATCTCAAATCATCTGGCACATGTACATAGGCAATGCAACCAAAAATTTTCAAATGAGAAATATCTGGTTTCCTACCAGTATACCTCTCCTCTGGAGTCATCCCATGTATTGCTGCAGTGGGAGTCATGTTCATTATGTAGACTGCTGTAGCAACTGCTTCAGCCCAATAAAAATCTGGCAGGTCTTTTTCATTGAGCATGGCACGAGATACCTCTCCAATATGCATGTTTTTCCTTTCTGCAATTCCATTTTGTTGTGGGGTATGACTGCATGAATATTACTGCTTTATGCCATGCTCCTACAGGAACCTTAAAAACTCATTTGAGAGGTACTCTCCCCCTCCATCTGACCTTAGGCATTTTATTTGCAGACCTGTTTCTTTTTCAGCCATAGCTTTAAGAGTTTTGAAATGCCCAAAAACTTCACTTTTCTTTTTCATAAAATACACCCAAACTTTTCTGCTATAGTCATCAATAAAAGTGACAAAATAATGACAGCCTCCAAGAGATGCAGCTTTAGTAGTCCACACATCAGAGTGGATTAATTCCAATGGCTTCTTACTCTCTTGAACATGTCTAGGAAATGGTTTCCTTGCCTGGTTTCCAAACTGACAGGCTTCACATACCTTATGCATTTCTGCAACCTTGAATTTAGGCAATCCTGCAACAATATTTTGGGCTTGCATTGATTTAAGTCGCTGTACATTAACATGACCAATGCGTTTATGCCAGATATCAATATCTGCCACTACACCGGTCCCATGTGCAAACATTGTTGCACTCAATTCAGACATGTCTGCATCCAACGTAAACATTCTGCCCTTCTTCTTTCCTTTTTCTATCAAGCAACCTTTATTTTTCATATCCTCAACAAAGCATCCATGAGGATTAAATCTGACCTGCAAGCCCTACTCAACCATTTGACCAACAGAAACCAGATTCTTGGTGATATTCGGGACATGAAATACATCGGACATGTAATTCTTTTTCCCATCCTGCATAGACAAGGGAATTTTTCCAATCTGCACAATAGGATGTGCAGTATCATCACCACTCCACAAATCCTGGTTTTTCCATTTTCCTTATATCCTCCATCCATTCTGCATGACCTGTCATGTGGTTTGATGCACCTGAGTCAACATACCATACATCGTTGCTTTCTTCTGCTCTTGTCACAGAATTGTTCATGTGCAGCATAACAAATGCTCATTTCTGTCATCACCCTGTCTACTAGAAGATGCATAATTTCCTTGTTGCAGTTTTCCATTCATGATGTCATTCTGCTTTTTATAGCAGTCTTTAGCCATATGACCCATTTTACCACAATAGTAGCATTCAACATTGTTGTTTGCATTTTGCCCTCTTTGCCATCCACCACGACCTCTTTGGCTCCACCTGCCTCTAGAGTTACCACGTCCTCCTCCATAGGACTGGTTTTCTTGAGTTTGCTGCATATTCTGATTTCTACCACGGCCTCCTCTACCTCTGCCTCTATCTCTTCCAACATTTGAGTAGAAGACAGCTTCTTTTGAAGTTCCTCCTGAAGAAGATCCACCACCATTTCTCTGCTCCTCAGAAATTAGAAGAGAAATTAACTCCTCAAAATCACGAAATCTTTCACGAACTGAAATGGATGTCCGAAACTGTGCATAATCCTTTCCTAGACCATTCAAGGTCAGAAACTAAATCATCATCTTCCACTGGCGACCCAATGGAAGCAAGTGCATCTGCAATCTTCTTCACCTTCATGTGGTAGTCATTGATGCTCATATTTTCTCTTTGTACATTATGCAACTCTTGCTTGAGCTGCATTTTCTTGGCTTGCGTATTTGTGCTATACATTTTTGACAAAGTATCCCATGCCTCCTTTGGCGTACTTGCATCCTGAATATGCACAATCATAGAGTCTGAAATACTGATAGACAGTCAGTACATAACTTTCCTGGCTCTCTCATGCCATGCTTTAAATGCTTGCATTTGCTGTTGATTGGGAACATCAGGGAGAACTGGTTCTTCTTCATTTCCTGCAACAAATTCCCAATATTCTTTTCCCATAAGGAAATTCGTAATTCCAAACTTCCATGCTTGGAAGTTGTTCTTGTCAAGCTTTTCAGTGACAATCTGTGAGAGAGAATCAGATGCCATTATAGAACTTTTTAAAAAGTTGTGTCACAGCAAAGAACGCAGCTTCAGCCTCACAAGGGCAAATCTGCAAAACTGGCGAAAGTGGTATTTGACCACACAGTCACTTCCTAGTGACAATTTTGCATAAATAGGGACCAAGGATGATTCCGAAACTCCCAATGTCTCTGCACACAAGCATACGATGCAATTTCTACAGTAACTTTTCACCGACCTATAGAACAGTGGTCGCACAGCATAAAACATGGCCTTTTCCTGAGTGCGTGCAGAAAACTTTCGTCTCCAAAACAGGCTCCGAAATGGCCTCAAATCAAAAAAACAGGGTTGCTAAGGGCTAAATCCCTTGCCCGCAGCATATACTGCCCTCTTGCTTCACCGCGAAGGGCGTCTCAACCTGAGACAATGCACTCTTGCAATTTCCGGCTGTGCTACCTGTAGAGATCTGCTCCCAAAACAGAAAATGAAAGCAACACTGCTCCTCTTACCAGAACACCGCGAGCTTGGCTTGCTTTCTTGAGCTCCTTACCATGAACAAGGCTCTAATACCATGTCAAGATTGTGGGAGAGAAGGAAGGAGTCTCACTTGTAGCTTTCTTGCTTGCACAATGGGGGAATACACACAAGGGTGGAGGCTGAAAACAGTTTTCCTCTTCTTAGTTGTGTAAGCCAAAAGAACTCTCATACAAAGAAATAGAAGAACCCTGTATATGGGTCTCAAACCAAACTCAACTAACTAAGGTGGCATACTAACTGAGCCACGAACTAGGGTAGATAAGGATAGCTGTCATCTAGCTATTATTCATGGGCGGTGTACCAACTGCATCTGCAACTGACACGTCGGTGACATAAATGTACAACGGTCACCCTAGCATATCACGAGTGGAGCTTGATATCTCAACAATAAATTCATATATTTTTTCATTTTTCTCATTCTCTATTCTTCATTATTTTCAAGAAGAACTTTGATATGAAGTGCATGGGACATGCATCACATATTCTTGGGATGCATATTATGTGTGATCACTCTAAGGGACTCCTTTACTTATCATCAAAGGAGTATATTTAGAAGATCTTTTAGCAGTTTCATCTACAAGATGTTAAGCCTATTGGCTATTGGTGGAAAATGACCTAGACTTGTAGCCATTAAAATGTTAATGTGCAAGCATGCTTTCACGGGAATATATCATAGATCTCTTGGATGAAAATAGCCTCAAATGCTTCTTGATTTTTGAAGCTTATCATGTAACTTTGTAAATAAGATTATTATTTATTCTAATATATTCTCACTACGAGTTATGTGGTTCTAATGCTTTCTGTTGACCTTCTGTAACTCTCTATTGAGCCTCTGTGAGAGCTTCTGTAGACCTTCTGTATGCTTTTGTATGCCTCTGTATGTGTTCTTTTGGATGATGATGTAGCTTGGAAAAGTTTTCTAGGCTTGGAAAGAGGTGAGTACAAGTGCAAAAGAGCTCAAAGAAGTCAAAGAAGTAGCTGCTAAAGACTCAAGTAAAGACTGAAGTGAAGTGACAGTGGTGAGCTATGAAGAGTCACTGTAGTGGCTTTGGTGCCTCTTCGCATTTGACACACCTTTTGGGAGGTGTCTCCACAACCAAATAGGGGTTATTATGAGTGATTATTGAGTGATTGTAGAGAGGCTATGATGTATTATTGAGAGCATACTATTGTGAGAGAGATCATATGCAAGAGATAGTCAATTCTATGTGAGACAATGTATCTTTCTATGAGAGAGAAGACTAAGAAGACAATGAAGATGAATACTATGTGATTTCTTTCCATCAAAATGATGTTTCTCTTGTGTTCTCTTTGTCTACCAATGAAATCTATGAAGAAGATGAAGAACATAATCAAGTTTGTTAAAGATAAAGCCGTGGGAGATTGTTTCTATGATGCTGCGTGAAGATTTCTTGTCTTTGGTGTTGTTTTCTTTGTGATGGTCATATAAAGAATGAAATAAAATCTTGTTGATGTTATAAGATATATTTTATTGCAAGAGAATTCCCTTTTCCTTGGTGTTACTCTTGGGGCTCCATGTTTTTTGTGCGTAGCCAGGGAAACTTGCCATCAACAAGTACCAGAAGAGGCTAAAAATGAAGGAAATGGCATTGCCAAGAAGAGGAGAATTCAATGGATGTTTGAAAAGTTCCTTCTTCCACTGAAGAGTTGGAATTTCTCATTATCAAAGCCACTTTCCACAAGAATTTCATCCCACAATGGCAGAAACATATCACCATCATGATGCATGCTCTATGTGGTGGGCTCTTTCCTCTTCCTGTTGAAGCAGTAGAAACTTGCATCTTGGTGGCAAACTATTTGGGAACAAACTGAAGAGCAGAAACAGAGAGAATGACCATCCATGGAAGATTTGGCATTCATTGAGAAGTTTCCAGACATCATCAAGTGGGAGATTGTGAAGAAGCTTCAGGAGTCGTGGTCTGTAGAGGTTCACGAAAACAAGAAGGAGAAGAGTTGGAATTTTTTTGTGGATGCTCAACAGCAAGATACATGGGATGATTGGTGTGTTGAGATATCGAGCTCCACTCGTGATATGCAAGGGTGACCGTTGTGCATTTATGTCACCGACTTGTTAGCTGTAGATGCGGTTGGTACACCACCCATGAATAATAGCTAGATGACAGCTATCCTTACCTACTCTAGTTCATGGCTCAGTTAGTATGCCACCTTAGTTAGTTGAGTTTGGTTTGAGACCCATATATAGGATTCTTCTATTTCTATGTACGTGAATTCTTTTTGGCTTACATAACTAAGAAGAGGAAAGCTATTTTCAGCCTTCACCTGTGTGTGTATTCCCCCATCGTGCAAGTAAGAAAGCTACAAGTGAGACTCCTTCCTTCTCTCCCACAATCTTGACATGGTATCAAAGCTTGGTTCATGGTAAGGAGCTCAAGAAAGCAAACCAAGTTCACGGTGTTCTGGTAAGAGGATCAGTATTGCTTTCATTTTTTGAGTTTGGGAGCAAGTCTCTACAGGTAGCATAGCTGAAAAGTGTAAGAGTGCAGTCTCATATTGAGACGCCCTTCGCGGTGTAGCAAGAGGGCAGTATATGCTGCAGGTAAGGGCTTTAGCCCTTGGTTGCCCTATTTTTTTTATTCGAGGCCATTTCGAAATGGCCTGTTTTGGAGGCAGAAGTTTTTCCATGCACTCAAGAAAAGCCCCTATTTTTTGCTATGCGACCATTGTTCTACAGGTCGGTGAAAAGTTTCCATAGAAATTGCATCGTATGCCTATGCGCAGAGACATGGGGAGTTACAGAATCATCCTTGTTGCCTATTGATGCAAAATCGTTACTAGGAAGTGACTGTGTGGTCAAATACCACTTTCGTCAGTTTTGCAGATTTTCCCTTGTGAGGCTGAAGCTGTGTTTTTTGCAGTGACAGAATTTTTTACAATGTTCTATAATGGCGTCTGATTCTCTTTCACAGATTGTCACTGAAAAGCTTGACAAGAACAACTTCCAATCATGGAAGTTTAGAATTACGAACTTCCTTATGGGAAAAGGATATTGGGAATTCGTTGCATGAAACGAAGAAGAACCAGTTCTTCCTGATGTTCCCAATCAACAACAAATGCAGGCATTTAAAGGATGGCATGAGAGAGCCAAATAAGTTATGTACTGGCTGTCTATCAGTATTTCAGACTCTATAATTGTGCATATTCAGGATACAAGTACGCCAAAGGAGGCATGGGATACTTTGTCAAAAATGTATAGCACAGATACGTAAGCCAGGAAAATGCAGCTCAAGCAAGAGTTGCACAATGTGCAAAGAGAAAGTATGAGCATCAATGACTAACACATGAAGGTGAAGAAGATTGAAGATGCACTTGCTTCCATTGGGTCGCCAGTGGAAGATGATGATTTAGTTTCTGTGACCTTGAATGGTCTAGGAAAGGATTATGCACAATTCCAAACATTGATTTCCATCCGTGAAAGATTTCTTGATTTTGAGGAGTTGATTGCTCTTCTAATTTTTGAGGAGCAGAGAAATGGTGGTGCATCTTCTTCAGGAGAAACTTCAAAAGAAGCTATCTTCTTCTCAAATGCTGGAAGAGGTAAAGACAGAGGTAGAGGAGGCCGATCTGGAGGCCGTGGTAGAAATCAAAATATGCAGCAAACTCAAGAAAACCAGTCCTATGGAGAAGGACCTGGTAACTCTAGAGGCAGGGGGAGCCAAAGAGGTCGTGGTGGATGGCAAAGAGGCCAAAATGCAAACAACAATGTTGAATGCTACTACTGTGGTAAAATGGGTCATATGGCTAAAGACTACTATAAAAAACAGAATGACATCATGAATGGAAAATTGCAACAAGGGAATTATGCATCTTCTAGTAGAGAAGGTGATGACAGAAATGAGCATTTGTTTATGGTGCAGCACATGACCAATTCTGTGACAAGTGCAGAAGAAAGCAACGATGCGTGGTATGTTGACTCAGGTGCATCAAACCACATGATAGGTCATGCAGAATGGATACAGGATGCAAGGAGAATGGAAAAACCAGGATTTGTGGAGACTGGTGATGATACTGCACATCCTATTGTGCACATTGGAAATATTCCTTTATCTATGCAAGATGGGAAAAAGAAATACCTATCAAATGTATTTCATGTCCCGAATATCACCAAGAACCTGGTTTCTGTTGGTCAAATGGTTGAGCAGGTCTTGCAGGTCAGATTTAATTCTCATAGATGCTTTGTTGGGGATATGAAAAATAAAGGTCGCTTGATAGCAAAAGGAAATAAGAAGGGTAGAACGTTTATGTTGGATGCAGACATGCCTGAATTGAGTGCAGCAATGTTTGCACATGGGACCGGTGTAGTTGCAGATATTGATATCTAGCATAAACGCATTGGTCATGTTAATGTACAGCGACTTAAATCAATGCAAGCCCAAAATATTGTTGCAGGATTGCCTAAATTCAAGGTTGCAGAAATGCATAAGGTATGTGAAGCTTGTCAATTTGGAAAACAGGCAAGGAAACCATTTCTTAGACATGTTCAAGAGAGTAAGAAGCCATTGGAATTAATCCACTTTGATGTGTGGACTACTAAAGCTGCATCTACTGGAGGTTGTCATTATTTTGTCACTTTTATTGATGACTATAGCAAAAAAGTGATGGGACCTAAAACAGTCTGGCACTGGCTCATGCACTAGCCGCGGACCTCTATCATGCGCTCAACAACCCCACGGCCTCGCGGCTAGGAGCGTGGATGACACATACATCATCTTCTTAAACATCTTGCATTTGTATCACGTCTCGTAGTCCAACTCTAACCCAATTAACACTCCTCAGAGGGAGTCCCAACACATTGCCAAATAGCACGAAGTACAAACATAGGAGGTCCTCCCACGGCTGACTGCCGCTACCTCACTGCGACTCTCCTACACCTTGGGGATTGGCCCCTCGATGCATCGCTAAACATATACAACACAATGTCGCACATATTTCCACTCAAGGTACCAATTGATCGTATCCAGGAATGTACCATACCTCACTTTCTTTCCCCTTAGACCCAATGCCTAGCATGTAGCTTGGACAACCTTACTCACTCAACGTTGGTCATATTCCTCTAGAAAGCAATTGCCATGCATCCAGGAGGTATTGTCTGATACCTTTTATCATTTTATACTTCATGCAAATTGTGAATGTCCATGTGCTCAAACAATTAAGAAAATCAGCATTGGTGCACATGTGCAAAACATTTCTTTCAATGATTTTCAACTATCGCTCGTATGCGGCGTTGCATGAACCTAGCACCAAGAAACCCTCATGCTACTAGGTTCTTAATTTTTAATTATCGACCAACCTAAATGGAATGCATAGAAACCAACAAGCTTTTCATCATTCCATTCAGCATTTAAACACTTTTTATACACTCTACCCCCTCACCCGTTTAGGTTGTGCATGGTGCATAGGTTTAGGGTTCATTTTTCACATTTTTATTGTATGAAAAGCAATAAAAACTCAATAAAACATAAAGGTAGGGCTAAAATGAGGCTAAACCTCATACTTCAGACCCCCCATACATGCACAAACATGGTTTTTATTTTTTCTTAATTTTCGGCACTCAAAATCTATTTTTTCCTCATTTTCCCTATTTTTCTTGTATTTGTTTTCAATATTAAATGATTGAAAATTCAAAATGAATTGTGGATTGTGGCCCTTAGGTTCATTTGCAAAAAAATCACAAATTTAGCTGGTGTGTCTTATTATATTTTCCATTGATATATCAAAAACACCCAATTTTTTCATATTTCGCGTGTTTTACGGGTTTTACACTATTAATTTCATCCACAACACTTATGATTTTTTGATTTTCCGATTTCAAAAAATTGGAAGACATTGTAAACAACATTATAATGCATAATCATCCCATGGGAACAAATATTCATGAAGCAATTTGCATAAAACATCAATTTCCTTTGTAAAAATGAAATTACCGTTCTTTGCGGGTTGCGGGTTTTTATTTGCCATATCTCGGGACTGATAATCTTCCTTCCTCTTGCACCACGGAGCAATCCGGTCTTCATTGAACAAGCATCCGTCATCCATTCTTATTCTTCTTCTTCACCACATGAATCTGCCTTTAGGGGAGAGAGAGGGAGGAGAGAGAAAGACTAGATTTCAATCTCTGCATTCAGGCCACCATTGGAGGAGCGAAGACAGGCGATATGATCAGCAGAGAGAGGGAAGATCGGGGGTATGATCGGTTAGTATGGTTGTTTGTAGCCTCCATGTTGGATCTCCCATGATGATGGTGCAAATTTCGGCGCCTGTCAGCATGTTCTCTCTCCACAAATTGGTCATCCTCATTTTTATCTTCTTTTCATGCGACATTCAAAGTTGGGCTCCCGAAGGTCATGCCCACTTTGGCAAAAAATAAGTCCACCCCTTCGCATCTTGACCGGTTCTTGGCTCCTTCCCCGTCCGAACTCCGAATTGAGCTCTGAAAAATCCTAGGCGTCTGGCTTGGCATCCCGCATTGGCCGTAACTCTTGTCAACCCGCACGACAGTCTGAAAATTTATGAAAAATCAACAAGTGTCTCTCGGGCGCCTTTAAAGCACTTTGGAACTTAAAATCGTCCCAGATCGAGCCGCCGCCTTCGACGTTAAATATTTTTCCCTTGATATTCGTAATTTTTAGCTATTTTTAAGCACTTCTCAGCACCAAAATTCCACTCTCATTGGCAACCACGGGATAGGGCAACTCAGCCCGTCGAATCCACGAACATATTTGCACGAAACAACCAAAGGAAGCATCAAGCTGATACAAAATAAATACATACTAAACACAACACAACGCTCACCCTACCCCCTGACAGAACCAAGGCATGACATCCACAAGGAGTAGGCCTAGCATAATTTGATAGAAGATTCGAAGCTAGTCACTAACCAACTGCTCCAACACGGCCAAATGAAAAAGAACTATCCAAGAGGTTGCCCTAAGTGGTGGTCTGAACTACCTACCTAACTAAGGATAACACAACTAGGAGCTCCTACTAGGCGAGGACTCCTATAGTATGATCAAGGAGCATTTTCTTGTAGTATATGTCTTCTTTTAGGGTTTTTATTTTAGTAACATACTCGGGCATGTAAAAAGGAGGGAGATGAGCGTAGTGACCCAAGGAGAACAGGGCATCGGCCTCAGGTCCTGTCTCAGTACCCAAGAACCTATCAAGCCCTCGCAAGGTGACACTTAATCCTTTTCTGACGCTCACTTTTATTTTCGCTCCAACCTTCATTGTTTCCTTTTTTCAGCAAGATGCCACCCCTAGGAAGACAAGGCATTGGCCCTGGGTCGGACTCGTTCCCAGAAACCTACCACGCCTTCGCAAGGCGATGATCAACCGCTTATAAATTTTTGTTTCTTTTCTTTTCTTTAATAGGGGTCAGAACCCCTTTTTACACACCTTTGTATTTATTTATTTTCTTGAAGATATTCAGGGTTTCTTTTCCTTCGAGCAGGCTTCTCTAACTGCCTCACAACTAACAGGAACGCCTAGAACGGTTGCCTAGCAGGCTAGCAGAACAGGGTCACTAGAACTCCCTTCTAAAACAGGTATTTCAATGCTTGACAATGTCTTTACAAGAGGCAACGACTACTCAGACCTCCCTCAAACATACTGAACCTAAACCTCGGGACTTTATGCCTTGGACGCCGGTCCCCAACAAGAAACGAAACACCCCTTAACAAGTACACAAACAAATATAACATAACAACCATAGTACTCATAAAGGAAAGATATCACCTGGATAGGGCCACAAGAAGCGTCGATGCCGCGACAAAGGCTCCCTCCAGCTCTACGGAATCTGTCAAGCACAGGACTCAAACAAGAAACCATTAACTGCACCTGCACTAAACAGACACTGGCCCTCTTGGCCTAACGAAATAAAACACTTCACTACAAAACTAAATCAGCCCTCTTGGCCTAATGAAATAAAGCAATTCACTACAAATCTTAATCGGCCCTCTTGGCCTAACGAAATAGAACAAAGTAGCACCTACACATCCTTCCTTGGAATAGCACAGATGTACACGAATAGGCTCCCTCCCAAGGAGGAAAAACAAGCTCATAAACCTAAACTAAATACATAAGGTTATGACCCATCCCTCCTGCATAAATAGCAAGAGGCGTACGCATAATATGATGTCTAATCAACCTATGGGTCCCAGATAATAACGATAAATTGGTCTCGGTTACTCTTTGCATTTCCCATATCAACCATCGTCTGCCATACATTGCATGTTCTGATAACATACCCCACAAGCGACCAGGTCATGTTTCATCATTGATCACAATATCCAAACTAAGACCACAATTAAAGAAGAGGTCTTCCTCATAAGCAAGATTTGCTAATGAATCCACAAACTGATTCCAGTATCGTGGGATCAACTGAAAAGACACTCACTCAAACTCCTCTAGTAGGGTCATAGCAGTCCGATGATACATACAATGTCAAGAATCGCGTGGTGGGGGGACTTGCTCAAGATGCTGCACCGATCACACACAGAATGCACAAGGAGAAGCTCACTCAAGAGACAAGAAGAGAGATGGAGGCCAAAACGTTTTCTTACTGGTTTCTTCTTCTTACTTCCACACTCTTTACAATGTACACAAAGTATAGATAATATACAACATAAAGGAAAGTGGCCTACTAAGTCAAACAGTGCATAACCGACTACACTAATCGATTGGCGCTATAAATATGCCAGTTGTAAATAGGTGTAACAACCTGAATATAATAAGTAATGAGTCAGTGGCCATGTTAGAGTCATAATGACCACCGACGTGCTAAGTGTAGACATGTGGACCCATCTAACCAAGCGGTCCATCATCAATGTCTGCATGTGTTGAGCTTGTTATCTCAACACTCCCCCTCAAGCTCAACTGCATCTTTGCAACTCCAAGTAAGCTTCGAAACTTTTAAAGCTTCTCTGTACCCAATGCATTCGTGAAGATGTCAGCTATCTAATCCTATGTGCTGACATACACCAAGTCAATCTCACCTGCTAGTACCTTCTCTCTCACAAAGTAGTAGTGTACCTCAATATGTTTTGTCCTAGCATGAAACATAGGGTCCTAGCCAACTGTATACTGCTCATGTTGTCACACTAAATGACAATTGTACCTTCTACTTGCACATCCAAATCAACCATTAACTTTTGTAGCCATACTACCTCACATGCTGCAACAATAGCACCTCTATACTCAACCTTTGTACTCGACAAAGCAAAGCCCATAATGTAATGTGGACTTGACATATCTCAATATGCGTCTGACTGCATCCAAATGTGGCTTTCTAGGTACTTGCATAAAGTGACTCACAAGACCAATAGCGTAGCTCAAGTCTGGCCTTGTAATGGTCATGTAGATCAAACTCCCCACTATCCTCCTGAACATAGTAGGGTCTTCTATCTCATCCCCAACATCAGCACTCAACTTTACATTCTACTCCAACGGGACTGAAAGTGGTTTGCATGCTGTCATACCATACTTGGACAACATATCCAAGCCATACTGTCTTTGGGACAGCCATATACCATCATCACATCTGATCACCTCAATGCCAAGGAAGTATCTTAGCTCACCTAAATCCTTCATCTCAAACTTCTTCTTCAAAGAGTCCTTGACTTTAGCAATCCCATTATCACTATCACCTGTAATAATTAAGTCATCCACATAGATGACTATGATGACCAAACCTGCATCTCCCTTTCTCACATAAAGTGAGTGATCAGCATCAGAAACATAAAAGCCAATATTGACAAGATACTCTCTGATCTTGTCAGACCATGCTCTAGGTGCTTGCTTGAGCCCATAGAGCACCTTCTTCAACCAGCACACATACGTGGGATGCTCTAAATCCTCATAACCTGCTGGCTGATCCATATACACTTCTTCCTGCAAATCACCATGCAAGAAGGCATTCTTCACATCCATTTGCTACAATCTCCAACCTTTGGCTACTGCCAAAGCAATCACACATCTGATAGTTGCCATCCTAGCAACTGGACTGAAGGTTTCATCATAATCTATGCCATGTGTCTGGGCATAGCCTTTTGCAACCAGCCTAGCTTTGTATCTACTAATAGAACCATCTACATTGTGCTTAATCTTATAAACCCACTTGCATCCAATAGCTTTCTTGCCCTTTGGCAATGATACTAGATCCCAAGTCTTATTGGCCTCTAATGCAGCCATCTCCTCATCCATTGTTGCATCCCAATGAGTATGACCAACAATATCTCAAAACAAGTGGGCTCAACATCCTCAATTAGTTTCACCATATAAGCATAATGGTGAGCTATATAACCTTCAAAACCAAATCTTTTAACAGGGTATCTGACCCTACTAGATCTACGTACCACCGGATCACTCAATGGAGTCTTTGCATTGACGCGTGCTCTCTGCACACATGGAGTCCTTACTGAAGGAATGCCAAGCTCATCATCCAAGCTCTCTGAGCCACTGGAGTCTCCATCAAGAACTGCATCAATGCCTTTTGACACTTTATTCTTTCCTTTGTCTTTACCTGTAGTGCTACTAGATGCACCCGAAGATGTAGAGGTACTCCTTAGTCTCCCAAACCAAGGACTACCAGATGATGTCTCTGGTCCACTAAGAGTCCGTGATTCTTGCTTTTTAGCATGCACATGAGTGTCATGATGATGATCATCATCCAATGCATCACCAATAGATGCATACGAACTGCTCATTTCATCAAAGATGACATCCCTGCTTACTCTAAACTTACATGTGACAGGGTTGTAACAGTGATACCCTTTCTGCTCTAAAGAGTATCCGATAAAGACACACTTTTCAGCCTTTTGGATCCAATTTTTTCCACAACTCATCTGGCACATGGACATACGGAATGCAACCAAATACTTTCAAGTGTGAGACATCAGACTTCTTACCTGTAAAACATTCTTCGGGGGTCATACCATGAGCTACAGTTGTGGGAGTTCTGTTCATAATATAAACAATAGTATGAACAGCCTCAGGCCAAAAATGCTTAGGCATATTCTTTTCAGCCATCAAGGCACGTGCAACTTCTGCAATATGCCTGCTTTTCCTTTCTGCAACCCCATTTTGCTATGGGGTATACCTACATGTAAACTATCTCTTTATCCCATGAGACCTCAGAAAATCACTGAACTCATTTGAGAGGTGCTCTCCCCCTCCATCTGACCTCAAGCACTTTACTTTCAAGCCTATTTCTCTTTCAACTACAGCCTTGAAAGTTCTAAAGTGCTCAAACACTTCACTCTTTTCCTTCATAAAATATACCCACAGCTTTCTAGAAGAATCATCAATGAATGTAACAAAGTATGAACTGCCTCCAAGAGATACATTTTGTGTAAGCCCTCAAATGTCTGTATACACAACATCAAGGATATTTCTGCTTACATCTTTGTCATGTGAAAAGGGTTGTCTTTCCTGCTTACCAAACTGACATGCTTCGCATACCTTATGAAATTCTGCAACTCTAAATGTAGGCAAACCCATAACCAACCCTTTGGACTACATTAATTTCAGCCTTTGTACATTTGCATGTCCAATGCGTTTGTGCCAAATTTCAATATCTACAACAACACCTTTTTCTTTAGCATACATAATAGCATTCATAGTAGGAATTCTAGCATCCAGAGTAAACATACGTCCAACTCTACTTCTCTTTGCTACCAATCTGCACTTGTCATTGAAGTCTTCTACAAAGCAGCCCTTTGCATTAAATCTAACTTGCAGCCCTTGCTCTACCATTTGACCGACTGACACCAAGTTCTTTGTAATAGATGGCACATGTAATACATCTGAAAGACTCTTTGTCTTACCATCATGCAAGGACAAGGAAACTTTTCCAATGTGTGAAATTGGGTGGCATGAATCATCACCCGTCTGCACATAACCTGCATTTTGCAAAACTTGCATCTCTCCAAACCATTATGCATGGCTGTCATATGATTGGATGCACCTAAATCAACATACCAAACATCATCATGTGCTCCCTTTCTTGTAACAACATTCAGCATATGCTACATAACAAACAGATGTTCATTTTTGTCTTCATTCTGTCGTGAAGATGATGCATAGTTTCCTTGCTGCAACTTACCACTGCGAATATTATCTTTCTTAGCATAACATTGGGTTGCAATATGACTTGTTTTGCCACAGTAGTAACACACAATACCAGAGTTGTTAGAGCCTCTGTTCTGCCATCCACCTCTTCCTCTAAAGCTCCCCCTGCCTCTAAAGTTACCACGACCGCCTGAAACCTGCATATCGCCAAATTGTTGATTCAATCTGTTTTGCTGGTTGTCACTACCACGTCCTATACCACAGCCTCTTGAAGAGAACCTACCACGTCCCCTTCCTAAACTGGAGTAGAAAGCTTGGACCTGTTCACCACCTTTTTCAGATGTTTTACTCTACATGTTGATCTCTTCAGTGATCATAAGGGAGACCAACTCATCGAAATCTGGAAATGGCTTTCTAACATATACAGAAGTTACAAAAGACTTCCAAGACTTTTCATTGTTAAGTCCACCCAAGGTAGACGATACCAAATCATCATCATCGGGCATTGCATCAATCGCTGCCAATGCATCTGCAATGCTCATTACCTTCGATGCATACTCATTGATAGACATCTTTTCTTTCTTCAATGTGTTCAACTCTTCTTGAGTTGAATCTTTCATGGCTTTGTATTTATAGAAAACATACTTTCAAGTATGGTCCAAGCTGCATATGAATTCTCTGCATTTCTAATGTGTCCCAGCATATTATTGTCAATTATTGCAGACAACCAATACATGACCTTCTTGTCTTTTGCATTCCATTCCTTTCGTGCCTTTGTCTCTTCTACAATTGGAGGATCACTCGCCTCCGGTTCCTTTTCTTCACCTGAAACAAACTCGTAGAGGCCTTTTCCAATAAGGAAGTTCGTGACACGGACCTTCCATGAAGGGTAGTTGTTCTTGTCGAGCTTCTCAATGATGGGGCTTCCACTGTTCTCTGCCATTATCACAAAATGAATATCAACAGCAAGCAAATCTTCTGCAACCCTCGACCTGTAGTGCACAGCAATACACCAGACAACCTTTTTCACTGTCTGCTCAACAATACATGCAATCTGCAATCTGTTTGCAGATAAACCTTGTGTTTACTCACTGGTAAACACCTTTGAACTTACAGATCTGAAATCTGTAACCTGTGCACCCACTTTCGGTCAATATAGTCGAAGTCACAGTGTACCCTGAAACTGCTGTCCGCAACCTTGAGGCTCTAAACGGGCCCTTAAATGGCCTCAGATGCCCAAAATAACTGTGATAAGCCCTAAGGGCTTATCTGCAGAATACACAGTGCTCTTCGCGCACTCCAAATCTCATTGCAATCTGAGATTTTTGCTCTGCCCTGCTTTTGGTGCCTCCATAGGCACTATCCAAGAGAAAGAGTGGAAGGATGGGAGAGCTTTTTACCCGTGGCTTGCTTGCTCGAGCCTTGCTTCTTCTCCTTCACTTCAGCCTTCGAAATTAGCCTCTCTCAGTGGTGTGGCTCTGATACCATATCAAGAATCGCGTGGTGGAGGGACTTGCTCAAGATGTTGCGCCGATCACACACAGAATGCACAAGGAGAAGCTCACTCAAGAGACAAGAAGAGAGATGGAGGCCAAAACGTTTTCTTGCTAGTTTCTTCTTCTTCTTCCACACTCTTTACAATGTACACAAAGTATAGATAAGATACAACATAAAGGAAAGTGGCCTACTAAGTCAAACAATGCATAACCGACTACACTAGTCGACTGGCGCTATAAATATGCCAGCTATAAATAGGTGAAACAACTTGAATATAATAAGTAATGAGTCAGTGGCCATGTGAGAGTCATAATGACCACTGACGTGCTAAGTGTAGACGTGTGGATCCATCTAACCAGGCGGTCCATCATCAATGTCCGCATGTGTTGAGCTTGTCATCTCAACATACAAAGAATGGGATTCCGCACTGTGTATGTCCCATCTAGCTGATTTAAGATCAACTGGGAATCCCCTTTTACTAAAAATCAACGAATACGACCTTGTTTGGGAATATGTAGTCCCATAATCAAGGCTTTATACTCCGCCATATTGTTAGTGAATCCTACCCCGAGATAAGCAGCTAACTTCATCCTCACTCTTCGTCGGGGATCTCAGATTACTACAACACTCCCTTTTTTATTAGGGCCCCTGGACGCTCCGTCAAAATATAATGTATACGTCCACAATGAGTTTACACAGCCGGCCATCATGAACTCCTCTATTCGTAATTATGGTAATCAAAGTTTAGCATGTTGAAAGGATGAACTGATGGCTCCACCCCACTTCTTCATTGAAGTCAATAGGGATAATCGTCAACAGTCATAAACAGTGATGACAGAAGACTTTAATCTCCCACAAAAAGTTTCCGTCTTCTTGCTCGATCACTTTATATCCTTTGCTCCACCAGATGAGTTTCCCCTGATGGTATCTTCGCTCCAGATATGGGTGCTCCAAATAAGGGATTAACCGACCCATCCACCAGCTTTAAGCTCTTCCGCATGTCTTAGATCATTCCTAGCATAGACCTGCAATGCATTTTCTTTGTATTAGCATACTTAGAAGTAGTAAGGTTTAATCTTATTAAGATTAACCTTATTCTTAAACTCTACTCCCTGTAGATCAGCTAATAGGGCTGTAGACCTTTTCTTCCCTAACCTGATGATTTTGTAGGGCCCATCCCATTTAGGTTCCAATTTTCTTGGAAACAGCTCCCTACGCGCATCATAATACAAAACCAGTTGCCCCTTCTTAAAGGTATACTTCTTCGCTTTCAGGTCATGCAACTGTTTCATGCGACGTTTAGCCACCTCTTGGTGTAATAGGCTTTGCAACTTAATTTCATCTAGGTGCATTAAAGTTGCAAATCACTCTAATAGGGCGTCCTCATTACCCAAAGAATGGTTTATTGCAAATCTAATGGTCGGCAACTCAATTTCTAAGGGTGAAATTCACTCTTCACCATAAACCAGTTTGAACGGCGTGTGGCCAGTGGCTCGCTTGAACGTGGTATTATATGCCCATACTGCCACATATAGCTTCTTATCCCAATTGCGTTTCTTTTCAGATACGACTTTCAATAGGATACCCACAAGCTGCTTATTGGTACTTTCAACCTGCCCATTTGCTTGCGAATTATAAGGAGTCGTTTTATTGTGCTTGATTTGCCAAGCCTTAGTCATGATCACCTTATTTAGGAAATGGGTTCCACGGTTCGACACTAATTCTTTCGGTGGACCAAAACGGCATATTATCTGCTCTAAAAGGAAACTAGCAGTTTCTTTAGCATCATCTTTCCTTGTTGCATGTGCTTTTGACCACTTTGTGAAGTAGTCAGTTGCTACAATAATATACCTCTTTTGTGCAGTCGACGACGGAGTAATAGGACCCACAAAGTCTATTCCCCACTTCTCAAATGGAAGTATCACCATAATACGGGTGAGTGGTCTTTTCCTATTCTCTCGACTATCATGTCGTTGACAAATATCGCATCTCTTAACATATGCAAACGCATCCTGGAAGATGGCAAGCCACTAGTAACTTGCTCTTAAAGCCTTTTGTGTTGTAAGCCGTCCAGCAAAATGACCTCTGCAAGCGGAATCATGGCACTCTTCCAAAATGAATGGCACCTCGTTAGGCATCACACATCGGCGATAGATGTCATCAACCCCTTGCTAATATAATGTACCTACAATCAAGGCAAACTTTAATGCATGCTGCTTAATTTTCCTTCTCTCAGCTTTAGATAGTTCAGATCCAACCTCTCATGTCAATAAATAATGCGTTATTGCAACATACCAAGAGAGAATAGACGCCGTATCTATTTTAAATAACGACTCCATGTCACTACCTTCAGCCACAGATTCTTTCGGCTCCCCAAAGTTCATAAGACATTCCACAATACCCTGTAACCTTGGTGGCTTACTCCTGATCTCATAATCAAACTCCTGCAAAGTGATTAACCACTTCGCTAGATGATCAGGCGGCTGCAGCTTATTCATCAATAATCGAAGCCCCTCCGCCTTTGTATAAAGCACAACTTTCTCATAGAGAATATAATGCCTGAATTTCTTGGTCCCAAAGACCATCACCAGACACAACTTCTCCATGTAGGTATAATTGATCTCTGAAATGCCCAATTTTCGACTAGCAAAGACTATCGGATGATACCACTTTTCCTCCCAGATTTGGGCTAAACAGCAGCTGATACTATGCATGGTGACTGTGCTGAAAATATATAGAACATCTCACCTCTTTTAGGTGCTTTTAAAATGGGAGCTTTTACTAGCTCCTGCTTCACATCCTCGAAAGCTACCTTACAGGGGTCACCCCATACAAACAAACAGCTAAAGGACAATAGATTTGTAAGCGGCAATGTTCTTTCTGCTAAGGCATTTATGAATCTATGATAATAACCAATCGAAGACAGGAAGCTATGAACTTCTTTCGAAGTGCATGGTGGACCCATGGCAACTATGACTTTGACCTTCTCAGGATCTGTCACAATTCCTACCGAACTGACCACATGGCCCAGCAAGAGCCCATAAGGTACACCAAAAACACACTTCCGTGGGTTTAGAGCAATGCAAAATTTTCTGTAGTGCTCAAAACATTTTCGCAAAATAATCAACTGCCTTTCTCTCACGGTGGCGGCCCCTAAGTCATCAATAAACACCTTCAACTCTTCTGGGGATATGTCATCGAATGTCTTATCTGCTGTTCGTTACCACAAACCAGGCACATTGCATAAACCAAAGGCCATCACGTGGTACGCAAAAGTACCAAAGATAGTAATAAAAGTTGTTTTCAACTTGTCTTCTTTTGCAATTGCCATTTGGTTATATCTTGGAAAGCAATCCATAAACGAATATATCTCCCTACCCAATGGCAACGAGTAGTAATCCTTAACCGTCTGCTTATTCAGCTCTCTAAAATCTACACATAATCGGATTTGATTATTTTTCTTCTTTCTGATAACAACTAGTGAACACCATTCCGTGTGTTGCACAGCAAAAATCAAATCCGCTTTCCGATGCTTCTGTAACTCTTCAAACAACCCGTCCCTTAGTTCAAAAGGCATACACCTTACCTTCTAGCACACAGGGCGGCTTCCTTCTTTTACAGGAATAGTATGAACAGCCAGGCTAGGAGGAATGCCTCTCAGCTCATCATAACTCTAAGCAAAGATGTTAGGGAATTCTTGAATCAAGGACACATAGTCCTCCCTTTCTGCTGAGTTGAGCATAGAACCTAATTCAATTGGCCGCGAATCATTTGGCGTGCCATGGTCTAGCTCGATAACATCTGCATCTCTTATACAATCTTGGGCCTCTATCGGCTCGTTCAAAGTGATCTAATAGATGTCTTCCGTGGTGGATCCTTCTTTGAACTCATCACTTGATGATGTCTCACTGGCGGATACATCCTCTAATGTCTCAAATTCTGTAGAAGATAGAGGAGCTCTCTCACTCTACGGGGACTCAGGATAGGCATCAATCACCACACGCTGGGCACCTCTGCTGAATATCAGCCGACCAACAGGTATATCCACTTGACAATCCACTTGCAAGATCCAAGGTCGTCCAAGTAATACTTGGTAACTTGGACGCCCTGCAAAACGAATTACCCTAAAGTCCAACAGGAATTCTACATTTGCAACAGTGACATGGACCTTAGTAATACAGCCTTCTGGCTATCTCAAACTATCATCCGCCATTCTAAGAATTGTGGAGGTATCTTTCTGGATCGCAAGACCCAACCTTTCCATGAGTTCAGAGCTCATAATGTTAAAAGATGATCCGGTGTCGACAATGGTATAATCTACTAATATCCCATCGACATAAGCTGCAACCCTTGGGCAATGCTTCTCAGCATGCTCAAACCAGTCATCACCAACTCGCGCAATACCCAAAGGTTCTACGATATACCCGGTACGCAGGATCTTTCTAAATTCCTTGCATACTCCTGGGAAAGCTTAATAAGCTATAAAAGATTCACATCTGGCTTGACTTCGCAAAGAGAGCTCACCAAATCAAATTCATGATAGTTCGGTAGAGTTCGCTTTTCACGCCAAACCATCCGCTCTTTAGATCGTTGAACCAGCTTTATTGCCTCTTTTTTTCCTTTCACCTTCTTCCTCGATGGTTCCTTATCCTTATTAGCATCGGCTTTACTCTCCATGGGCTTCAGAGGTCCCTCTTCCATGGCAGGATCCAAAACTTGCGTTCCTTTGTCGCCTTGTTTAGGGTTTTCGTCGACAAGCTTATCCTTGTTGGCCTCTCTACCCTTTTGACCTCTTGTAAGGACAGCTTGCAGATTAGAGGTTTCCACGTCATTAACACGCACAACCTCAATCAAACTAACCCCACTACCACTAGGTAGCTCCTCCACTGTAGTCTTTGGTCGTTGGAGTATTTTTTTAAGGCCCGTCTTCTCGCTGGGAATCATTTCCTTGCGCACGATGATTAATAGGCCCTGGTTGCCGACTACCTTGCTGGAGGGAACTAATCTTACTCCAGCAAGTGGCTGCTAAATGGCCGGATTTTCCACAAATGTTGCACTTGAAATTTGGGCAATTTCGTGAATAATGTTGCCCACCACACCATTTGCAGCTAAACCTCGAAGGTGCACCCTCATCTGGGTATCTACTTCCTATCAAATTTTGTTGTTTTTTAAGGAAGTTAACATCAACGGCTATTTGTCGATACTGCTCCGTAATCATGTCGGTATAATGCTTCATCATGTCCTTAACCTCGCCAAGAGCATTAGAAGCACTCGACTCGTAGCCTTGATCGTTACCCTGTCATTCCATCGGCCTAACAATTCGATTACGCCCTGCTTGTTGAACCACATGCATGGTATTAGGATTAACTGCCTGACCTCCACCATTTGGAGCCATTTGACTGCCCGTAGGTATCGTCATGCTAGGGGGAGCTGGTAATAAAGGCACATTCTGCATCATGTTCCCTCTCCCATTAGGATTAGCCATCGCTATCCCTTGGCTACCACTGCCATTGGTCATCGCCATATTATTTCCCAATGCTAGACCCATATTCAAATTGCCTCGAGAGGCATAGGCTGCTTGTAGTCAGGATTCCACTGCTTGTGCTCATGTAATGGCAGTATCTATATCCCCCAAAGGGACACTACTCAACTGCAACTGGATTTTAAAGTACAAACCATGTAGAAAATATTACAATTGGGCAGCTGCGGGGATAGGAATAGAGGTGTCCAACTTACGGAAAACCTCTTTTAGTTTCTTCGCATAAGCACAAATATCCTCGTGTGGTTCTTGGCGGGTTACGTTGAGTACACGCAACCAATATTGCCCACCCCTTTTAGGGCCAAACTCCCTTCGAAAAGCTCCATAAAATGAATCAATATTCAATATGGTTCCGGCTTGTTGAGATATCGAGCTCCACTCGTGATACGCCAGGGTGACCGTTGTGCATTTATGTCACCGACGTGTTAGTTGCAGATGCGGTTGGTACACCGCCCATGAATAATAGCTACATGATAGCTATCCTTATCTACTCTAGTTCGTGGCTCAGTTAGTATGCCACCTTAGTTAGTTGAGTTTGGTTTGAGACCCATATAGAGGGTTCTTCTATTTCTTTGTACTTGAGTTCTTTTGGCTTACACAACTAAGAAGAGGAAAACTGTTTTCAGCCTCCACCCTTGTGTGTCTTCCCCCATTGTGCAAGCAAGAAAGCTTCAAGCGAGACTCCTTCCTTCTCTCCCACAATCTTGACATGGTATCAGAGCCTTGTTCGTGGTAAGGAGCTCAAGAAAGCAAGCCAAGCTCGCGGTGGTCTGGTAAGAGGAGCAGTGTTGCTTTCATTTCCTGTTTTGGGAGCAGATCTCTGCAGGTAGCACAGCCGGAAATTGCAGGAGTGCATTGTCTCAGGTTGAGACGCCCTTCGCGGTGAAGCAAGAGTGCATTGTCTCAGGTTGAGACGCCCTTCGCGGTGAAGCCCTCGGCGACCTTGTTTTTTTGATTTGAGGCCATTTCGGGGCCTGTTTTGCAGACGGAAGTTTTCTGCACGCACTCAAGAAAAGGCTCAGTTTTATGCTGTGCGACCACTGTTCTACAGGTCGGTGAAAAGTTACTGTAGAAATTGCATCGTATGCTTGTGCGCAGAGACATTGGGAGTTTCAGAATCATCCTTGGTTCCTGTTTATGCAAAATCGTCACTAGGAAGTGACTGTGTGGTCAAATACCACTTTCGCCAGTTTTGCAGATTTGCCCTTGTGAGGCTGAAGCTGTGGTTTTTGCAGTGACAGAATTTTTTGCAGTCTTCTGTAATGGCATCTGATTCTCTTTCACAGATTGTCACTGAAAAGCTTGACAAGAACAACTTCCAGGCATGGAAGTTTAGAATGACGAATTTCCTTATGGGAAAAGGATATTGGGAATTTGTTGCAGGAAATGAAGAAGAACCAGTTCTTCCTGATGTTCCCAATCAACAACAAATGCAGGCATTTAAAACATGGCATGAGAGAGCCAGGAAAGTTATGTATTGGCTGTCTATCAGTATTTCAGACTCTATGATTGTGCATATTCAGGATGCAAGTACGCCAAAGGAGGCATGGGATACTTTGTCAAAAATGTATAGCACAAATACGCAAGCCAGGAAAATGCAGCTCAAGCAAGAGTTGCATAATGTGCAAAGAGAAAGTATGAGCATCAACGACTACCACATGAAGGTGAAGAAGATTGCAGATGCACTTGCTTCCATTGGGTCGCCAGTGGAAGATGATGATTTAGTTTCCGTGACCTTGAATGGTCTAGGAAAGGATTATGCACAGTTTCGGACATCCATTTCAGTTCGTGAAAGATTTCCTGATTTTGAGGAGTTGATTGCTCTTCTAATTTCTGAGGAACAGAGAAATGGTGGTGCATCTTCTTCAGGAGGAACTTCAAAAGAAGCTGTCTTCTACTCAAATGCTGGAAGAGGTAGAGGCAGAGGTAGAGGAGGCCGATTTGGAGGCCGTGGCAGAAATCAGAATATGCAGCAAACTCAAGAAAACCAGTCCTATGGAGGAGGACGTGGTAACTCTAGAGGCAGGGGGAGCCAAAGAGGTCGTGGTGGATGACAAAGAGGCCAAAATGCAAACAGTAATGTTGAATGCTACTACTGTGGTAAAATGGGTCATATGGCTAAAGACTGCTATAAAAAGCAGAATGACATCATGAATGGAAAACTGCAACAAGGGAATTATGCATCTTCTAGTAGACAGGGTGATGACAGAAATGAGCATTTGTTCATGGTGCAGCACATGAACAATTCTATGACAAGTGCAGAAGAAAGCAATGATGTATGGTATGTTGACTCAGGTGCATCAAACCACATGACAGGTCATGCAGAATGGATGGAGGATGCAAAGAAAATGGAAAAACCAGGATTTGTGGAGACTGGTGATGATACTGCACATCCTATTGTGCAGATTGGAAAAATTCCCTTGTCTATGCAGGGTGGGAAAAAGAAATACCTGTCCGATGTATTTCATGTCCCGAATATCACCAAGAATCTGGTTTCAGTTGGTCAAATGGTTGAACAGGGCTTGCAGGTCAGATTTAATCCTCATGGATGCTTTGTTGAGGATATGAAAAATAAAGGTCGCTTGATAGCAAAAGGAAAGAAGAAGGGCAGAATGTTTACATTGGATGCAGACATGTCTGAATTGAGTGCAGCAATGTTTGCACATGGGACCGGTGTAGTTGCAGATATTGATATCTGGCATAAACGCATTGGTCATGTTAATGTACAGCGACTTAAATCAATGCAGGCCCAAAATATTGTTGCAGGATTGCCCAAATTCAAGGTTGCAGAAATGCATAAGGTATGTGAAGCCTGTCAGTTTGGAAAACATGCAAGGAAACCATTTCCTAGACATGTTCAAGAGAGTGAGAAGCCATTGGAATTAATCCACTCTGATGTGTGGACTACTAAAGCTGCATCTCTTGGAGGCTGTCATTATTTTGTCACTTTTATTGATGACTATAGCAGAAAAGTTTGGGTGTATTTTATGAAAAAGAAAAGTGAAGTTTTTGGGCATTTCAAAACCCTTAAAGCTATGGCTGAAAAAGAAACAGGTCTGCAAATAAAATGCCTGAGGTCAGATGGAGGGGGAGAGTACCTCTCAAATGAGTTTGCAAAGTTCTTGCAGGAGCATGGCATAAAGCAGCAATATTCATACAGTTATACCCCACAACAAAATGGAATTGCAGAAAGGAAAAACAGGCATATTGGAGAGGTATCTCGTGCCATGCTCAATGAAAAAGACTTGCCAGATTTTTATTGGCTGAATCAGTTGCTACAGCAGTCTACATAATGAATAGGACTCCCACTGCAGCAATACATGGATTGACTCCAGAGGAGAGGTATACTGGTAGGAAACCAGATATTTCTCATTTGAAAATTTTTGGTTGCATTGCCTATGTACATGTGCCAGATGAGCTGAGATCCAAGTTGGATCCAAAAGCTGAGAAGTGCATCTTTATTGGTTACTCTCTGCAGCAAAAAGGGTATAGATGCTATAACCCTTCTACTCGTAAGTTTACAGTGAGCAGAGATGTTGTTTTTGATGAGATGAGTAGCTGGTATAAACCAGTAAATGTGATTGATGATGAAGATGCACAAAATGGTAATGCTGCACAAAATTCACAGCAGCAGTCACAAAATATTAGTGGACTTGGAGCGTCCTCTAGCAGTGGTTCACATTCTTCGCCATGGACAGGCAGATTGAGATCAGGAGATTCTTCTCAAAGCAATGCAGATAGTGGTATGCAGGTATCACGAAAAGGAAAAGAGAAAGTAGATCAGCCCATGTTTGATGTGAATGCAGGTCACTCTTATGTGGATGGTGAATCCAGTGGCTCAGAGCAGAGCATTGATGATGAGTTGGGTATTCCTTCTATTGTTACACCTGGAGTAAGGAAGACCAGGGATGTTTTGAGAGCACCTGGGAGTGAACCTACTTTGCGCAGGTCTACGAGAGCTAGGTATCCTGTGGATAGGCTGAAATATAATGGATTTACAGCCATTCACTATGCATATATGGTCAAGGTGATACAGGAACCAGAACCCACTTCTTTTGAGCAAGCCATGGGAAAAGAAAAATGGGAGAAAGCCATGGATGAAGAAATGGATGCCTTGGAAGCAAATGCTACATGGGAGTTAGTACATTTGCCTAAAGGTAAGAATGCAATTGGCTGTAAGTGGGTTTATAAGGTGAAGCACAATGCTGATGGTTCTGTGAACAGATACAAGGCAAGATTAGTAGTCAAGGGGTATGCACAAACATATGGCATTGACTATGAAGAAACATTTAGTCCGGTTGCAAGGATGGCAACCGTAAGAGCAGTCATTGCTATGGCTGCATCAAAGGGATGGTCTTTACATCAGATGGATGTAAAGAATGCCTTCTTGCATGGTGATTTGCAAGAAGAGGTCTATATGGAGCAGCCACCAGGTTATGTGCATGCTGTTCATCCTGAGTTTGTTTGCAGGTTGAAGAAAGCCTTGTATGGCTTGAAGCAAGCACCTAGAGCATGGTCTGACAAGATAGGACAGTATCTTGTCACTATTGGCTTTCAGATTTCCAAGGCAGATTTCTCACTTTATGTGAGAAAAACAGAGAAAGGTATTATGCTGCTTGTCATTTATGTTGATGATTTGATTATGACAGGTGACAGTGATGAAGATATCCTTCATGTGAAAATGCTATTGAAGCAGAAGTTTGAGATGAAGGATTTGGGAGAGCTGCGTTATTTCTTGGGCATTGAGGTGATTAGATCACCAAGTGGGATACAGCTATTGCAGAGGCAGTATGGATTGGACATGCTGTCCAAATATGGGATGACAGGCTGTAAGCCTATTTCAGTTCCTTTGGAGCAAAATGTGAAGCTGAGCACAGATGCAGGTGAGCTTCTAGAAGACCCTACTATGTACAGACGCATAGTAGGAAGTTTGATTTATATGACTATTACCAGGCCAGATTTGAGCTATGCTGTTGGATTGGTAAGTCAGTTTATGCAGGCTCCAAGGAAACCACATTTGGATGCGGCTAGACGCATACTTAGGTATGTGAAGTCCACATTGCAGTGTGGACTATTTTATGAGACTGGGGTTCAGATACAGTTGCATGGATACACTGATGCTGATTGGGCTGGTAGTATTTCTGATAGACGATCTACCAGTGGATATGTATTCTCTTTTGGGAGTGCTGCAGTCACTTGGAGCAGCAAGAAACAGCCTACAGTTGCCTTGTCGAGCACAGAGGCTGAGTACAGGGGTGCAGCAATGGCTGCATGTGAGGTAGCTTGGTTGCATAAGCTACTTTATGATATGCATCAGTCTACAGATGGGCCAGTTGTCATTTATTGTGACAACATGAGTAGTATACACTTGGCAAATAACCCAGTCTATCATGCTAGAACAAAGCACATTGAGGTGCATTATCACTATGTGCGAGAGAGGGTTTTACTAGGTCTTATTGATCTAGTTTATGTCAGCACAGAGGATCAGGTAGCTGACATATTCACGAAGGCATTGGGCGCAGAGAAGTTGCGCAAGTTCAGAGACCTGCTTGGTGTGCAGGAATTGGGATTGAGCTCGAGGGGGAGTGTTGAGATATCGAGCTCCACTCGTGATACGCCAGGGTGACCGTTGTGCATTTATGTCACCGACGTGTTAGTTGCAGATGCGGTTGGTACACCGCCCATGAATAATAGCTACATGATAGCTATCCTTATCTACTCTAGTTCGTGGCTCAGTTAGTATGCCACCTTAGTTAGTTGAGTTTGGTTTGAGACCCATATAGAGGGTTCTTCTATTTCTTTGTACTTGAGTTCTTTTGGCTTACACAACTAAGAAGAGGAAAACTGTTTTCAGCCTCCACCCTTGTGTGTCTTCCCCCATTGTGCAAGCAAGAAAGCTTCAAGCGAGACTCCTTCCTTCTCTCCCACAATCTTGACACGGCTTCTAAACCATCATACCATATGGCAGCTCTTCCTTTGAGAGTCATGTTGAAAAACATCATTAAATGTCCTTCTTCTTGGATGTGACAGTTAAACATCAGCTTTTGAAACTCCTTGATGTGGAGCTTTGCATCTTCCTCAACTAGCCCATAAAAAATGGGTAGCGGGTAACCTAAAGCCGGAAAATCCGTCGTTCCTACAGGGATTGCAATGGGCTGCGCCATGATGGAAATTGGATTTGCACTAGGAATAGGGGACGGTGGGGTTACGCCTCCTGCACTTGATGTAGACTGGCTTATGGGAGAAAGGGGAGAACTAGAGCTTCCACCTTCTCCTAACTTACTGCTTGTGGCCCCAAGACCACTAGATCCACTCACTCGTAAGGGTTTAATACCACTACGCTTAGGGGAATACCTCCTAAGAATTTCAGCACGTCACCTAGCTCTTTCGTCTCTCTTGCTTTTGGATTTTGACTAGATAATGCTTATCGATGAATAACGGATCGATCTCAGTATCCTTTGGCATAAACTGCTAACTGGTCCCTAGACAACCAGGATTTGAGGACCGCCACTTCTAAGAAGCTCCCGACAGATGCACCACTGATGGGACCTAAAATGCGCCGGCACTGGCTCATACACTAGTCGGACCTCTATCATGCGCTCAACAACCCCACGGCCTCGCGGCCAGGAGTGTGGATGACACTTACATCATCTTCCTAAACATCTTGCGTTTGTATCACGTCTCGTAGTCCAACTCTAACCCAATTAACACTCCTCAGAGGGAGTCCCAACACATTGCCAAATAGCACGAAGTACAAACATAGGAGGTCCTCCCACGGCTGACTGTCGCTACCTCACTGTGACTCTCCTACACCTTGGGGATTGGCCCCTCGATGTATCGCTAAACATATATAACACAATGTCGCACATATTTCCACTCAAGGTACCAATTGATCGTATCCAGGAATGTACCATACCTCACTTTCTTTCCCCTTAGACCCAATGCCTAGCCTGCAGCTTGGACAACCTTACTCACTCAACGTTGGTCATATTCCTCTAGAAAGCAATTGCCATGCATCCAGGAGGTATTGTCTGATACCTTTTATCATTTTATGCTTCATGCAAATTGTGAATGTCCATGTGCTCAAACAATTAAGAAAATCAGCATTGGTGCACATGTGGAAAACATTTCTTTCAAAGATTTTCGACTATCGCTTGTATGCGGCGTTGCATGAACCTAGCACCGAGAAACCCTCGTGCTACTAGGTTCTTAATTTTTAATTATCGACCAACCTAAGTGGTATGCATAGAAACCAGCAAGCTTTTCATCATTTCATTCAGCATTTAAACACTTTTTATACACTCTACCCCCTCACTCGTTTAGGTTGTGCATGGTGCATAGGTTTAGGGTTCATTTTCCACATTTTTATTGTATGAAAAGCAATAAAAACTCACTAAAACATAAAGGTAGGGCTGAACTGAGGCTAAACCTCATACTTCAAACCCCCCATACATCCACAAACATGGTTCTTATTTTTCCTTAATTTTCAACACTCAAAATCTATTTTTTCCCTATTTTTTCCTCATTTTCCCTATTTTTCTTGTATTTTTTTTCAATATTAAATGACTGAAAATTCAAAATGAATTGTGGGTTCTGGCCCTTAGGTTCATTTGCAGAAAAATCACAAATTTAGTTGGTGTGTCTTATTATATTTTCCATTGATATATCAAAAACACCCAATTTCCCCATATTTCGCGTGTTTTACGGGTTTGAAAATGAGGATGACCAAATCGTGGAGAGAGAACACGCTGATAGGTGCCAAAATTTACGCCATCATCATGGGAGATCCAACATGGAGGCTACAAACAACCATACTAACCGATCATACCCCCGATCTTCCCTCTCTCTGCTGATCATATCGCCTGTCTTCGCTACTCCAATGGTGGCCTGAATGCAAAGATTGAAATCGAGTCTTTCTCTCTCCTCCCTCGCTCTCCCCTAAAGGCAGATTCATGTGGTGAAAAAGAAAAATGGATGGTTGATGCTTGTCTAATGAAGACCGGATTGCTCCGTGGTGCAAGAGGAAGGAAGATTGCTGATTGTGGACTGTCATGAGCATTAATGGTGGCTGGAAATCAGTCCCGAGATATGGCAAATAAAAACCCGCAACCTACAAATAACAGTAATCTCATTTTTACAAAGGAAATTGATGTTTTATGCAAATTGCTTCATGAATATTTGTTCCCATGGGATGATTATGCATTGTAATGGTGTTTGCAATGTCTTCCAATTGTTTGAAATCAGAAAATCAGAAAATCATAAGTGTTGTGGATGAAATTAATAATGTAAAACCCGTAAAACACGCGAAATATGGGGAAATTGGGTGTTTTTGATATATCAATGGAAAATATAATAAGACACAGTGATTTTTTTGCAAATGAACCTAAGGGCCACAGCCCACAACTCATTTTGAATTTTTAGTCATTTAATATTGAAAAAAATACAAGAAAATTAGGAAAAATGAGGGAAAAATAGAAAAAAAATAGATTTTGAGTGTCGAAAATTAAGAAAAAACAAGAACCATGTTTGTGGATATATGGGGGGTCTGAAGTATGAGGTTTAGCCTCATTTCAGCCCTACCTTTATGTTTTAGTGAGTTTTTATTGCTTTTCATACAATAAAAATGTAGAAAATGAACCCTAAACCTATGCACCATGCATAACCTAAATCGGTGAGGGGGTAGAGTGTATAAAAAGTGTTTAAATGCTGAATGGAATGATAAAAATCTTGCTGGTTTCTATGCATACCATTTAGGTTGGTCGATAATTAAAAATTAAGGACCTAGTAGCACGAGGGTTTCTCAGTGATAGGTTCATGCAACGCCACATACGTGCGATAGTCGAAAATCATTGAAAGAAATGTTTTTCACATGTGCACCAATGCTGACTTTCTTAATTCTTTGAGCACATGGATATTCACAATTTTCATGAAGTATAAAATGATAAAAGGTATCAGACAATACCTCTTGGATGCATGGCAATTGCTTTCTAGAGGAATATGACCAACGTTAAGTGAGTAAGGTTGTCCAAGCTGCAGGCTAGGCGTTGGGTCCAAGGGGAAAGAAAGTGAGGTATGGTACATTCTTGGATATGATCAATTGGTACCTTGAGTAAAAATATGTGCGACATTGTGTTATATATGTTTAGCGACGCATCGAGGGGCCAATCCCCAAGGTGTAGGAGAGTCGCAGTGAGATAGCAGCACTCAGCTGTGGGAGGACCTCCTATGTTTGTACTTCGTGCTATTTGACATTGTGTTGGGACTCCCTCTGAGAAGTATTAATTGGGTTAGAGTTGGACTACGATACGTGATACAAACGCAAGATGTTTAGGAAGATTATGTATGTATCATCCACGCTCCTGGCCGCGAGGCTGTGGGGTTGTTGAGCGCATGATAGAGGTCCAGCTAGTGCATGAGCCAGTGCCAGCCCGTTTTAGGTCCCATCAAAAAGTTTGGGTGTATTTTATGAAAAAGAAAAGTGAAGTGTTTGGGCATTTCAAAACTCTTAAAGCTATGGTTGAAAAAGAAACAGGCCTGCAAATAAAATGCCTAAGGTCAGATGGAGGGGGAGAGTATCTCTCAAATGGGTTTGCAAGGCTCCTGCAGGAGCATGGCATAAAGCAGCAATATTCATGCAGTCAAACCTCACAGCAAAATGGAATTGCATAAAGGAAAAACAGGCATATTGGAGAGGTATCTCGTGCTATGCTCAACGAAAAAGACTTGCCAGATTTTTACTAGGCTGAAGCAGTTGCTACAGCAGTCTACATAATGAACAGGACTCCCACTACAGCAATACATGGAATGACTCCAAAGGAGAGGTATACTGATAGGAAACCAGATATTTCTCATTTGAAGATTTTTGGTTGCATTGCCTGTGTACATGTGCCAGATGATTTGAGATCCAAGTTGGATCCAAAAGCTGAGAAGTGCATCTTTATTGGTTACTCTCTGCAGCAAAAAGGGTATAGATGTTATAACCCTTCTACTCGTAAGTTTATAGTGGAGCAGAGATGTTGTTTTTTATGAGATGAGTAGCTGGTATAAACCAGTAAATGCGATTGATGATGTAGATGCACAAAATGGTAATGCTGCATAGAATTCGCATCAGCAGTCACAAAATATTAGTGGACATGGAGTGTCCTTTAGTAGTGGTTCACATTCTTCACTGTGGAAAGGCAGATTTAGATCAAGAGAATCTCCTCAAAACAATGCAGATAGTGGTATGCAGGTTTCACGAAAAGGAAAAGAGAAGGTAGATCAGCCCATGTTTGATGTGAATGCAGGTCACTCTTATGTGGATGGTGAATCCAATGGCTCAGAACAGAGCATTGATGATGAGTTGGATATTCCTTCTATTGTTACACCTAGAGTAAGGAAGACCAGGGATGTTTTGAGAGTACCTAGGAGTGAACCTACTTTGCGTAGGTCTACCAGAGCTAGGTATCCTATGGATAGGCTGAAATATGATGGATGTACAGCCATTCACTATGCCTATATGGTCAAAGTGATACAGTAACCAGAACCCACTTCTTTTGAGCAAGCCATGGGAAAAGAAAAATGGGAGAAAGCCATGGATGAAGAAATGGATGCCTTCAAAGAAAATGCTACATGGGAATTGGTACCTTTGCCTAAAGATAAGAATGCAATTGGTTGTAAGTGGGTTTATAAGGTGAAACACAATGCAGATGGTTCTGTGAATATATACAAGGCAAGATTAGTAGTCAAGGGGTATGTACAAACATATGGCATTGATTATGAAGAAACATTCAGTCCGATTGCAAGGATGGCAACCGTAAGAGCAATCATTGCTATGGTTGCATCAAAGGGATGGTCTTTACATCAGATGGATATAAACAATGCCTTCTTGCATGGTGATTTGCAAGAAGAGGTCTATATGGAGCAGCCACCACGTTATGTGCATGCTGTTCATCCTGAGTTTGTTTGCAGGTTGAAGAAAGCCTTGTATGGCTTGAAGCAAGCACCTAGAGCATGGTCTGACAAGATAGGACAGTATCTTGTCACTATTGGCTTTCAAATTTCCAAGGTAGATTTCTCACTTTATGTGAGAAAAACAGAGAAAGGTATTATGCTACTTGTCATTTATGTTGATGATTTGATTATGGCAGGTGATAGTGATGAAGATATCCTTCATGTGAAAATGCTATTGAAGTAGAAGTTTGAGATGAAGGATTTGGGAGAGCTGTGTTATTTCTTGGGCATTGAGGTAGTATGGATTGGACATGCTGTCCAAATATGGGATGACAGGCTGTAAGTCTGTTTCAGTTCCTTTGGAGCAGAATGTGAAGCTGAGCGCAGATGCAAGTGAGCTTCTGGAAGACCCTACTATGTATAGACACATAGTAGGACGTTTGATTTATATGACTATTACCAGGCCAGATTTGAGCTATGCTGTTGCAATGGTAAGTCAGTTTATGCAGGCTCCAAGGAAACTGCATTTGGATGCGGCTAGACGCATACTCAGGTATGTGAATTCCACATTGCAGTATGGACTATTTTATGAGACTGGGGTTGAGATACAATTGCATGGATACACTAATGCTGATTGGGCTGGTAGTATTTCTGATAGACGATCTACCAGTGGATATGTGTTCTCTTTTTGGAGTGTTGCAGTCACTTGGAGCAGCAAGAAACAGCCTATAGTTGCCTTGTCGAGCACAGAGGATGAGTACAAGGGTGCAACAATGACTGCATGTGAGGTAGCTTGGTTGCATAAGATACTTTATGATATGCATCAGCCTACAGATGGACCAGTTGTCATTTATTGTGACAACATGAGCAGTATACACTTAGCAAATAACACAGTCTATCATGCTAGAACAAAGCACATTGAGGTGCATTATCACTATGTGCGAGAGAGGGTTTTACTAGGTCTTATTGATCTAGTTTATGTCAACACAGAGGATTAGGTTGCTGACATATTCACAAAGGCATTGGGCACAGAGAAGGTGCACAAGTTCAGAGACCTGCTTAGTGTGCAGGAATTGGGATTGAGCTTGAGGGGGAGTGTTGAGATATCAAGCTCCACTCGTGATATGCCAGGGTGACCGTTGTGCATTTATGTCACCGACTTGTTAGCTGTAGATGCAGTTGGTACACCGCCCATGAATAATAGCTAGATGAAAAATATCCTTATCTACTCTAGTTCGTGGCTCAGTTAGTATGGCACCTTAGTTAGTTCAGTTTGGTTTGAGACCCATATATAGGGTTCTTCTATTTCTATGTACGTGAGTTGTTTTTGGCTTACACAACTAAGAAGAGGAAAATTATTTTCAGCCTCCACCTGTGTGTGTATTCCCCCATTGTGCAAGCAAGAAAGCTACAAGTGAGACTCCTTCCTTCTCTCCCACAATCTTGACATGGTGCACTGATAATCTTCTGTTTGTCCAATTAGCAACCCACTGGAAGTTGGTAGATAGAGTTTTTTTCACAACATACACTGTTGAAACCCTCAGAAGCTGGCATTATTATAATGACTCAACAACAATCCTAAGGAGAATGAGTTTTGATACTTTCAGAACAGAACATCTTCCCCTCTGTAGTGGTTTGAAAGCTGAATTTAGAGATGTTGAGAAGAAGGAAGTAGAAGAGATGTTGGCCAGAGAATCCATCAGATATTGAACCCCTCAGTGACACTATCTTGTTGAGTCCAAAACAATTGGTTGGAGTCAACCCCCTGATGAATGACGCAATAAAGAGGCAAGCGTTAGAACGAGTCCAGAGGTACCTAAGAAGAGAGAAGGAAAAAATCAAAGCTGAGAACGAGCTCGCACAGCAGAAGCCCCCTTTGACACCCTAAAAGCACTCTTTACAAAAGTCCCCATGGTGACTCAAGGTCCTCTTCCTAGTCAGATTCATCTTGGAAATATTGATGATAGGCTAGCAAATGTAGTCCCATTGCCAGTTTTTAAGGGAGAGTACAATGAAGACCCTGATCTTCATGTAGTAGAGTTCATGATAGCATGTATGGCTAACAATGCCAGAACCCCCTTAGCATTGGTTAGCAATTTTTCCCACCACTTTCAAGGGCGCGGAATTTCAGTGGTATGAGAGACAGCAACAGGAACTTTTGGCACATGGGACATTGGCCTTCCTCACTAAATTCAGGTGTGAAGGTTTTGAAGAGCAGATGTGAGAGGAGTTCATGAATTTAAGTCAATCCTTTGGAGAAAGAGTACAAGCTTATGTCTCGCAAATGGAATCCATCTTGAAGAGATGGACTAACCATCATTTGGATGAAGGTATCCAAAAAGGAGTGATTCTCAGGGGCCTACAACTAGAAGTTTGCAAGTTTGTGGAATTGAGAAGACTAGTCGATCTGCAAGCTGCAGTGGAAGGTGCAAGATTGTATGACGAAGTTGAAGCAAGGCTATCAATGACTCCAGGAAGGGGAGTCTTACCTCCTCCTATGCCTGGAATGGTATACCCACCAAATGCAGTCCCAGGGACAGTCCCCTACCCTTATCCCCAGATGCAAACAGTGGCGCAATATAGTGCACCTAATCCAGTGTGGTCACTGCAGACGACAATGCCTCAAATGATGGTTCAACCACAACAACAGTGGCCTCAAACAGTTCCTCCAATGGCGACTCAACAACAGTGGAATCCTACCAGCTAGAATCAACAACCCCAAGTCTCAACAGGAGCTCTGAATCAAAGCCAAAACAGAGGACCTTCTAGATCTACCCAACCAGTGTATGCAGTAATTACAGAAGCTTCCCAAAACCCTACCACAAGCACTTCAGGAGGTGAAAATCTAAAGGACTACTTATCCAACTCAGTTGCAAGTATCAAGAAAGAGCTTCTGGATGTGATTACAGAGCAGCTATAGACGCTGAAGGTGAATACCGCCAATATATCCACCCCCGCGGGAGCTGGAAGAGATGTGATGTGCTCTAATACATGGTGCAGAAAGTGTCATCAAGCGGGACATTTAGCCATTGAATGTACCCAAAAACCAGCCATTCCTGGAGCCTTCTGTTCCTACTGTTTGCGGAAGAACCATTCAAAGGATATTTGTTCTCTGAAAGAGATGCATGAACGAAGACAGAAGGATGAAAATGCAAGATTCAACTTGCTAGAATCCAAAATGACAACACAGGATATTGGACCAAATCCTAGGGAGTTTGGTCCTAATTTCGGTCCAAGGAGGTTTCCCTCTCAAAGTTATAGAGGACGACAGTCTAGTGGTGGTCAGAGATCAGAGGTGGAATGTTATAGGTGTGGAGAAAAGGGACATATCTTCCCAAATTGTCCAAACCCTAGATGATCCATGGATTACAAGTCCTTATGCAGTCGATGCAAAGGAGAAGGCCACACTGCAAGGGACTGTCCCAGTCCAGCCCCTGTAAAGGCCAATGCCACTGATAGCCAACAGAAGGTACAAGAGCTTGCTTCTAATTTGGTCGAGTTGGAAGTTGTTGCTGTGACACGCACCAGGAAGAAGGGACCAGTGGTTCAGAATGAAAATAACTCTCCTATCAAGACTATGAAGTTCAACCTACCTACAGAGGGACAAAGCAGTACAGTACAGTTCAAAGCACTATAGTGCCACAGAAGGCTATAGAGAGAACCAGAGGCCCAAGAGATAGATGATACAGAAACACTTCTAGAAATAGAAGAAGTACCGATGTTGAAATTGTTAGAAGAAAAAGGAAAGATGAAAATGGGTGTAGCCCCATTCCCCAGCCAGCTAGAGAAGCATGTGGATCCTATTAAAGATTATGACTTGGTCAAGGACTTAGACACTTTTAAACTGAATCTAACATTCTGACAGTTGATGTTGCTGTCTCCGAGCTGCCAAAAGAGATTCAAAAGCATCTTGGCAAGAAGGCGTGGACTAAGAATCACTCCTTCAACAGCGATCAAGACCAATAAGGCCCCGGAGCTTGTAAAGGAAGTAGATGTGGCTAATGCCTTCTTAGATCCTGGAACCCCAGAGATTAGTGTATGGATAGAAGGATGTTTCATTTAAAATGCATTGATTGATAGAGGCTCATCAATAAACATAATGACGGATGTCACAATGAAGGACTTAGGGTTGCAAGGAATTCAACCTACACAGTGGCTTATCAGATTGGCAGACCAAAGTAGAGTCAAACCATTAGGCATCCTCCCATATGTAAAAACAACCCTTGCAGGAAGAGACTGTTGGTTGACATATTTGGTGGTCAAACCAAATTCTTATGGGACTTCATACCCTCTGCTGTTGGGAAGACCTTGGCTTTTTGAAACAAGAGCCAGGACAGACCGCTTCAAAGGAACCCTAACCCTAGGCAGAGAACCCAATAAAGCGGTGTTAAAGTTGTATGGATGGCAAAAAGGCAATGTATCCACATCCATTGAGGTCATAATTGACTCTTCCAATGAGGTAACAGATGGTACATCAGGAGATGAAGAGGCTATTAAGCAGATCTTTCCTAAGAAAATAGAGGCACAGTACCTAACAGTGGGCACTGTAAGCCAACTGCCACGGGATGTAAAATCCTTGTCCATGGGAAAATACCTCCTGCCTCAACTAGAATCAACTTCTGAAATCACCTCTGACAGTGAAATACAAGCATGGATGTACTCTTCTCCTTGTTACATGACAGTCGTAGAGACAAAGCAGAGACAGTACAGTTACAGAGCAGAGATAGTACAGAGGCAGAGCAGATATAGAGCAGCTACAGAACAGAGACAGAGCGGATACAGAGACAGTTACAGAGACAGTAACAGATATTGAGCCAGAGCCAAAGGCAGAAGCAGAGTCAAAAGCTGTAACAGATACTGAGCCAGAGCCAGAGGCAAAAGCAGAGTCAAAAGCTATGACAGAAGCAAAAGCGCATGTAGAGGCAGAAGATCTGTTCTTCTACTAACAGAGCCTCTACAGAAGCAGAGTCAAAGCCTCCAGAGAATGAGGATGAAACTGATGAGGAAGAAACTGAAGCAAGTTATGAAGGTGCAAATGATGAATTCCTTCTGATAGAGGATGATCTTGTTGATGCCCTTAAAGAGATCTCAAAGGCCGAATATCTCAGGGTACTGGATGGAATGACCATGGTTCCATTTGGGTTGGTCAATGGACCACAAAGTATGCAGAATCTGTATAAGCAATGGATTAAAAGCATAAAAATTAAGTTCACCAGTGGCTCCTGTCGCCATGACTATTCAGTCCAAAGAAAGGATGATGATGATACCCCCTGCCAACAGAAGCCCAAGCCCTCAAAGCCACGGTCTCTAGCAGGTCCGTGCTATATGACATTCCTGGATGCATCCTCTGAAGATGAAGCCTTGAGTCCTGAAGAGGTCACCACTCAAACAAAAACAAACAAAGCTCTGATACCCTTCCAGCAACCTAAACAGACGAATGAGTCATCTGTTCAGAAGGAGGACACTGGTTCTAGTGGGACATCAGACGAGGATACTACTCTCTTGAAGGAGTCAGACCTCTATCTAGAAGCAATCCGTGGAATGTTTATCCGTGAAGTGGAAGGTGAAAGACAAGGAATGTTCATGGATGCTGAGGGTACTGAATGTCACCTCAAAGTGGGTCTCGATCTTCCAGAAGAAGAACTGGTGGCCTTGCGAGACCTACTAAAGGAGAACCTAGATGTGTTTGCTTGGTCGTACAAAGACCTAAAAGGGATTGATCCCACAGTATGTCAACATCACATTGACCTCGAGCCCGATGCCAAATCTGTAAGGCAAAGAGAAAGAAGAATAAATTCTAATTATTCTGCTCTGGTGAAGGTCGAATTATTGAAATTCCTTGAAGCCGAGTTCATTTATCTCATGGCTAACAGTGAATGGGTTTCGCCCATTGTGGTAGTACCCAAGAAGAACGGGAAACTTTGAATATGTGTTGACTTTCGGAAGCTCAATTTGAAGACGAAGAAGGATCATTTTCCTATCCCTTTTATAGACCAACTGTTGGACACAGTGGCACGCCATGAGCTTTATTCCCTCTTGGATGGATTCAGCAGATATAACCAAGTCCAAATCGCAGAAGAGGACCAATCCAAAACAACCTTCACCACGGAATAGGGGACCTATGCCTACAGAGTGATGCCATTTGGGCTCTGTAATGCGCTTGCCACCTTCCAACGAGTAATGATGGCTACCTTCCAGAATCATCTACATGATTTCATAGAGGTGTATCTTGATGATTTCTGTGTCTATAGTTTGATCCGTGAGCACCGGGGACACCTAGAGCAATGTTTTGACAGATGCCGAGAGTATGGGATTTCTCTCAACCCCGAAAAATGTGTCTTTGGTGTCTCCTCAGGAGTTCTTTTGGGCCATATTGTCTCTACACAAGGAATTGCAACAGACCCGGCAAAGATTGAGAAGATTGCCGCCTTAACAGCACCAACAAACCTCAAGCAATTGAGAGGATTTCTTGGCCATGTGGGCTATTACAGAAGATGTATTGCACATTTTGCAACCAAGGCAGCCCCTCTGCACAAGCTCCTAAGGAAAGAAGCTGATTTCCTTTGGACGGATGACTGTGAAGAGGCCTTTAATACCCTAAAACAGTGCCTTTAATACCCTAAAACAGTGCCTGATTCAAGCACCTATTTTACAGCCTCCTGATTGGATGAAGGAGTTCCATGTGCACACACATGCATCAGTTGAAGGGCTAAGTGCTGTCCTATGTCAAAAGGGTCCTTCTAAATTAGATCAACCGATATATTATGCAAGCCGAAAGGTCACTGATGGGAAACGGAACTACACAGTGACAGAGCTTGAGTGCTTGGGAATGGTGTTTGTAATGGAGAAGTTTCGACACTATCTATTGTCCACACATTTCAAGTTCTATGTGGATCATGAAGACCTGTCCTTCTTGATGAACAAAGCCGTCTCCTGCACTTGGAATGCTTGGACGAGATACGGCGGATGGCCTTACAGTGCATGGAAACCACTCAAGCGTGACGCAAGGCCTATCATGACAGTTTCATCAAGCACAAAGAGTTCAAAGAAGGTGATCTTGTTCTAGCCTATGATTCGAGATTTGGCAAGTTTCCTGGCAAGCTCCAACAATGGTGGATGGGCCGGTACAAGGTACTAGCCGTCAATCCTAACGGCTCTGTTCAGGTGTGCAGACCGTTGATGCCTCTGATGATCCTTTTCTAATTAATGGATATTGCTTAAAGAAGTACTTCTCTCCTTGGGGATCTTGACAATCACAATCAACCTACCCTTTCCCTTTTGGGCATCGCACTGTCCTTCTTGTCGTGCTTCTGATAGCCATCATGATTCTCCTCATGAGGTGGTCTTGTTTTGCTACCCCCTTGCAAAAACATCTCACTCCGACATTGTTCTCTTCTTGTCTGATCTAACAACGATGGCGAGGTTGGACTTGACATATGGTATTTCTACCATTCTCTTTCTTAATGAAAAAAAAACAAAAGAAAAAAAAGGAAAAAAGAAAACAAATGAAAAGAAAAAGAAAATAAAAAATTTAAAAAAAGAATAAAAAAACAAACGACATTGTTATGGGAGAAAAGGAAGAAATGCCTTGTCATAATAGGCCTCATTCCAAGAAAAAGTGGAAACACCCTTGGGCGAGAAGCAGACTGTGGAAAAGGTGGTAACACCCCACAATTCAGGAGACTCACCAGCAGAACCTCGTTAGCAAATAATTTGAAGCCACTTCCCTTGGTGCGTTGTTGTTGCAATATCAATCCGTCTGCCCTTCTTAACAGACGACTCTTTTTATAAATCATTGAAGTATGAGATGTGTAGGCTACCTCCCTGGGCATGCCTCCTCCTCAAGATCCTGACGACAACAATAGCCGACATGATCTTCATCACCAACCCCTTGAGTGATGTGAGCTTTCATCCTAACAGGATGGGGATGTGAGTATAGGCTGCCCTCTATATCTTTCAACAGAGAGTGAGACAGAGGGTGGGGTGACTAACTAGTCTTTCCTTTCACATCAAATGAGAGGTGAGATGTGTGAACGGAGTGTTGCACGCACAGGATGGGCCTCTCTATGGACAAAGCACAATCTGTTTTTGTGCACTGCATCATAAGGCTCCCTGGCCTTCCTTCTTGCACTGTATGCCGGCACAGGGCGGGATGCACAGTTGCACCATCAAATGCGCACAAGGCACATAACCTTTGCACAAGTGACCATGCGGATTACATCAACGGGTTTCAGGATACGACTACCCTCGGTATCTTTCAACAGAGCATGAGATAGAGGGTGAGCTGAGTGTGACTGGAGTTTCTTCAATCAATTACCGAGAGGTGAGGATTGAGGGACGTTACGACCTTTAGAGTCAGGTACATTCCTGTTTCCCTATGCACCCATGGGCTGGGTTTCTGCCATCAACACATGACACATCATTCTATTTTACATACTGCACTACAAGGCTCCCTGGCCTTTCTCCTTGCACCTATGCCAAACGGGTTGGACGCACTGATGCACCATCAATTGTACGCCCTGGCATACTCCCTCTGCATCATTCTTTTGTTAATTCATAAAACCAGGTGTGAGCTTTGGGTTTCCTCATCATTCACTCGAGTGATGCCAGTAATGGGGCGAGTGACGGTTCTTTCATTCCAGTTGAGCGACCGTGAGTTGAGTGCAATATTCCTCATCATCGACGAATTTCCTGCGATTCCTTCAACTAGCTACCTCCTTGGGTTCTACTGCGTGGTCCCTGCCACGAAGGATGTGTGCTATGAAGATACCTTGGTACCTCTTGCAACCGACAACGACAGTGGACGTGCCATCGACAGTCAACCTTGATTCTCGACAACATGGGCCAAGTTTTTCTAACCCTATACATTCTGTTGTCAGTGACGGTCATGTTTTAAGTGTGGGGACGTTAGCGGTTGGTCTGTTGTGTGGTACTAGGTCCCTGCTGCTCAGTCAACCCTATCCGTTAAGGTTTTAAGTGTGGGGATGCATCCCTACCTGTCTACATTGCATACCCCTCTGCATTTGCCTTAATCTGATAATACATCTATGCCTGACCTAATTTTACCATGATGGGGTCCCTTCCCCACCCACCCGTCCATTTTCAACCCACCCTTGGGGCCGTTCCCTTGCAGTTTTCCTTCATTCCTTGATTTTGTTGTCCTTCCATGTGAACGCACCCTACGTTCACTGAAATTCCAATCCAAACTTATAACCCTATTCATCCCTTTGAATTGACCATTTTTTCTTTTTACCAACCCTTGTTCCAACAAACGGTTCTAAAGTTATTAATTTTTGCCGTATTTTGCGTAACTTGGTCGGTTTTCCATATGCACGCACCTTTATTGCTTCGGAATGGTGATCTGATGTGATAGCCTTGACGTACACATTCCCCCTGACACTTTTCCTTTTTAATCCCTATCATTCTGATGCATGGTTCATCCGTTACTAATTTTTACGGGTTTTCGGGGCCATTTTGTGTGTCTTTTTCATATTTTTCCATGTGAACATGTCGTATTTTCATCAAAATTCCCATTTGATGTGACGCTCGTGTTGCAGAGATTACGTTTCAACTACGGATCAACAGAACCGCTATGTTTAGAAGTGGATTTGAACCACTGACCCAACACCTTTCCTCACATTTTTCCTTCTTTCTCCCCCCTATTTTTCCTGTCAGATTTTTAGTTATTACTTTTTCCATGTGTTTTTCGATCCATTTTTTGTGTTTTTTGCATGTGAACCCCTCCTAATTTCTCCGGAACTAAGTTTTGATATGACAGCCTTGTGTAACCCCTTTCCTTGCACATTTTTCCTTTTTTTACCCTCTGTTCCAGTGAACCAATTTTTTGTTATTAATTTCCGACCTCGTTTTCGTGTGCCATTGTTTTGTTTTTCCCATGTGAACGTGTCCTATCTCGGTTGAAACTGTGTTTTGACATGATAGCGTTGTTGGACACGTTCTTTTGCACCTTTTTCCTTCTTTCCGCCTTGCATTTCGGGGAGCGGATTTTCCGATATTAATCCCCGTATGTGTTTTCAAGCTTGTTTTTTTACATTTTTTCCATGTGAATGCCCTCATTTTCCTCCGAACACCCCATATTACTTTTCCATCATTTTTCCCTCCTCTCTCGGCCCATTTTTTCTTTTTACGGATTTTTGTTTTGACGAACGGTTTATGAGTTATTAATTTTTCTTTGTTTTTTCATGTTCTCGCGTGCCTCGCTTTGCGTGTGAACGCGTGCCTTTTTGTTTTTCTGTGTCTCGAGACGCCCGCGTCGCGTTCGCGACTTGCATGTCGACGTCCCCGCCCCGTCGAGCCCCACTAACGCAAATTTTTTTACCCCCGCCCCGCACGTCCCTCTCTTTTCTTTCTCCATTAATTAATTCATTTATTAATTAATTTTATTTTTTAAGAAAAACCAAAGGGAACTTCCGCGCGTGCCAACCAACCCCCCCCCCCCCCCCCCTTCTTCTTCTTCTTCTTCTTCTTCTTCTTCTTCTTCTTTCTTCTTTCTCCCTTTCTTTCCCCTCTTTCTCTCTCCCCGCCGCCTGTTGCGTACCCCCCTCGGTCCTCCATCTTCTCCCCCCCTTCTCCCTTTCTTCCCCCTATTCGTCTCCTTCCCTTCCTTTTCCCCTGCCTCCCGTCTCCTCCTTCCCTCCTTCTCTCTCCTCCTCTCTTTCTCCTTCCCTCCTCCTCCCTGTGTCAGCTACTGCTTGCGGTGTTCCTCGCCATTGCCTACGACAGTGCCACCCACACTAGCACAACCATCCTGCGGCCCAGGACAATGCCGCCTGCCTACCACATGACTACCACGCCTACCAATAGGCCTTGTCGCGGCTGCAGCTACGGTTGCCTACACCACCCTCCTCCACATGGCACTCGCAGTGGCCGCCACCGTCGAGCCACCGCCTACACCCCTCCCCCTACCACCCCTCCCACCTCCTCCCCCTCCTGTGGCGTTTCCCTCCCAAACACCCCCCCTTCCCCCCCCCCCCCCCACCCCCAAACACCTAGAGACATTTTTTAAAAAAAAACACGCAGAAGCTCTTCCACAACCCCTGTTCCCACCCACACCCGCAGGCCGCCAACAAAACCCAAGAAGAAGAAGGAAAAAAAAACAACCCACCCATTCACTAACACAACCCAACACCCCCCGAAGCCAGTGTTTATTTTTCTTGTCGCCTTGGGTCATGTGTGGTTGTTTGCGTGGGCGTGTTCATGAGCTCTTACCGGTCGTTCACGTGCGAGGACGCGCTTATGCTTTGTCCGTGCAGTGGTGCATTGAGCCAGGCGTTCATACACAGTTCTTATCAGCTGTTCACATGCAGCCCAGTACTTTCTTTTATTTTTTTAAAAATTTCAAAAAACTCCAAAATTAAAAATCCTTTCAAAAATACATATATCATGAGTAAAAATTCATTAAAATGGGTAAAAATACCAATTTAATTGCAAAAAAATTCCTAAAAATTTCCTCGACTTCTTTGCTTATTTTTGCAATATTTCCTAAGTTGAAAATGCTTTGCCAATTTATTTCATTATTATTTTATGGAAAAAATGCTTCATTAAATGCCTAAATTCATGAAAAATCCTTTTAAATTCCAAACATAAGCTGAAATTTTTTGGAAAAATCCAAATACCTTGTTCACACTTGGTGGATTATTACTGAAATTTTCCAACATGTTTATGTGTTCCATTGTCAAAATTTTACATCAACAACATCAACAAAAACACGAAAAAACATTACCACAAACAAATTTTTTTTAAAAAAATACATAATTAACAACAATAATTAATATTCTAAAAAAAACCACGCATAAGTCATCATTCATCCAAACAAATTCATCTCCACTAACCTTGCTATGTTGTGTGGCACATCATTTTCAGTTCGTGGTTTTTTTCCTTTTTGGACTGCTGACCTGTATTTTGGGGATTGAGACGTGCGCATTTCATTGCATACACATACACCCACTTTCAAGTATTTTTCTTTTTTCCTTCATATTTTTTATTTTTTGCTACCCCAAAATTCACGCTTAATTCTTAAAATGAATCTTAAACACCACCATGGCACGCGCGCTCGCGCCAAACACACCTTTTTCTAATTAAAATCAACTCGCCGTTCACTTAGCACACGCTACGTGCACCTCAGAGGCACCTTAATTTTTAAATAAAAAATGAACCAGCCGTCACAAAAGCACGCGCTGGCAAAAAAGCGCTCCACATCACATTAATTTCTAATGAATGAGTTTGCATTTAGAGACCCCAGTCTGGGTATCGAAGTCCGGGTTTCGTTTAATGCACCGCTTCACCCTAATAATTTGTAATTAAAATTTTAAGAAGGAACCGTTGTTTTGTTTTTAAGGTTTAGCACTTAATTAAAAATTCACCCATTCCTTAATAATTTCTAAAATGAACCGTTCATTAAACTACTTCCCCTCACTGCACTTCTTTTCTCTTTTTCAATAAATACGCTTCGTGGGATGGGCACGTGCAGTCTTCTGAGTTGTCTCCATTGTCCAACCTGATTATCAAAGTGGTGATCATGACATGTGTGGGTTGTTGTTGTATTATGGTTTGGTTTCTTTGATGCAGTTAAGGGTATGGTTTGTACTTTTCTTTTCTGCCTGACATAGGGATATTGGGTGCTTGTTTGTTCTGCATATTCACCAAGCTTTCGGTCACATATGTGTAGAGGTCATGTCATGTTTTACCATCTTGGTTGATATCTTATCCTTGATTTTCCTCTGTTGTTTTGCAGGCATTCTCTTTGTTTGTCTGTGTTTGTGGTGTGTGTGTGTAACCATCTGAATGGCTTTACATGATTACTCTTTGTTACTGGATTCGGACGTTGTTTTGCAAGCATTCTCTTTGTTTGTCTGTGTTTGTGGTGTGTGTGTGTGTCACCATCTGAATGATGCCCTCTCGTACTCCTCTCCCGATCCAATATGTCCCTCTGGCTTTACATGATTACTCTTTGTTACTGGATTCGGACGTTGTCACTAAAGCGGGCTTGTCCAAGTTCGTAAGCCTTTCTTTACCACTGATTCCAGATGATCCTACCATTTGTGACGAATTTTTAACCTCTTACAATAAGAGGTCTCGTCCAGTCCGTGGTATTACCATTCTTCTGACACCGAAGAGTCTAGGCAAGGCTCTTAGTCTGCCATATCATGGGGAGTCTGTCCCTGTGGCCTGACAGTTGTTTGCCAATGATGATATTTTGAAGCTGTTGTAGAAGTAGACTCAAGATGTTCTTGATCCGAAGAAGGTCATTACCATGTCATGACTCAATGTCTCCATGATTTCCAATCCCCTATGGAAGCAACTATGTCAATTCCTTCAAGACAGGTTAATGCCTACAAAATCCCCATCTCATTACCTTTCCAAGGAGTTGTTCAGAGCTTCACGAATGATTTTGAAAGGCATTACTATTGATTGGAGTACCTACCTCCTCTCTAAGATGGATCACCATTTTATGCGAGCTACTCGAGGAAATGTGACTAATGTTACATTTGGGTCTTTCCTCTATGTCTTCTTGCTACATGCTTCCCCTGCAAAGGAAGTCCCTTTACCTCCCATTGATCCTCTAGAAGTTCCTCCTCTGCCTAATAATGAAGATGATGATGTAATAATTGAGGATGATGATTCTCCCCCTCCCCTTGTCATTCAGAGAAAACGCCTAAAGAGGGTGGTTGAATCAGTGCCTATTCCTCCTCCTCCAGTTCCCGTGACAGTTCCTACACAGTCTTGCAGCACATTTCCTGCATTCCTTCAGATGCCAAATCTTTTTCGAGCCCATAGAGATGGGGACTATTCCTTCTGTTCACCGCCTGGAGATGCCATTCCTTTCTTGTGCAAGGATAGCTAGAGTTCTATTGAACTTTCGATGACTGCCTGTATCTAACAACTATATTCTTCATTTTATGATGAAGTTCAGCAGTCTAAGGAGGAGCTGAATGGGATCAATGCTGAGTTAGCCTCTACTCAGGAGAAATTTTATGACCTTTGTACGCAAATGGAGCAGCAGAGTAAGCTCATGGATACTCAGAAAGCTGAAATCTCTAAGTTGAAAGCTGAGTTGGCAGAAGCTAGGTCTCAAGTGGTTGCTATAACAGAGGAGAGGGATAAGTTACAAAAGGAGAGTCAAGAGATGAAAGAGGTGATAGCTGCCCAAGCAGAGAAGTTTAAATCCACCATAGCTATCTTAGAGAAGAGCAATGCTCAAATCCAACAACTCAAAGATCAGTTAGCTTAGTCTCGGTCTAACACATAGAGTCTTGTGCAACCAGTTTCTATTTTATCCCCTGCAAACTTGGCAGCTCTTCAGAGATGCTACATTATGTCCATTGTTTCAGGCCAAGGTGGAAAGATTGCAATCTCGCATGGATTTATTATAGTCTTCTTTCGAGCAGTATCAATAACATGTTCCACCAGATCATTCCTTTTTTGTCCATTATCAACAATATAAGTTGGCCTTCTATCAATCCAACCCAAAGGTCATTTTACCCCTTCTCTTCCAACCTCAAGGATCTCCTCAAATTCCTATATTTACCCATTGTTTTTTCATCGAAGATTGAGTTTTTCCACCGCCTGATTCTTGTCTTTCCCCATCCCCTAACATTCTCTCAACTTTTCCTGCTTATCTTTTAACACCTTTCTTAACAGAATCTCCTCAATTTTCAAAGAATCCATCTTTAATCCATTCTTCCTTTTATGATTTTGCCTATCCATCGCTTCATCCTCTTTCATTAGTCCCTCTTCCATCTCCTACCACTTCTGTTTCTAATCCCCCTCAATTGGTTAGTGGATATCAAGGTTTTGATTAGAAGATTCTTTGAAGACGAGGCTAGAGTTCAAATGATTCCCTTACTGGACCTCAAATTAATTGGCCATTGATCCCAGGAGAATGGACAAGTGCTAGTCAGGCTTATCAGAATTATCTGCATTTCGCTCAGCAATATTCTCAGTCTACAGGTCCTTCTGTGCGATTAACTGCTCATTTTACTTGGTACCTCGCATATATGCATAGGCATTCCCATAATGATTCGAAGTCTATTCCAAAGTTATGCATGAATGTCAATGTGAGCATTGATTCCCAACAACTGGATGTCTTGTATTTTCATGCCCTCTGTTTTCCTAGCCGATACCTTGTCTTGTTGGAAAGGATGTGCTGACTTCAGTTCTTTTAGAATCCTCCCAAGACATTTGTGGATGAATCCTTATCCATGGATCATTTTCGAAATAACCAAGCCTTCAAAAGGGATCATCTTCATTGATACCTTTGTAATGTATTTTGGATGATTTTTAATGATATATCTCTCTTTTTGGAGGTGTCATTCAAATGGTTGTGTTGTGTTTAGTGTTTGTGTCGTGGGTTAAATTTTATGTGATGAGATCGTGGTGATTGCCTATTTGATTTACTTTTGCGCAAGATACACTTTTGGAGAATTGCGGTGATGGTGATGCTGGTTGGATAGTTCAAGCTAGAGAAGAAGAAACCTCTTATATCCTTTACGAGTTTGTTATGATTTTTAGTTTTATAAGAAGTGTTAATGTATAAGGGTTTTCCTTTCGTTGTATTCTTTCTATCAAATACAGGTTATAAGTTGGGGTCGTGGTTGGAGGGACTTTTTCTTGAAGATTTATTGAAGATCAAAGTTGAGCTCTTGCATGAACTTGTATTCCCTTTTTCCTGGGTCACGAGGACACTTCCTTATTAAGTGTGGGGATATGTTGAGTGTTGAAATGACCTAGTTTTTGGCTGATTTTTGTTGTTTTTGAGAGCTGAATGGTTGATTTTATGTGATGATTGATTGGTTTGGAAGTGGTTTGAGAGTGTTTTGGATAGGTTGGAATGGTTTTATTAAGCTCATGATGATTATTAGTACAGATATGAGGTTCTGTGATGTTCTGATATGTTATGTTTGGTTCTGATACCTTCTGTTGAGCTTCTGTTTTGTTTTGTTTTCTCTCTGTATGGAAGGATGGAGTATTGATTGATAAGGTTTGAGATTGTTTGAAAGCTTATAGTGTGGTTTTTTATGGTTTGGAATGGTTTTGGTATGAGTTATGTGTTTCTAATGCTTTCTATTGACCTTTTGTAACTCTCTATTAAGCCTCTGTGAGCTTCTGTAGACCTTCTGTATGCCTCTGTATGTGTTTTGTTGGATGAGGGTGTAGCTTGGGAAATTTTTATAGCCTTGAAAAGATGTTAATACAAATGCAAAAGAGCTCAAAGAAGTCAAAGAAGTAGCTGCTAAAGACTCAAGTAAAGACTGAAGTGAAGTGATAGTGGTGAGCTATGAAGAGTCACTGTAGTGGCTCTGGTGCCTCTTCGCATCTGACACACCTTTTGGGAGGTGTCTCCACGAACAAAGAGGGGTTATTATGAGTGATTATTGAGTGATTTTAGAGAGGCTATGATGTATTATTGAGAGCATACTATTGTGAGAGAGATCATATGCAAGAGATAGTCAATTCTATGTGAGACAATGTATCTTTCTATGAGAGACAAGACTATGAAGACAATGAAGATGAATACTATGTAATTTCTTTCCATCAAAATGATGTTTCTCTTGTGTTCTCTTTGTCTATCAATGAAATCTATGAAGAAGATGAAGAACATAATCAAGTTTGTTAAAGATAAAGCTGTGGGAGATTGTTTCTATGATGTTGCGTGGAGATTTCTTGTCTTTGGTATTGTTTTCTTTGTGATGGTCATATAAAGAATGAAATAAAAGCTTGTTGATGTTACAAGATAGATTTTCTTGCAAGAGAATTCCCTTTTCCTTGGTGTTCCTGTTGGGGCTCCACTTGGGGTGCATACCATGCTGCATCCTACTGATTCTGAGCCACCATTAATGGAAATATCATTTTAGCCTAGCTTCCTTAGCTATGGTTTCTTGGCAAACAATCTATTCCTTTTTATTTCCAGTTTAATTGTTTCCTGTGGGAACTAACTTCTTTACATTGGTATCAGAGTAAATATTTGATTCAATGGGAATGTCATTTTCATGGTGAATCTGGTTACAAAATTAGACATAGGGTAACTAGAGGACAAGAATTAGTCACAAGAATTACTACAATTACAACCGTGACTAGTTAAGGTTCTCTTCAGTAAGTTGGGATTAAATTTGAGAATCTTGAAGAAGTCCTAAATGAATAATGGCAGATTCAAGGTTATTTTAGTGGCTTTTGGCCAATTTGGGGCCATTTTGAAGGTTGTTGGACTTAACTAGAGTCTAAATAGAGTTTGGAAGAGTTAAACTATAGTTACTTCTTGAAGAAGACTTCTCTTTTCTCTTTTCAAGCTTCCTTATGAGAGCTTTCATGGAGTTCTCTTCTCATATCTCTTTCCCATAGCTATCACTTCTCATGATATCTATAGCGAATGATTCCTGAGGTCTTAAGTAACCTATAGACTACCATAATGCTTAATATTTGGCTTGATTCTCATCACATGATGCAAGAATGTGTCTAGGATAGTTTGCGCTAGTTTTCAGCATGCTCTTGTCCTCTTGAATCAGTCCATGACTTCATCTTGAAGCTATGCCCTCTCTTGCATGATCAAATGCAGCCCTAACTTGAAGTACTAGCAATCTCTTACTTGATCTTTCACTCTTCTTCAACCTTGGAGCTCTCATCATAACCCTAGCTATGCCTGAACTTGGAAAACATGAAGATTTCTAAGATTTCTTGAAGTTTTGAGTCAATCTTGGTTCCTTTTAGCTTCAAGAAGTGAAAGGCAAGCATCTATAACCAACATTGCGCATACATTGAAGCTTTAAAGCAAGATTTGAAGCATTTTTCCCATCTCAAATCGGGGAAAAACAAGGCAACCATCAATCTTCATCAAATTTTTCTTTCTTGAGGCCTCAATACATGGGGCTTTTGTTGTTTACAACCCAGGGAAGGTTAGATTGAAGCTATTCTATCAAGGATTGGCTTTCGCTTACATTGAAGCATTTCATCAAGATTAAGGCATTTTTAGCCTCTTGAACATGGCAATATCTAAAAATCTTGAAATTCTTGCTTCTATCAAGAATTTGGATTCTTCAAGGCTCAAAGGATCTTCTCCAACAAATCATTGTGGACTTCTACTCAAGTATTGGATTCTCTTGATGCATTGGAGAAATCCTAATGATTGGAGTTGAAATTACATGGAAGCAATCATCATGGGACAAATTCTTCTTGAGACTGGTATTATAATCTTTAATCTCGATCCATTGATGATGGATTGTGTTCAGTATTGATTGGTTGTGGTTCATCTACCACTCTTCATAAACATTAAGAGGTAATCCTATTGCTTTTAGCTAGATCTCTCTTTTCATCCAATTGTTGAATTATTCCTACTGTTGATAAAGAGAGATTGAGTGTAATAGATCCTCTTAAATCATCATTGAGAGAATGTAGAATTCAATCTAGGACTGATTGTGATTACTTTATGAATTGCCCTTTTTTGTCCATTCATAAATTGATGTCAATTTGATTGCATTGTGTTATTCACTGCCTTACTAACTTGGAATTTGGCTAGATTATTGAACATTGATGCTATAGGAATGAAATAATGATGAAAATGAGATATTTATAAAAGCACTGAGTCACTATAAATGGGTAATGTCCTATCCCTAGCCCTTTCAATTTAGTCATTTCCTAATACCCACTTGCATTTCATTGAAGAATCCAAAGGCTTTTCAGTTAATGCATAGCATCCTTGTTTGATTAGCCATTAGAATTTACTTTCCATGTTGATTCCCATGAGGAAAATTAGATTCTAGGTGAGTCAGGAAGAGAATAGTGAGGTAACCCTCCCTTCCTAGCTATGACCCTAAAGGGGTGCACAACCCAGCTTGAGGAGGAACTTTGCACACCCCTCAAGTCTTGAAGCCCATGCAATTTTCAAGTTTAGGTGTAGCTACATGCCCATTATCAGAGTTTGGCAATATCATAGCAGTGATCAACCCTATTTAGAGAGGTACAGGTGGTTGAAGTTCCATTAGAATAATATTAGAAGAGATACAAGTCGTCACAACTCTATAGGTTTATACAGTAGGTACCTACCATTCTATAGGTCATTCTTGAGCCCTATATGTGTCCCATAGCCCTCTTTAGTTTACTACAAAGGTTTACAAGGGTTATTCTCACTCAGGGAACTCCCATAGGGTCAAACAAGGCACTTACAGGTTGTGGACAGGGTGCAGGAAACTTATGTGCAACACTAAAGATCCTATTATAAAAAATTATGTAATTATCCATATTGAGAACTTCATAAATCCATTTTAAGAGGGTATAAGATTCAATGTGAATTTAAAAAAAAAAGATTTGATGTCAACAGCTCAAGTTATTGCTGATTTACTGACACAGTAGGTATAGTGAGACAACACCTAGACAATATATAGGGTAACACTATTCATTATTGTTTCACCTAAAATATCAAATCCAAGTTGAGAACTTTCAAATCTAGTATAACCCCATATAATAATCTTCCCATTGAGCTATTAAGATTTGGGATTGGTGTCATATTCTAAGAGAAATAGGGGATTTATTGACAAACTATCTACGACTACATCATTGTTTTCTAATGGCCAAGAAGAAGAACAAAGACCCTATTACAAAAGCATTGAGTGAGGATGTCAAAAACTTCCAAGAGGATCAAAATTATACAAATGAAGCCAATATTTTTGAGTAAATAGATAAAGACTCAAGCATTGGAATTGCTTACATCACACACCAAGAAAGGGAGGACACACATGAAGTACATGTAGTGAATGATTACTTATTACTATTAAAAAAGTTGGGACATATGAATGAAGGTCTTTCCAAAGATTTGAAGACATTTAATAAAGGATTAATACATATGAATCAACATTTGTTACAAGGTATGGCACAAGTAAATAAGGGTATCACTGATCTGCAACAAAGCAACAAATCCTTATTTCAAGAACTCATTCCAACCATAAAAGAAATTGGTAGCAAGCCACAAAGGGAACCTCAAACTATTGAAGATCCACATGCAACCCCTCTTATTGACAATTTATCCCATCCAAACAAAGAACGTTCTTAGCCAGCTACGCATGCTTTTGAAAGAGGAAAACCATCAAGAGTACGGGGTAACCATTACTCTTCACAAATCCATGGCATTTGTATCACAATGCCTTAGTTTAGTAGCCCAAAAGATAGTCTTAGACATGAAGGGGAATAAGATTACAATCGATGGGATGATGATTATCATGGGTGCAATCCCTTCTACAAATCTCTTTACCATCAGTTACCCTCTAATGTGCAAAAAGGAAATGCAATTGACAATCAAGTTCATGAAGGTGGAAGAAATGATGGGAGAAGATCATCCCATCATCTCTAAAATAAAGAGCTGTTTCAAATGGTCAACACTCATCTCATGGTTTTAGGCAACCTACTTTTAGGCAACACTCTTGGAACAAAGATTCATGGAAGCAACATTCTTATGGACAACCATCTTACAATGAAAAGGAGTATAAGGAAAAGATCAATATCACTGATTTCAAAGGGGATAACACTTCACCTTCAAAATGGGAGGAATGGATTAATAAGCTTAAATTGTACTTCACCCTTTATCCTCCAAGTGAAGTAGCCAAGATTTATTTTGTAGCTCTTTATCTTGAAGGTTACTCCCATACTTTGTGGCGTTACATGCGCAAGATTGGATAAGATTTTATCACTTGAGAGGAGTTCAAGCAAGCAATGATTTATGTTTTATTTTCCCTTTGAAAAAAGAAAGTATTCAAAGAAGATGGTATGTATGTGCTCAAAGAGGGTTGTGATGAGGGCTTGAAAAGTAGTGGGTTCATTAGAAAGCCCAAAAGGCATAACCAAGAAGTGGTATAGCCCTCTTTCGGTCCTAAAATTTGTTTTGAACTCATCTCCTTCCTTCACTCAATTTTGATGATAGCCTGAACATTCCTCCTCAAGCCAGGTTGTGCACCCCTTCAGGGTCATAATCAAGGAGGGTCACTTCACTATTTTCTTAATACAAAGAAATAGAATATTTCTAAGAAGTCATAGCCAAGGTGGATAGGATAAAATGATATTACTATTAATGGCTAAGAATGAATTGATGAGAGGTTGCATCATAGTATACACCCCAAGCTATGGTGGCCAAGAGTATGCACCCTCTTAGATAGTGGGAGGTGGAGACCTCAAATATGGAATTTTAGAAATTTCAAAAAGATCCTTGGCTAGTTATAACTTAGTCTTTTATACTGAACCCTAGTAGGTTAAATATTGGCTAAGACATTGAGGCATTTTTAACTCTATTACAAGCCATCCCATCCTAGAAGAGCTTTATCCTCAAAGCTTAATTTGGGACAAGATTCAAGGATGAGTATAAGGATAGCTTGAAATAGATGAAATCATGCTGAAACAAAACTCCATTCTAAATAATACCAAATGAGTCAATGAAGAAGGACCATGTAAGCAGAACAAACTGCTATAGTCTCTCCAAAACAGGTTGCAATACAAATTTGGCCATGTCTTAAAGTAAAAGTATCCAATTTCCATGTGCGAGCTATAAAAATGTAGAGGATAATATGTAGTATCCAACCATGCCATCAAAATCAAATTTTTATGAAGATAAAGTGATTAAATTAAGTATTGAAATTTATTATAGCAAGCTGATTACTATTCAGTGAGTGAAATATTCTCTTAAAGAAGCCATGGATTGTTCCAAATATGAAGCATGCTACTGTAGTGGGAGCTCACACTCAACTGCCAAGACCCACGGACCGCTTATTGCTTCAAGAATTTCAAGCGAGCTCTAATGGCTATCTCTCACCTAGCGGACGCGCCGTCGATCCTATGAGTGTAGTGAGCTTACCTTGATGCCAATACGAGTTGCCTCCTCTCTCGCACAGCCCGGTAGCTCCACGATCCTAGATGCGAGCTCAAGCATCCGCAAGCCTCCTCCATCTCCAAGCTCCATCCTCCATAGCCGTGCGTGCGAGAAAAGAGAAGAGAAGAGAAGAAGAGAAGAGGAGATGGTGAAGAGCTTCACCCTCTTGATCCCTCACTCTCACACACTCACTCCCTCACACTCTCACACTCCCTCTCTCAAGAGCACACACAAGCAAGAAGATGAGGAGAAGAGAAGAAGAAGAGATCTCTTGTTAGCCACACACCAAAGAATGAGCTTCCATTCACTTTTTGAACTTTATATATACAAACCCTAAAACCCCATGGGGGCCCATCCCTTTTTTACATGACCGGCCATTGTGGCAAGGTACTTTTTCCATTTCCCTCTTCTAGCCTTATGCTTGTAGCCTACACCTGTCTAATATTTTACAATTGGCATAGGAGGGAGCCTATCGCTTTTTTACAAGAGTTTTTAAAGCTTTTTGAGGTGCCTTTAATTTAAAATTACACTTTTTTCCCTGGCTCAGCTTTGGAGGTCGCCTGCGTGTCTTTGCTCTTTTTCCATGTTTTTTCCCTGGCTTAGCTTTGGAGGTCGCCTGCATGTCTTTGCTCTTTTTTCATGTTTTTTTCTGCTTTTTCCTTCCTTTTTTCGCCATCTCGACTTGGGGTTAACATTACCCCCTCCTAGACAGGTGCCAGTCCTCCCATGGCACTTCTGTGTTGTTGTAGCTTAGTAGGCGATTGGCCAAGTGGTGTTAAAGGTGAGGGCCACTTGGAGACTCAAGTGCTTGTGGAAGCTGTGAAATGATTTTTGTCAGAGAAGCCAAATGGATATTGCGTGGTTGACGGGGGCCTCCGAAGTTGGTGGTTTGTTGCTTTTTGTGATATCTGAAAGGGGAAGGTGCGGTGTTGTTCCCAAGGGGAGTACCTACCTCATTGTGTTAGTGCATTGTGCTCGTGCTAGTGGAATGGGGAGGTGGGTCTAACTGCAAGCAAGCCTGGGTGATGTCCCACACTTGAGGACCCCATTTGTGCCAAGGGAGGTGCGGTGCAAGTGGCTTAGGGTGACAGGTCTAACCATAGGCGAGTGTTACCTCACTACCCTTGATGTACCCTAAGCATGAAGTGGGGGAGCAAAAGGGCTAGGGGGTTAGGAGTGGAGCTGGCTGACCGAAGCCACCGGGCACGCCTAACTTGAGAACCCCTAGGTGCAGTGATCGTGCTTTATGTGGTGGTAAGTGCTTCTGCAAGTGGGCTATGTTGTCCAGTCACAGTGGAGAGTGTTTTTTGTGCTTTTCCTTTCATGCTGTTCTTTTCTTCGCTTTTACTTTACTTTTCTTTTCTTTTCTTTTCTTTTGTTTTTGTTTTTTTTTTTTGAAGTTACAGTAGGAAATGATAGCCATGGCCTAATTCTCTTCATCTGAATGAGGGGAAGGGGATTGGATGGATTTGCTCAAAAATTGGTAGCTTTGCATGTATCCTTTCAGATTCATGCGAACGTGGAGAGAGGTGGTGGAGAGGAAAGGGTGATTGCATCTAGTAAATTGGTTGTCATTCATGTCTTCTAGGAGGGCTAGGCAAAAAGAGGGGAGGAGACTAGCCCTCATCATTAGACGAGCCATAGCACAGCTGTCAATGGCGTTAGGGTCGAAGAAGAGGGGAGGCAAGCCGCGCTCTTGTGGAGTTGGGTCCTGCTTAAGTAATAGCTTAAGTAATCTAAGGTAGTTACATGTAGTTGCAAAAGTTGGATCAGGGCATGAAGAGAAATTTGCAAGGAAGCGTGTCATAGAGTCATCTAGGCTTTCTGAGTTAAAGAGGAGGGCATATTCAAAGGATACTACATTGGAGTTATAGATAATGGGAAAGTTGTAATGCCCGTGGAGGGTGGCATCAAAATCCACACCTACCCTTCGAGGGTATGCCATGTATGTGGGGTTGTTCCTCTCGAAGGAGGGCAGCGTGTTACAAAACGCCATCCAGGAGAGCATAATAATGTCGCATACTCGCCTCCTCCACAGGGGTTGGCTTTTATAGCCCTGTACTATATGTGGAACTTCAAAAACTTTGTTTTCAGCCTCTTCAGTTCCCCAAGAGGTGGGGTCTTCTCTCTCTCTTCTAGCCAATTTTGCCATAGTCGGCCCACCAATCACGATCACCTCCTCCATCATCTTAAGCAGCAAGACCCTCCGTAGACTGTTGGGTAGGAGAAAGCTAAGGGTGAATGGATCCTTTTCTTTTTCTTCTCTCTCCCAAACCACTAGCTCTGCGTGGAATCCAGCTGGGATGTCATCAAGGCAAGGTGGAAGGGGTGCAGACGGCTGCAGGGCTGGCTTGGCCCTTAATTGCTTCTTGGCTTCTTCGACTAACTTCCTGCGTCTCTCTTTAAGTGCGGCTTGTCTCTCCGCAAATGGGTCCTCCTATTGTTTCTTTTGAGACTGCGGCAAGGGGGGTTGTGGGATCACATCCTCTCTGAATCTGCCCATGTCAAATTCGAGTTCTTCTTCCTCTCCCTGCCGGTCTTCATGTTGTGCTCCCCGCAAGTTGGGGTGGCATCTGCAGTCCTGCATGCAGGGCTCTGCATGCAATGTTAAGCTTCTTTTGTGCCACCTCCAACAATTGTCCCTCCTCTGGGCAGGTGGTGTCCATGATTGTGTTGAGGAAGGCCTTTTGTTGGGCATCGAAGGTCACCTGGGCAGCTTCTGCCTTGTTCTCTGCGTGATGACCTTCTCTTTTTCCACCAGAGCAAGGGCGCCATGCCAGTGTCTTCACCCTTCTTTCATTTTGCATGGCCCACTCCTATGATCTCTTGTTCATCTCTTCTAGGCTCTCTCCTTGCCTTAGAGCCAGGGTCATGAGCCTTTGTTCTTGGTCTTCCCGTTCTCTAACGAGTTTCTCCTATTCTTCTTTTTTGGAGTTCAGCTGATATCGATCTCATTCTGCTGCTGCTCCATGTTCTATTTTCTTTCCTTGTCCCTGGCATTGAGCTCAGCCATAAGCGCTTCGACTTTGGCGGTTGTTGCAATGAGCTCCTCATACTACATGATCAGGAGCTTGTGTTCTCTCTACATTTTCATAAGTTCCTATGTTTCATTGTCTAGTTGCTACCTCCAGTGCTCTTCCCTATCGTCCTTAGCCTTCACTTCTTGCTTGAGATCCGAGATCTCCCTTTGCTACATGGCTATCATCCTAGTTTTGTCGAGTTGGAAGCCAGCCTACTGACTCCTTTTCAGCCGCTAACTTAGCCACAACTGTCTTTTGTTCCTCCTTAACTTTCTCCAATTGGGAGAGTAGCTCGACGACGTACTCGTCGTAGTTAGTTGATGGCGTCATCGTTGTGTGGATTGGTGATGTCAAGGCTTCCACCTTCTGCCGTTTAGGGTCTTGCCTTGATTTTGCATCAGTGGCTGGCCTCTTTTGCCATGTGGTCGTAGTTTCGCTGCTTTGTCCCTGGGCCATTTCTTTGTTGATGAAGTATTGCATCCATGCCACGAAATTCAAAACATCAACACTGGTCGGGATGCTGGCGGTGATGGTGGTTGGTTCGGTGGGAGGCACCATGAGGGGAGGAATCGAGTGAATTGGGGCTTTGCCCTTGCCCTCAATGATAGCGGGCGGCATGATTTCTGATGCCTGTGTGCTAGAACCAGGCCCTTCTTCTCTTTGTGGGCTCAAATTCCCCAATTCATCTGCCCTGCTTTGTTGTTCAATAAACCGGCGTGTAGCCTTATTCAGGTCTTCTTCCTCCTTTCTTCTTAGTTCCTCTTCTTCCTCAGCGGCTTTTCTTTGCCTTTCCGCTTCTGTTTTTCGGCGTTCTTCCTCCTTTTTGTCTTTTTCTTCCTTTTCCTTATTTTTTGTCTCCTCAGCCTCTTGTTTTGACGCCTTCTTTGCCTTCTGTAATTCCTCCTTTTCCTTTTCTTCTTCCTGTTTCTTCTTCTTCTCCCTCTCCTTGGCTTCCTTAAGGGATTCTTTTTTTGCCCTTTCCAAGTCCTCTTTCTCCTTCTTGCAGCCTTCGTCATCCTTTTTCTTCCTTTGGGGGCTATTTTCTTCTTGGGTTTCTTGGTCGTCGTCTTGCTTTTTTGTTCTTCCCCTTCTTCCTCGGTCTCGGTTCTATCGGTGGACCCTTCTTTGTCCTGGTGAGGGGCCGACCTTCTCCTTCTTCTACATTCTGTGTCTCCTTTATTGTCTCTTGGATGAGCGCAATCAAAATGCTTCCATAGCTAATAAATGAGGCCTTGGATGAGGCTTTCTTACTTTTTGTGGACTTGGAAGCTGGAGACTCTCCACCTACTAGCATACTTCCCAAAGCCAGTTCTTTAGCCGCCTCGTCGATGGTTTTGCAGACATACCCATTGCAGTGGACTTCATCTAAGGTGTGGGCTGCTACATTCTCCAGCACAGGCACGCTGATTTGATGCATTAAGGCATTGTAGCACTGGCTGGAGAAGAGCGCATGCACTAGCTTTGCCTGTAGCCTGGCTTTAGCATCAAGGATGTTATGGATGTTGATACTGTCATTGGTTAGCACCTCCTCTCTTTTCATTTTTAGCATGGTGTAGATATCCCTTTTCTGTTTTTTCTCTATCTTTGGTTTCAATCCCAACGCCTTCTCCACCAAGGCTGGGTTCAAGTGCACCTGTATCTGTTTAGCATTTTCTCCCCTTCCCACCGTCACGGTGCCGCACTCTTGGTTGGGGTCATATGTCCTGAGAAACTCCACACACTTCGTGTGGTCAGGCTCTTGCGCAACTTTCTCCAATTACTTGGTGAGGTTGCACTGCTCGACGACTCTCTTGGCTTCTTCCTCCTTCGACACTACTTCTTCGATGTTTCGTATGGTCCGAAACTTTAGTTGATTGTAGGTGCGGTTTTCTAGGGATATGCCATATTGCACTCTTTCCTCCTTCGTGAACGGGAGTCAGTGGGCACAGTCTTGTTGCGGCATTTTATGTTCCTGTCATAAATTGTAATTTTCATTAGTGCTTTCCACATAGTAATTTGTTGATTGCTGAAAAAGAAAAACTCTATGCTTTTTGAATAAATTCATTAAGAACCAATGTAGATTTTCCTTTTCAGACTTTGACTTTTTGCCCTTTACTTCAAAGTTTCCATGCCCTTTTTCCTACCCCATCCGTTTTTCATAATATATGTTTATGTGTTTCACTAATTTTGATTTGATTGGCTTGATTTGATTCACCTTTTTCTTACCCCATCCGTTTTTCATAATATATGTTTATGTGTTTCACTAATTTTGATTTGATTGGCCTGATTTGATTCACCTTACCCCCTCCCCTTCCAACTTGAGAAGAATCCTTCCTAGGATTTGTCACAACTCTATAGAAACAGAATTTGTATCCTTTTTCATTAATTTGTCTATATAATGATTTATTAAATTTATTTCCTTTGCAATAATTAGATATAAAGAAAATTGCATTGGAGCTGGCCACTGATGAGTGGTCACAGGTTATGGTGGACCCACGCGGTGGGTTAGAGAAAAGATAGTTCACACTTCCACCTATATGACCCGATTGGGCGCCTGTGACTAGAACTCACGCATATCAGGGTTAGACTCGCACACAGAAAGGATTGATGCCTTGAAGTGTGGGCTAGATCCACCAGAACAGACAGTTACAATCAACAAGATGGCATGATCATGAAATGCTTGTATAATGTGCATGTGTGGGCTGAAAGCTTGAAATGCACATTTCTTTGCATAGGAAAGTCACATGAAGATTCGGATACCATTTTTGCGATGTACACGGAAAAAGCTTTCATATGATACCCATATTGGGGGGGTCCCTAAATTTTAGGAGATCCCTAAATTTTAGGAGGTCCCTAAATTTTAGGAGCCTCGAATTAGCCTAAAAATGCTAGTCCTAAAAAATAGGATGTCATTCTAAAAATAGTAAGTTCTGTACTCTGACTGTGCTTACTAAATTTGGTTGTTTCTATTCTTGACAGTATTCAGCCCAAAAAGGAAGGCCATAGAGAAGAGACAAGTGTCAAGACACTTGTCACACAAGTTTCCAAGTGTCCCACCACTTGTCACATCTCATGACATGTGGCTGGACACTTGTCTTGTGCTACTCCACTTTCCCCTTTTGTACTAGCTCTCCCCTCTCCTATAAATAAGAGCTCGTTTTTCTTCATTCATCATCATTTTTCTTTGCTGTAAACTCATGTACAGCACCGACAGATAGCCAGAAACTGGCCCCATCCATCCCCATCATCATCCCCCACTTCTCCATTATCAAATTCCTCCATATTCCCTCTTCTATCACCGCTGTTTTACAAGACAGCAAGCCTGTAAATTCATTACAGCACCTCCTTCTTGAGCTCTTTCTTCCATTTTAGCTACAAGAAGTAAGCTCTATCCATGTACTGCTGATCAACGATGGAGAAAGGCTGAATTTCCCTTTTTCTTCTCTCATACTGTAAAGAAATAAGTTCTTATCATTGCATAATAGATAATGCATGTGTGTTTGTACATCTTTGCATGATCTTGTGAGAGTGAGAATTACTTCTTCTCACTCTCAGGTTGATTGTAACTGAGCTCTTCCCTAAGGGACTTGGGTTGAGCAGAAATACATTCCTTCGGGGGGGGTTGCCCATCTTCAACCCTCAATCTTGTCTCCATTACTTTTACATTTTCATGGCTGTAATTTTGTGAGTAATTTTCATTTTCAGCTTTAAGTGTTCATTCTCTTTTATATTAAATCTCGAAAACAAGCAAATATCATAATTGTTAAGCGTACTACGTTGTTCGGGGCGTTTACAGTGGTATCAGAGCTTTGGCTTGGTCCTCACCTCCAACACTGGTAGTGCTTACAACTATAAGTTTGTTTGTTTTCAGCCCTTGCATTGAGTGCTTGAGCATATTTTTTTTCTTTAGTCTCAATGGATCAATCGAGTGCTATCCTTCAAGCCATTCAAAGTCTTAGAGAGGAGAATCAGCAAATTCGTGAGCAACTTCTCAAACTAGAAAAAGTTGAGAATCCCAAAGAATTCAAGGAAAGAAGCCCATCTACTTCAAGGAGACAAAGCCATACCAATGAAAGGAGCCGATCAAGAAGTCCAACTACTTCTAAGAGGCAGTCCCATTCTACTTCAAGACAAAGAAAGAGATCGCGTCGAAGCTCATCCTCTTCTTCAAAGTCATCTGGCGCCTATTCTGATGGATCCTCTTCTAGTAATGAAGAGTCACACCCTTCTCGTGGAAGACATCATCATCGTCAAAGGCGTCGACATTCTTCACCCTCGTCTCCATCTTCATCCCCATCAAGCACTTCATCATCTTCAACCTCAATATCCGAGCATGGACGAAGGCATAAGAAGAAGAAGAAGACTAAGTCACTATCTCAACTTGAAAAGAAGATCAAGTTCAGTATGTATGATGGTTCCCGAAATCCTGATCTTCTTCTGAAGTTTATTTGTCAATTTCAAATTTTGTATGGTCGTGACAAGTATAAAGAAAAAGAAAAGATTAAGTTTGCAGCTTTACATTTAACCGACTTAGCCCATACTTGGTGGATGGGGTTGGAATATGATCATGCTACCCCAAAATCATGGCGGTCCTTTGTTTGCCTGATACAAAGCCAATTTCTTCCTATTCATTTCAAAAGAGATGTAAAAATGGAATGGGATCGGCTTTGGCAAAGGAAAAATGAGTCACTTGGTGACTATACCAAGAGATTTTGGGAGCTACTTTTGAAGGTCCAACATTTCAAGAAGATCAGCAGTTCGGAAAAGCTTAGGAAGTTTCAAGGAGGTTTGCATTTTAAACTTCGTACTGCTCTTAATCATTATCATTGTTCTAGTCTCAGGGAACTCATTGACCATGCTGAGACATGGGAAATGGAGCACAATGGCAACAAATCATTCCAAAAGAATGATAAGAAGAGAGTAGGTGATGATGAGGAGTATTCAGCCCCAAATGAAGGACAAAAACAGTGGCAAAAGCAGCCATCAAATCAAAAGAAGATGAAGCACTATGCACCTCCTAATGCTCCTCAATTTCGCTCCAATCTATACCCACAAGCAAAGCAATTTTCCGAAGAAGAAAAGCAACGCTTCATGAAAGAAGGGAAGTGCTTTAAATGTGGACAAACAGGCCACATAGCGAAGCAATGTCCAAACAAGGGACAAAGCAAGGTTTCTGACAACAAGCCTAAGTCGCCAGTGAAAATCAATGCTATCAGTGATGTAGTTGCAAACACAACTCACACTCCAGAGACGCGCAAATTATTAAAAGCTTGGGGACAGTTGCAAGGTAAGCAAGCACTATTCTTGATAGATCTTGGGGCGAATGAAAATATTATTTCCTTGCAATTAGCTAAAGAGCTTGGATTAAAGAATGAAGAGATGGACACTCCGGTAGAAGTTCGCCAAGCTTTAAATGTTGATGAAGGTGACACAATGAAGACTGTGATACCCTACATTGGCAAGCTTAAGTTTCAAATTCAAGGCTACAGTGACGAAGATACCTTCTGTATCGGAGACCTTGATGGTTGCGATGTGATTCTTGGCATGCCCTGGAATCATAGAATAGATTCAACCATCTTCTCTCAGAAAAAGAAGGTAGAACTCACCAACAAAGGCAAGAAGTACGAGATCCAAGCTGGAGTTTCTGGAGACACCATACCTATGGTAAGCCATATGCAAGTCTCTAGAGCAATTAAGGATTGTGTTCAATGTTGTCTGCTTTATGTCACTGATGTAAAAGATAATATGAATGCTGAAAACCAAGAGCAACTTCAGCTCTTGGAAAAGTATAAAGATTGTTTTTTGGAAGATCTTCCTTATCAGCTTCCCCCAGAAAGGCCAGAAGACCATCATATTGATATTATCCCGGGCAGTTCTCCTCCTAATATAGCACCATACCGTGTGAGCCGTCCTCAACAAGAAGAAATCAGAAAGCAAGTCGAAGACCTACTCAACCGTGGGCTAATTAGGCCAAGTAGCTCACCATTTTGTTCACCGGTTCTTCTTGTTCAAAAGAAAGATGGCACATTCAGGATGTGCATTGATTATCGAGCCCTCAACAAAATCACCGTGAAGAATCGGTTTTCTATTCCCAGAATTGACGACATTTTGGATCGTCTAGGAGGCTCAAAGGTTTTCAGCCGCATTGATTTAAAGAATGGTTATCATCAAATTAGGGTAATACCACAAGATGTACACAAAACTGCTTTCCGCACTTCATACGGTCTTTATGAATTCTTGGTGGTTCCTTTTGGATTAACCAATGCACCAGCCACCTTTAATCGAATGATGGAGCGCATCTTTAGAGAGCATCGACAATATGTCAATACTTTCTTTGATGATATTCTTGTCTTTAGCAAGAATGAAGAGGAGCATCATCAACACTTGGAAATTGTTCTACAATTACTACAACAAAATCAACTCTTGGTAAATGGTAAAAAGAGTGAATTTTTCATGCATAAAATAAATTACCTTGGGCATGTCATCTCTTTTGAAGGAATTCAGATGGATCCTGAAAAGATCAGGATAATCCAAGAATGGCCTCATCTTCGTGATGTACATGAGGTGCGATCGTTTCTTGGCTTATGTTCTTATTACCGCCGCTTCATCAAGCATTTTGCACATATGGCTTCTCCACTTCATGACCTTACAAAGAAGAAGATCTCTTTCCAATGGAAGGAAAAAGAGAAGGCAGCCTTCACAAGGCTGAAAACAGCTCTTACTTCTAGACCTGTTCTTATCATTCCAGATCTGGTAAAACCATTTGTGGTGGAAGCAGATGCTTGCGGTGATTGTATTGGTGCAGTGCTAAATCAAGAAGGCCATGCCGTAGCCTTTGAAAGCCGCCGTCTAAATGATGTGGAGAAAATGTATGACATTTATGAAAAGGAGCTCTTAGCAGTGGTTCATGCTTTAAAGATATGGAAACATTATCTTTTAGGCAATGAATTCCTTATTAAAACTGATCATCAAAGCTTGAAGTATTTCAAGACTCAAAAGCATTTGCAGGAGAAACATGCAAGATGGGAAAATTTCTTGTCTATGTTTCATTTTCAAATTATGTACACTCCAGGGAAACAAAATGTAGTTGCTGATGCACTTTCTAGAGTGCCTCGCATTGCAACTATTACAGTGGCTCATCATGAAGATTTTCAAACGATGAAGAATACTTATGATGAAGATACTGATTTTGCATCAGTTTGGTCAAATTTACAGCAAGGAGGTTCTTATCCAGATTATTCCATCAAAGACGGTTACCTTCTCATGAACAATCGCCTTTGTATCACTCTTCCTGTTTGACAAAAGGTGCTTAAAGAAAGTCATGAATCCCCTTATGCAGGGCATAGAGGGAGGGCAGCCACTCTAAGTGCAATTGAGCGCTACTTTTATTGGCCAACATTACGAAAAGATACACATAACTTCATTGAGGCTTGTCTGGTATGCCAAAAATCCAAATATGATAGGCAGAAGATTCCAGGATTGTTGCAACCTCTTCCAGTGCCCAAAGATCTATGGGAATCTATCACAATGGATTTCATCTCAGGTATTCCAAGAACACCTCAAGGTCATGATATGATTTGGGTCATAATTGATAGATTCAGCAAACAATCACATTTTATTCCATGTCATAAAACATTGAAATCCGCACAAGCTGCAAGACTTTTCATTCAACATATCTTCAGATTACATGGTATGCCTTCTGAGATCATTTCAGATAGAGACTCCAAATTCACAAGTAACTTTTGGCGTGCTTTATTTTAGAATTTGGGAACCACTTTAAAGTTCTCCTCAACTTTTCATCCTCAAACTAACGGCCAAACAGAGGTGATGAATCTCACTCTTTTGGATATGTTGAAAGCTTATGTTAGTAAACATAAGTCACAATGGGAGAAATATCTTCCATTATTGGAGTTTGCTTACAACAATACAGTGCACTCATCCACAGGGAAAGCTCCAAATGAAATAGTATAGGGTAAAGTGATTCCTCCTCCAATTATTCGCACTAAAGATAAGATTTTTGCTGCTGATGAGTTTGCTTCAGATTTAAAAACAACAATGGATCAAGTTCGAGCCACTATCAAAGTTGCGCAAGAGCGACAAAAGAAGCAAGCAGATAAACGAAGAAGTCCTTTGGCTTTTGAAAAAGGTCAATATGTCTTGCTAAAGTTTGATAAAAGCAGGCTCAAACAAGGTTCTGGTCAAAATTCATCTTTTCCAAAGCCCTCCAGTAGATACTTTGGACCCTTCAAAGTGATTGAGAAAATAAATGAAGTTTCTTATCGACTTGAGCTTCCTACTCATTGGAAAATACACAATGCTTTTCATGTAAGTTTGCTAAAACCTTACATAGGACCAGAACCAAAGGAACCCATTACTGAAGATCCCCTAGAAGTTGAAGAAACATAGCAACTCTTGGAACCTGAAAAGATTTTGTTTCTCAAGGATCGAACCACGAGAAGTGGCCTTGTGACACAAAAATTCTTGCTAAAATTCAAGAATCTACCCACCACAGATGCACAGTGGGTAGATGAAAAATTCATGAAGGATTACCCAAATATTCTATAGCAATATCAAGAAGCTTTTCAGCTGAGGACAACTGAATAAAAGCCAGAGGGCTGTCACAACTCTATAGAAACAGAATTTGTATCCTTTTTCATTAATTTGTCTATATAATGATTTATTAAATTTATTTCCTTTGCAATAATTAGATATAAAGAAAAGTGCATTGGAGCTGGCCACTGATGAGTGGTCACAGGTTATGGTGGACCCACGCGGTGGGTTAGAGAAAAGATAGTTCACACTTCCACCTATATGACCCGATTGGGCGCCTGTGACTAGAACTCACGCATATCAGGGTTAGACTCGCACACAGAAAGGATTGATGCCTTGAAGTGTGGGCTAGATCCACCAGAACAGACAGTTACAATCAACAAGATGGCATGATCATGAAATGCTTGTATAATGTGCATGTGTGGGCTGAAAGCTTGAAATGCACATTTCTTTGCATAGGAAAGTCACATGAAGATTCGGATACCATTTTTGCGATGTACACGGAAAAAGCTTTCATATGATACCCATATTGGGGGGGTCCCTAAATTTTAGGAGATCCCTAAATTTTAGGAGGTCCCTAAATTTTAGGAGCCTCGAATTAGCCTAAAAATGCTAGTCCTAAAAAATAGGATGTCATTCTAAAAATAGTAAGTTCTGTACTCTGACTGTGCTTACTAAATTTGGTTGTTTCTATTCTTGACAGTATTCAGCCCAAAAAGGAAGGCCATAGAGAAGAGACAAGTGTCAAGACACTTGTCACACAAGTTTCCAAGTGTCCCACCACTTGTTACATCTCATGACATGTGGCTGGACACTTGTCTTGTGCTACTCCACTTTCCCCTTTTGTACTAGCTCTCCCCTCTCCTATAAATAAGAGCTCGTTTTTCTTCATTCATCATCATTTTTCTTTGCTGTAAACTCATGTACAGCACCGACAGATAGCCAGAAACTGGCCCCATCCATCCCCATCATCATCCCCCACTTCTCCATTATCAAATTCCTCCATATTCCCTCTTCTATCACTGCTGTTTTACAAGACAGCAAGCCTGTAAATTCATTACAGCACCTCTTTCTTGAGCTATTTCTTCCATTTTAGCTACAAGAAGTAAGCTCTATCCATGTACTGCTGATCAACGATGGAGAAAGGCTGAATTCCCCTTTTTCTTCTCTCATACTGTAAAGAAATCAGTTCTTATCATTGCATAATAGATAATGCATGTGTGTTTGTACATCTTTGCATGATCTTGTGAGAGTGAGAATTACTTCTTCTCACTCTTAGGTTGATTGTAACTGAGCTCTTCCCTAAGGGACTTGGGTTGAGCAGAAATACATTCCTTCGGGGGGGGTTGCCCATCTTCAACCCTCAATCTTGTCTCCATTACTTTTACATTTTCATGGCTGTAATTTTGTGAGTAATTTTCATTTTCAGTTTTAAGTGTTCATTCTCTTTTATATTAAATCTCGAAAACAAGCAAATATCATCATTGTTAAGCGTACTACGTTGTTCGGGGCGTTTACAGGATTAGGGTCAAAAGGGCAAGGGCATTCAGCATGGTGGTGTAGGAGTTACTTGTGAAGGAGCCAATCATAGAACTGGGGGTTGTATTCTAAGTGAGCTTCGCTATCCAGATCAAAGGGTCCAATCTCCACTTGCATGATGTATGTGAGAACATCTATTAGGAAGTCACCAGAGTTGACACGGCTAGCAATGTGTAACTCTTCCTCAATCAACAAGCAATCGAGGTAAGGGTGTCCTTTGATGTGTTCTTCCATGGGTCGGCCCCGAAGAGTGGTTAACACTCTATACGAGGTTGGCGCGACATATGTAGGGTCGTATTCCGCTGTTTTGATAGCGCGGCACTGATCATTGTTGGTCATTATGTGGCACCCTTCAACTTCCCATTGCAGCCTAAGAGTGTACCAATGTCTCAAGAACAGGGAGTCAGTATCAACGAGCTTTGATAACACTGTGCTTTTTTGATCAGTGATAGCAAAAGTGGTTCGTTGATCGTATGACGTGATGAGGCATTGTTTAATGGCTTGCTCCTTGGAGATCTCACTGTTGAGCAATTCAACAGTGGAGCGAGAAGCTTTTGCGAATGCGAATTCAAAGGTCTCCCAGGAGCATGGCATCATTTTAACTTCAATTGCAAAGGGTTCCTCCAATAGTCGTAAGTGCAAGTGGTTGTAGCTTAGTTGCTAGTGACATGAAGGTGGTGTCTAATTATTTAATGCATTCCACCACGTCATTCCCGATGTCCTCAGCGACGTTGGCAGCCAGCGCTAAAAAGGGTTTGCATGATGGGTGGTCGAGGTTTGCTAGAACTAGAGCCTGTGACAACGAAGAGTTCTGGTTGGGAGTGTTCTTAAGTCTGCAATTGGGCTGCTTGGATTATGGGTGGATTAGGAGCAGCCATGACGGACGACTACTGCATTCAGGTTGGATTTGGGGAGTCGGATTGACTTGGTCGGGTGATGACTTTTGTGACGGAGTCTATTGTTTGGGCCGATAAGCTTGTGTGACTCTCTTGGGTTTAGGCGTGGATGAGTCGGATGGCTGTGGTTTTGGAGAGAATTGTGGCTTATGGTTTGGAGGGTTTATGGGACTTGGGTTGATCAAGCTTGAGGGCGGCGTATGAGTAGTGCATTTGGCCATGTAGGCCTTAGGGATCCATAGCCAGGTGTTGCCCACGTAGTAGCCTTGCACATGCAAGAGGGCTTTAGGGACCCATCTTTGCTTGATCATGCAGCACTTTTTGTGATTGCATCTTGGCCTCCTAGGTTTAGAGTTTTTGGTTTTATGAGGATAGGAGCGTCGACTCCTAGGCATCGGTTGCAGCTGCTTAGGCTGCCATTGAAATCTAGGCTATTGGGCCTTAGGTTTTGCTGTTGTGGGCTGTGATTCATGAAATGTGGGAGGTGGCGGCTGCGCACTATCCCCCTCCTTGGACTTGGTTACGGATATTTCTACCAGTGGTGTTGCCAACAGTGATGAGGTCGCGTAGCCCTTGCTAAAAGTTGTGATAATGCGAACGTTTCCTATTGCGAGGTGGATGCACTATGACTCATAATCAACATTGCAACGAGTCTATTTTTTGAAAGTTTGCCCCAGTAGCAACTCCGTGCCTGCATTTTTAGCATTTGGCAACACGTAAAAAATCATAGGGATAGTCTCAGACTCGATAGAAATATCGACTCTGCACTTGCCGAGAAGTGTGTAGGAATGGGCCCCATATGGGCTTAATTTTGCATTAGTGGGTTGAAGTGGTCGTCTGTCAAGTTGAGTCCAATGATCGTGAGTTAAGACATTGAAGTCTGCTCCCTCGTCGATCAAAGCAACGCATGTTTGTTTTGCAGTGACCGTGATATGGAGATATGCGGGCTCTACGGCTTCCTCATCCTCATTATCAATCTCAGTGATTATGGCCACTCGTATCTTGATAGGCGGTTCTAACATTGGGGGCTCGTGCAAAGGATGGGTGGGAGGGTAGTACTTCTTGACACGACTGCCATTGAAGAAGCCTATGCCCTCACCGTCTAAGGTCTCGAGCTCGACATTGCTTGTGCGACTGATCGCACGAACTTTGAAAGGTCCAAGACCTCTAAATTTCATTTTCTACTTACGCCCCTTAACTGAGTAGAGGAGCACTAAGTTGCCCTATTCAAAGTCGCGCTGCTTGACATGCTTGTTAAACCAACTCTTGCGTCGGGCCTTCTCACATATAAGCGCATGGGTGGCTAGAAGGTGAGTCTTTGAGAGGCATTCGAGTTCGACCAGGCGTTGTGTCTATGCCTCCTTCCCTTCCCATCATTCTTGAAGTGCTATTCTCGACTTGGGGTTAACAGCATGGAAGAGTCTTCTTAGTAGCTGTTAACCCCAAGTCGAGATGGCGAAAAAAGGAAGGAAAAAGCAGAAAAAAACATGGAAAAGAGCAAAGACACGCATGCGACCTCCAAAGCTAAGCCGGGGCAAAAAGCACAATTTTAAATGAAAGGCACCTAAAAAAACTTAGAAAAATCTTGTAAAAAAACGCCAGGCTCCCTCATGTGCCAATTGTAAAATATTAGATGGGTGTAGGCTAGAGGCATAAGGCTAGAAGAGGGAAATGGAAAAAGGACCTTGTCATAATGGCCGGTCATGTAAAAAAGGGATGGGCGCCCATGGGGTTTTAGGGTTTGTATATATCAAGTTCAAAAAGTGAATGGAAGCTCATTCTTTGGTGTGTGGCTAACAAGAGCTCTCTTCTTCTTCTCTTCTCCTCATCTTCTTGCTTGTGTGTGCTCTTGAGAGAGGGAGTGTGAGAGTGTGAGGGAGTGAGTGTGTGAGAGTGAGGGATCAAGAGGGTGAAGCTCTTCACCATCTCCTCTCCTCTTCTCTTCTCTACTCTTTTTTCGCGTGCACAGCTATGGAGGATGGAGCTTGGAGATGGAAGAGGCTTGCGGATGCTTGAGCTCGCATCTAGGATCGTGGAGCTACTGGTGTATGCGAGAGAGGAGGCAACTCGTATCGGTATCAAGGTAAGCTCACTACACTCATAGGATCGACGGCGCATCGGCTAGGTGAGAGATAGCCATTAGAGCTCGCTTGAAATGCTTGAAGCAATAAGCTGTACGTGGGTCTTGACGGTTGAGCGTGAGCTCTCACTACAATTTGGTTCCATTTCCAGGATCAACGGATTCAAGCTTGAGTACTTGTGCGCCTCATATCGAGCATCGAAGTAAGGGATTCATCCCCGAAACGGAGCTTGAGATAGGTAGGAAGTTTGGGTGTTTTTAATCTTCAAAACAAGTAAGTATTTTGGGATATTTTGCTTGTTTGATGATTGGGAAACATGGAGAAATTATTTCAGATTTTTGCTTTCGATTCTTGTTGCATTTAGCGTAGGTTAGGATTAGGAAATCGCACTAGATAAGGATAGTGTTTACTATTGCAAAACATGGCAAAACAAGGCAAAAATTGTGCAAAAATTTGTAAAAAGCTCGCTTGTGATGCCTAAGATTGGCAAGTGAGTGATTGGGGGCATCAACACCATACCCGAGAAGGGGTATAACATCATCATTGAAACTTTTATTGACAATGGAGTCCTAAAAGAAAGCCTCTTTTTTAATCCTATACATCAATGGAGCCACCACATGAGCATAAATCTTGGTGAGCCTCCTATAGAAGGATAATAACCCAAGGAATCTTCTCAAAGAGGTTGCATTTGTAGGAGTAGGCCATTCTTTAATATATTTCACCTTGTTGGGATCCACTCTTGAATGCCTTGCTCTCCCATAATATGACCTAAGTATTCCACTTTATCTTTCATGATTAAACACTTTGTCATCTTGGCAAAGAGTGCGTGTCTTCGTAATGTTTCAAAGACCTCTTGTAAATGCTTCAAAAACTCATCCTTGGATTTTCTATAGATAAAGATATCATCAAAGAAAACGAGGAATATTTTGAAAAATAAGGACTGCAATATTTTATTCATGAGGGCTTGAAAAGTAGCGGGTGCATTGGAAAGTACAAATGGCATAACCAAGAAGTGGTATAACCCCCTTTCGGTCCTAAAAGCTATTTTGAACTCGTCTCTTTCCTTTATTTGAATTTGATGATAGCCTGAACGAATATCTATTTTGATAAAGACCTTTGCATCTTTAAGTTCATCCAAAAGATCATCAATTCGAGGAATAGGATACCTATTCTTGACTGTTGACTTGTTCAAATCCCTATAATCAATACACATATGAAATGAGCCATCCTTCTTCTTGACTAAGAGCATGGGAGAGGCAAATGATGATTGACTTGGCTGAATTAAATCCATTTGCAATAATTCTTTGACTTGTCACTCCACCTCTTCCCTCCCAAACTTGGACAAGTGATAGGAAGGTTTGTTAATGGGCTTTTTCAATTTCTTCATGGAGATAAGTTCTATATGTTTGTGGTCTATGCCTTTCAATTCTATGTGTTGTCCTTACCAATTAAATTCTATTTGCATTTGTTCCAAATCTAAAGTAAATTTCCCAAGGGTTTTTAGCTAATTATAATGATAACAATGTCAATAGGTCCCATATCCAAAGTGTCAAGAATCGCGTGGTAGGGGGGACTTGCTCAAGATGCTACGCCGAACACACACAGAATGCACAAGGAGAAGCTCACTCAAGAGACAAGAAGAGAGATGGAGGCCAAAACGTTTCCTTGCTGGTTTCTTCTTCTTCTTCCAAACACTTTACAATGTACAGAAAGTATAGATAAGATACAACATAAAGGAAAGTGGCCTACTAAGTCAAACAATGCATAACCGACTATACTAGTTGACTGGCGCTATAACTATGCCAGCTATAAACAGGTGTAGCAACCTGAATATATTATGTAATGAGTCAGTGGCCATGTGAGAGTCATAATGACCACCGATGTGCTAAGTGTAGACGTGTGGACCCATCTAACCAGGCGGTCCATCATGAATGTTTGCATGTGTTCAGCTTGTCATCTCAACACTCCCCCTCAAGCTCAATTGTATATTTGCAACTCCAAGTAAGCTTCAAAACTTTTGAAGCTTCTATGTACCCAATGCCTTCATGAAGATGTCAGCTATCTAATCCTGTGTGCTAACATACACCAAGCAATCTCACCTACTAGTACCTTCTCTCTCACAAAGTGGTAGTGTACCTCAATATGTTTTGTCCTGGAATGGAACACAGGGTTCCTAGCCAATTTTATACTGCTCATGTTGTCACAATAAATGACAACTAGACCTCCCACCTGCACATCTAGATCAACCAATAACTTTTGCAGCCATGCTACCTCACATGCTACAACAGCAACACCTCTATACTCAGCCTCTGTACTTGACAAAGCAACTGTAGATTGCTTTTTGTTGCTCCAGGTAATTGCTACACTACCAAGAGAGAATATGTATCCACTGGTAGATCTTCTATCAAACATACTACCAGCCCAATCTGCATCTATGTATCAAAACACCTGTACATCTGTACCTGCCTTATAGAAAAGTACATAATGTAATGTGGACATACTACCAGCCCAATCTGCATCTGTGTATCCAAACACATGTACATCTGTACTTGCCTCATAGAAAAGTCCATACTGTAATATGGAATTCACATATCTCAATATGCGTTTGATTGCATCCAAATGTGGCTTTCTAGGTACTTGCATAAACTGAATCACAAGACCAACAGCGTAGCTCAAGTCTGGCCTTGTAATAGTCATGTAGATCAAACTCCCCACTATCCTCCTGAACATAGTAGGGTCTTCTATCTCATCCTCAACATCAGCACTCAACTTTACATTCTGCTCCAACAGGACTGAAAGTGGTTTGCATGCTATCATACCATACTTGGACAACATATACAAGCCATATTGTCTTTGGGATAGCTATATACCATCATCACATCTGATCACTTCAATGCCAAGGAAGTACCTTAGCTCACCTAAATCCTTCATCTCAAACTTCTTCTTCAAAAAGTCCTTGACTTTAGCAATCCCACTATCACTATCACCTGTAATAATCAAGTCATCCACATAGATGACTATGATGACCAAACCTGTATCTCCCTTTCTCACATAAAGTGAGTGATCAACATCAGAAACATAAAAGCCAATATTGAAAAGATACTCTTTAATCTTGTCAGACCATGCTGTAGGTGCTTGCTTGAGCCCATAGAGCACCTTCTTCAACCTGCACACATACGTGGAATACTCTAAATCTTCATAACTTGCTGGCTGATCCATATACACTTCTTCCTACAAATCACCATGCAAGAAGGAATTATTCACATCCATTTGCTGCAACATCCAACCTTTGGCTGCTGCCAAAGCAATCACACATCTGGCACTTGCCATCCTAGCAACTGGACTAAAGTTTTCTTCATAATCTATGCCATATGTCTGGGCATAGCCTTTTGCAACCAGCCTAGCTTTGTACCTACTAATAGAACCATCTACATTGTGCTTAATCTTATAAACCCACTTACATTCAATAGCTTTCTTGCCCTTCGGCAATGATACTAGATCCCAAGTCTTATTGGCCTCTAATGTAGCCATCTCCTCATCCATTGCTACATCCCAATGAGTATGACCAACAGCATTCTCAAAACAAATGGGCTCAACATCCTCAGCTAGTTTCACCATATAAGCATAATGGTGAGCTGCATAACCTTTAAAACCAAATCTTTTAACAGGGTATCTGACTCTACTAGATCTGCGTACCACTGGATCACTCAGTGGAGCCTTTACATTACTATGAGCTCTTTGTACACTTGGTGTCCTGACAGAAGGAATACCGAGCTCATCATCCAAGCTCTTTGAGCCACTGCAGTCTCCATCAAGAACTGCATCAATGCCATCTGACACTTTATTCTTTCCTTTGTCTTTACCTGTAGTGCTATTAGATGCACCTGAAGATGTAGAGCTATTTCTTAGTCTCCCAGACCAAGGACTACCATATGATGTCTCTGGTCCACTAAGAGTCCGTGATTTTTGATTTTCAGCCTGCACATGAGTGTCATGATCATCATCATCATCCAATGCATCACCACTAGATGCATATCAACTGCTCATTTCATCAAAGATGACATCCCTGCTCACTCTGAACTTACATGTGACAGGGTTATAACAGCGATACCCTTTCTACTCTAAACAGTATCCAATAAAGACATATTTTTTTGCCTTTGGATCAAGCTTTTTCCAAAGCTCATCTGGCACATGAACATATGCAACATAGCCAAATACCTTCAAGTGCGATACATCAGGCTTCTTGCCAGTAAAGCATTCTTCAGGAGTCGTCCCATGAACTGCAGCTGTGGGAGTTCCATTCATAATGTAGACAGCAGTATGGATAGCCTCAGACCAAAAATGTTTGGGCATATTCTTTTCAGCCATTAATGCCTGTGCAACTTCTGCAATATGCCTATTTTTTCTTTTTGCAATACCATTTTGCTGTGGGGTATACGTGCATGTGAACTGTCTCTTTATCCCATGAGAGCTCAGAAAATCACTAAACTCATTCAAGAGGTACTCTCCCCCTCCATCTGACTTCAAGCACTTTACTTTCAAGCCTGTTTCTCTTTCAACTGCAGCCTTGAAAGTTCTAAAGTGCTCAAACGCTTCACTCTTTTCCTTCATAAAATATACCCACAGCTTTCTAGAACAATCATCAATGAATGTGACAAAGTATGAATTGCCTCCAAGAGATACATTTTGTGTAGGCCCCCAAATATCTGTATGCACAACATCAAGGATATTTATGCTTACATCTCTGTCATGTGAAAAGGGTTGTCTTTACCAAACTAACATGCTTCGCATACCTTATGAAATTCTACAATTCTAAATGTAGGCAAACCTGTAACCAACCCTTTGGACTGCATTAATTTCAGCCTTTGTACATCTGCATGTCCAATGCGTTTGTGCCAAATTTCAATATATGCAACAACATCTTTTCCTTTAGCATACATAGCAGCAGTCATAGTAGGAATTCCAGCATCCAGAGTAAACATACGTCCAACTCTACTTCCCTTTGCAACCAACTTGCACTTGTCATTGAAGTCTTCTACAAAGTAGCCCTTTGCATTAAATCTGACTTGCAGCCCTTGCTCTACCATCTGACCAACTGACACCAAGTTCTTTGTAATAGATGGTACATGTAATACATTTGAAAGACTCTTTGTCTTACCATCATGCAAGGACAAGGGAACTTTTCCAATGTGTGAGATTGGGTGGCATGCTTCATCACCTGTCTGCACATAACCTGTATTTTGCAAATCCTATATCTCTCCAAACCATACTGCATGGCTGATCATATGATTGGATGCACTTGAATCAACATACCAAACATCATCATGTGTTCCCTTTCCTGTAACAGCATTCAACATATGCTGCATAACAAACAGACGTTCATTTTTGTCTTCATTTTGTCGTGAAGACGATGCATAGTTTCCTTGCTGCAACTTACCACTATGAATATCATCTTTCTTAGCATAACATTGGGCTGTAATATGACCTGTTTTTCCACAGTAGTGACACACAATACTAGAGTTGTTAGAACCTCTGTTCTGCCATCCACCTCTTCCTTTAAAGCTCCCCTTGCCTCTAAAGTTACCACGGCCTCCTGAAACCTCCATATCGCCAAATTGCTGATTCATTCTGTTTTGTTGGTTGTCACTACCACGTCCTGTACCACGGCCTCTTGAAGAGGACCTGCCACATCCCCTTCTTGAACTGGAGCAGAAAGCTTGGACCTATTCACCACTTTTTTCAAATGTCTCACTCTGCATGTTGATCTCATCAGTGATCATAAGAGAGGCCAACTCATCGAAATCTGGAAATGGCTTTTTGACATATACGGAAGTTACAAAAGACTTCCAAGCCTTTTCATTGTTAAGTCCACCCAAGGTAGACGGCACCATTACATCAATCCCTGCCAAGGCATCTGCAATGCTCCTTACCTTCAATGCATACTCATTGATAGACATCTTCCCTTTCTTCAATGTATTCAACTCTTGCTTGAGTTGAATCTTTCATGCCTTTGTATTTACGGAAAACATACTTTCAAGTATGGTCCAAGCTGCATATAAATTCTTTGCATTTCTAATATGTCCCAGCATATTATTGTCAATTATTGTAGACAGCCAATACATGACATTTTTGTCTTTTGCATTCCATTCCTTCTGTGCCTTTGTCTCTTCTGCAATTGGAGGATCACTCACCTTTGGCTCCTTTTCTTCACCTGAAACAAACTAGTAGAGGCCTTTTCCAATAAGGAAGTTCGTGACATGGAACTTCCATGAAGGGTAGTTGTTCTTGTTGAGCTTCTCAATGATGGGGTTTCCACTATTCCTTGCCATTATCACAAAACTAATACAAACAACAAGCAAATCTTCTGCAACCCTCGACCTATAGTGCACGTCAATACACCAAACAGTCTTTTTCACTGTCTACTCAACAATACATGCAATCTGCAACTAGTTTGCAGATAAACCTTGTTTTTATTCACTGGTAAAAACCTTTGAACTTACAGATCTAAAATTTGTAATCTATGCACCTGTATATGGCAGACATAGCTGAAATTGCAGGATATCTCGAATTGCTGTTCGCAATCTTGCGAGTCTAAAATAGGGCCTGAAATGACCTCGGATGGCCAAAATAGCAGCAAAATACAGAGTGCTCTTTGCGCACACCAAATCTCACTACAATCTGAGATTTTTGCTCTGCCTTGCTTTCGGTGCCTCCACAGGCACTGTCCAAGAGAAGAAGTAGAGAATGGAAGAGCTTCTTATCCGTTGCTTACTTGCTTGAATCCTTGGCTACTCTCCTTCTCTTTAGCCTTCAAAACCAGCCTCAATCAGTGGTGCAGCTCTGATACCATGTCAAGAATCACATGGTAGGGGGGACTTGCTCAAGATGCTACGCCGAACATACATAGAATGCACAAGGAGAAGCTCACTCAAGAGACAAGAAGAGAGATGGAGGCCAAAACGTTTTCTTGTTGGTTTCTTCTTCTTCTTCTTCCACATACTTTATAATGTACATAAAGTATAGATAACATACAACACGAAGGAAAGTAGCTTACTAAGTCAAACAATGCATAATTGACTACACTAGTCGACTGGCGCTATAACTATGCGAGCTGTAAATAGGTGTAACAACTTGAATATAATAAGTAATGAGTCAGTGGCCATGTGAGAGTCATAACGACCACTGATGTCCATCAGTAATGTCTGCATGTGTTGAGATTGTCATCTCAACACAAAGTGATAAAATCCACTTGTATTGTGTAAGAGGGCAATAGTCAATTGAAGTACATGGACACATTTCTTTACTAAACTCATATGCACCATTCACAACTTATATCCGCAAGGATGATTCCATGTCAATGGATAGCAAGTTCATCCCATCCAAATATTTGGTGTTTACAAAGCTACGAGTGCTTCCCATATCTACTAAAATATGTGCAACCTTGCCATGAATGATACCTTTGAGTCTAAGTATACTCTCCCCTTTTCATACCGTCCATGCATCATGTCACATTGCACACAAGGAAGAATGAGAATCATGGGTTCCATCCGGATCAAATGAAAACTCGTCCATGGAATCATAGAATCCTTCATTAGTGGCATCCTCTTCTTCATGAATTTCTTTGAACATTGGTTAAGCATTAACATGTAATAAATTTCCCTCTTGCTCCTCTTCTTCTTCAATTTCCACATCTTGAGTGATTACCATATTGATTTTAGAACTCTTGGCTTTGCACTCCAGCTTATGGTCTTGTGACCACTTCTCCTCACATTTGAAACATAATCCTTTGGCATGCATTTCCCTAAGCTTGTCATGAGGAATGAAGTTGCTATTAGAACTATCTTGAGACAGTTTAGGAGCACTTTTAGCTCTTGAAAATTTTCCTCTTGTCTTAGCCACATTTCTAAAATTTTGCCTATGTTTTGTAATTGAGTCAAAAATGCCTTAGTGCCTTAGCCAATATTTATCCTACTAGGGTTAAGTATAAAAGGCTAAGTTGTAACTAGCCAAGGATCTTTTTAGCATTTCTAACATTTTATATTTGAGGTCTCAACCTCCTACCATCTAAGAGGGTGCATACTCTTGGCCACCATAACTTGGGATGCATACCATGCTGCAGCCTCTCATTAAATGATTCTCAACCGTTAATGGTAATATCATTTTGGCATAGCCAACTTGGCTATGGTTTCTTGGCAAATAGTCTACTTCTTTGTATTTACAATTTCATTGTTTTCTTGTGGAAATTAGCTTCTTTTACAAAATGGCAAGTATGCTTCTTTTGAAAATGTAACAATGAAAGGCAAAAGATAAAAAGACCGCTTGGATAACATATTTGGTGCACTAGCAAGGCCTAGAAGTATAGCATCATAAAGAATTTGTATGTCATATTGCTGGTGAGTGAATAGTTCAATCTTGCTAATTAATCATGTAAAGATCATAAAGGTATGGAACCTTGACTTACAGTAGGTTCAAATCTTTACAAAGATTTCACTTCCATCTTGTATATTTGACATTTTCCATCATCACACAAGCTAAAAGTTGTTTTCTAGACTATTTTGATAATGCATCAAAAAATAATAATTACATCCTCTTTGAATACTAGTACATTTTCACGAAAGGCACCTTAATGAAACTATTCTACCTACACTACAACAAGCCTCTTTGGCCTAGAAGTGATGTTTACAAACATATTATACTCTAACTTACACAATTTGAAATTTGAATATGGCATATCTTGAGTAAAGGACAAGTACAAACTTTTGTTTTACTCCAATGGAAGTAGCACATCAAAGATTGAAGTTTTTGAGAGAAGATAGGCCTTATAGTTAGTTTGAATGATTTGGAGCATTTTTACAAACTTGTTCAAAAGTGTATATGTGCAACACAACAAAGCCATGCTAATCTACCTTCATTCAATGTAGGGATTCATGAAACAAAGTTCAAAAAGACAAAGTGCAATATCCTCAATGTACTAAACATGCATAGCTTGACAAAGAACACAAGTGTAGCCTTACTACAAGAGCTCAAATAAACCACTTGTTGCATTACATAAAATAAGGAGTTCATCATGCTAAATGTGATGTGAATAAGAAGCCCTATGATAAAATAATAAGAAATTTTGACAAGTTACATGCAAAGCAAATCCAATGAAGCCAATAATTGTATTGTAGGAAATATGTCCATAAGTCTTTGTATTAAAGTTAGAAGAGTGTTAACCCTAGCTCGAGACAAAAGAAAAAAGAAGTAAAATATGGATGCAATGGAAGAAGCAGGACAGAGATCAAGCAAGGCACAAGGGCGGCCTAAAAAATCAAGTCAAAGGCAAAATGTGCACTTTTAAATACAAGGAGCCCTAAAAATTGTTGTAAAAGAGCACCAAGCTCCCTCCTATGCAAAATGTAAAAGCTAGACATGCATAGGAAAATTAGAATGGAAATGGAAAAGAGGACCTTGACACAATGGCCGGTCATGTAAAAAAGGGATGGATGCCCAAGGGATTTTAGGGCATGTATATAAACTCCAAAAAGTGAATGAGAGCTCATTCTTTGGTGTGTGGAAAAAGTGGACTCATTTTCTTCTCTCCTTCTCTTCTCTTTGCTTGCTTGTGAGTGCTTGAGGGAGGAAGTGTGAGTGAGTGGGGGAGTGTGTGTGTGTGAGGGCGAGGGATCTTGGAGGTGAAGCTCTCTATCATCTCCTCTCTTCTTCTTCTTCTTCTTCTCTTCTCTTCTCTTCTTTCATCTCACATATGGCTATGGAGGATGGAGCTTGGAGGAGGAGAGCTGAGGATGCTTGAGCTTGCATCATGAATCGTGGAGTTACCGAAGTTCTTGAGGGAGAAGGCAACTCATTTGGGCATCAAGCTAAGCTCACTAAACCCCTGTAGGATCAAAGGTGCATCGGCTAAGTAAGAGATAGCCATAGGTGCTCACTTGAAACGCTTGAAGGAGTAAGCAGTCCGTGGGACTTGGTAAACACCTTTGAACTTATAGATCTGAAATCTGTAACCTCTACACCTGTATATTGTAGACACAGCTAAAATTGCAGGGTATCTTGAACTGTTGTCCACAACCTTGCGGCATTAAAACAGGGCCTGAAACGGCCTCAGATACATAGCGCTCTTCGCACACACCAAATCTCACTGCAATCTGAGATTTTTGCTCTGCCCTACTTTCGGTGCCTCCACAAGCACTATCCAAGAGAAGAAGTAGAGAATGGAAGAGCTTCTTATCCATTGCTTGCTTGCTTGAATCCTTGGCTCCTCTCCTTCTCTTTAGCCTTCAAAACCAGCCTCAATTAGGGGTGTAGCTCTGATACCATGTCACGAATCACGTGGTAGGGGGGACTTGCTCAAGATGCTGCGTCGAACACACATAGAATGCACAAGGAGAAGCTCACTCAAGAGACAAGAAGAGAGATGGAGGCCAAAACGTTTTCTTGTTGGTTTCTTCTTCTTCTTCCACACACTTTACAATGTACACAAAGTATAGATATGATACAACATAAAAAAAAGTGGCCTACTAAGTCAAACAATGCATAACCAACTACACTAGTCGACTTGCACTATAACTATGCCAGCTGTAAATAGGTGTAACAACCCGAATATAATAAGTAATGAGTCAGTGGCCATGTGAGAGTCATAATGATCACCGATGTGCTAAGTGTAGACGTGTGGACCCATCTAACCAAGCGGTCCATCATTAATGTCCGCATGTGTTGAGCTTGTCATCTCAACATCCTGGACGACGTAGAGCGCAACTTGCATCGGGAGAACTCACCGAATGCCTTATAGGTAATTCCAAACCTAGAAATCATAGTTGAATGGCCGGGAATAGTGCTGACACACTTAATAGCAAATTTGACATGCTTAGAGCCATAAGTTGCTGACCAAGAGACCCCAACTTGACCCTTCACAAATTAAACAACATGGTGCAGAGACCCTAGCAAGCAACAAGAAAGGCTAGGAATCAAGCTTAGAGCCCCATCAGGCCACCATCACGAACACAAGCGGAAGTGCTGAAGCTAAATATTCATCTTGTCTTTGCACTCATACTATTTTCTAGCACTTGAAGTCCACTTAATAAAAGCTAAAATCCTGATTGTGCATAGTGCACGGAAAAGAGTACACATACATACACACTGACTAACTGTAAATTGAGAATTGCTTGTAATTAACAAGGAACTCACTCAGACATAATAACTTGAAGGAACCCACTAGTAGGAGAAGACCCTAAGACATAGTTGGGTGATTGAATCCCTAAGCATAGGACTAAGCTAAAAAAGTAACAGAGAAACTAGGAGCAGCAAGGACAAACACCACCGGAGAAGTGGATCTACCCAACCTAATCAATCTCATTGACAACTTGGTGGAGCACGAGATCGTAGATATGGCAGAGACTAGCTATGTTGAGATTGCAAACACAACAAGGAGCTTGACCTGGAAGGTTTCCCAAAGAAGATCCAACAAATGGTGAATGAATATGACGCTCAACCTCAGCTAGATCACCATGCCAGACCTGTAGAGGATATCATACAAGATCTCGAAGAGGAAAGAAAGCTAGTGCTCAAGGCTTTGCAAGGCATAATGGCTTATAACTAGGATTAGTAGACTAGGAGCTTACGCCAGAACATGGAAATGTGAGAGATCCAGCGAGTGCTGGCCCTAGCAAGCAGAAATCAGATAGGACTAGATGTAGAGAGAGAGTGTGTGTGTGTGTATGTGCTAGAATAAGACCTCACACTGAGTGAGCTTCTGACAAAGCAATTGCGTAGCAGAGCAAACGTCACTACTCACAGAACTAGGAGTTAACCAAGGCTCCAAGAGCCAATAAAAAATCCCTATTGTTGCAAAACAACTCGATAAATATAAGCTGAATGATGACCAGTACAGCTTCATGTAGTTTGAGGAGGTTTGCGAGGCCAATGGCCATTCTTAGGATGGAGATATACGGGTATACCTAGACCACCTGGTGATAACCCAAAATTTATGCAAGAAAAAGGCACAAAATGTGGTCTACATCGGCAAAAAAAAAAATCAAGCAGCTATCATTGAAAATATTCTTTGTAATTTGCCATGGTATTTTAGTGGGTCTGCATTGTAAAGCCATGAGCATGAGAAGTAGTGTGTGTGTTTTGCAAAAGTTGAAAGGGTCTAAGAATGCTCATGTAAAACAAATCCTTAAAGGAATATGAAAAGGTGGAAATGAAGAGCCATGCAATTTGTGGGAAAAGGTGGTCTGGGGAGTTACAACTTCTCTTCCTCTCATTTATCTAGCTACTTTCATGTATCTTCTTTTCTCTCTTGCATTGGCACAACTCCTGCTCTCTTTCCTTTCTTGTGCTTTCTTGCTTTATCTCTTCCATGGAAGAAGGAGAGAGTGAGGACGAAGATGATGGTTATATTTCTTGTGTGCCAGATTCTTGTGTGTGTGCGAATGGTTTCTTGTTGAGAGGAAGGGTGTTTCTTGTAGGTTTTTAAGGGCACAAGCATTGTAGATGCCACCATGAGGCCCGCTCTCTTAGTAGATTAGGTGTTGTCCTTGGGCTGTTCATTTTTGGCGATCCTGCCAGGGGTCAAACCTAGAATCTCCAGTTAAACTATCCTTCCAAGCAATAGGCCCGGGTTTGACTCCTATGGCAGACGCACCAAAAAATGACTGCAGTCAAAGACCAAGCCACTTTTAACCAGGTTGTCAAGCCAACTCCTAGGAGTTGTTGCACTAAATAGGTGATATTGGTAACTAATTTATATGATTTATCTTAGCCTTCCTCAATAATTACGTCACTTGTTCATAGTAGTCCAACTAATCTAATATCGAAAACTCTGTAAGCTTTCATATTCTTGCACTTCGTCTCTATTTCTATATTGAAAACTTAAATACTAACCCTAGGATTTTAATCCTTCGAGAATTAACTTCAAAGCATAATTCCAATAGTTCTATCAAATTCCTTTTATTATCAAATCAACTAACATTCCTCAAACCCATAAACTCTACTTGTCTTTTACAAAAGTATTTCCCTTGTCCAATGTTGTATGACTTAATGCCTCATCAACACTTTTAATTTGCATAAAGTTAGACACATCATATTTTATATTAATAATATTCAAACAAATAACATCAAATTAATTTTTTTAAACCCCAAGAACATTTCATAAAACATCCAAAACTATATTCTTAGGTTTTCTATCGAAGATCCTAAATTTTTGTTGAATTAAAAACATGATTTTTATCAAAAATAATATAATGTTCATCCAAAATAACTATTTTTTATTTTTAAGATATAGTAAAAATTTTCCAAAAATTATAAAAAATTTCAAAATACTTCCAACAATACATAATTTATCAAAACAATATCACATCTTATAATTATTTAACCAAATATTTTATAAAAATTTATCTATACCATTTTAAAGCCATTTTAAAGTATTTTTTACTATTTTTTATTTTTAAAATTAAAAAATATACATAAATTATAAAAACTATCTTTAGTTAAAATTAGGTTCAAATATATTTTATAAAAATTCCAAACTAAATAAATACTTATGCAAAATTATTTTTAAAATGTTAAACGAGTTAAGACACTTACATGAAGTATAAGAATTGTAATTGCGTCTTTGGGAGCCATATCCTTTGCAATCCAGCCAAGGGAAGTCTATCCAATCATTTCCAACGATGAGGTCATCATTTTTCCTCGAGAGAGAGAGATCCATTGGCCAATTGCATTGTTGCCATAGAAATAGCCAATTGTAACTCTGTTAAGACTTAATTTTGATTAGGTCCAAGCTTACGAGCTTAGCCTCAATAGTTTTATGTAGATGATTAAGAGAGGAGAGAAGAGAAAATCTCCAAAATGGAGGTAGAAGGAGAAGACATGGTAATGGCTATGGGAGAGGCATGGGCTTCAATTCTCTCTTCTTGCCCTCTCGTACTTCAATTGTTTCTTCAAATCCTCTTGCTTGGATGGCTTGAATTGTTGGCGCTTCCTTCAGGATGATAGTGTCCCCTTCTTGATGATGGTGCCCTCTCCTTGGTCATAACCTCTTCAAATCCACATGCAACATTTTTTCTTTTAGTTATGGTTTTTTTTAAAACTCATTTTCTAACCTTTAGAACCATAACACATAGAAGAACACCCCCCCTTCTCTTTCAACTAGCATCCTCTCTTACATAATATTTTTTTGTTAAGCTAAAATGTTAGCTACTTTTCCACCTTCATTAAACAACTACCCTCTCTTGCATTTTTGCCTATGAGGTTGCCATTATCAAAATGTTTCCCCTCCTTTGCTCATATTAACTCAAATACTCATGGTTCCACTAATCGACAAAAATAATCCCTTCTGATTAGATAAAACTATCAAATTATACTTGGTATTTTCCTAAGTCCACCCTCTAGCACAAAACTCGTTCGAACTAGGATTTTCCACTTGTCGGACTATAGAGACACATCCTCCAAAGATGAAATTATGATTGCATCTACATTAAATTAATGTGAAAGTTGGTAACAATGTGTCGATTGTATACAATGTTGCTAAAAAGTTTTGCAATGTTAGGCATTGTTTCTAGGTGTTGCCACCTAGACCCTACATGACCCATCCATCGAGTGACACTCCAGTCCACTACATGGAGGAGCCAAATGACAAAGAGCCTTACATGCATTCTTACATCTCATATGACAAAGAGGGAAATGCAGTCCTTATGGACTACTGACCAATATTGGTGATGGTGTTAGGTCGAGGAAGAGGTAGAGGCTTAGGAGTGTAGACCCAAGAGCTAATCACGTGTTGGACTTGCGGTCACCCAGGACATGTCTCTTCACGCTGCCCCAAAAGAGAGCAAGCAAATCGAGACAAGGCTGATCTAAGATGCGCTGAATGTGGAGTCACACATCTCTTTGTTGATTGCCCTAGATGGAAGCCATCCTCTACTTCAGCAAATGAGCCATCAACCCCATTGGGGTTGTTCAGTGTCAAGACACTCGACGCGGAGGCCATGCATATCACATTGAATGTGGAGTCACAGATCTCTTTGTTGATTGCCCTAGATGGAAGCCATCCTCTACTTCAGTAAACAAGCCATCAGCCCTATTGGGGTTGTTTAGTGTCAAGACACTCGACACAAAGACCATGCATATCTTGTTGCATGTCATGACCTGTATATAGACAAAGCAGGTTGGCATATTATTGCTAGGGCCTAGCAACTTAGACACAGCCTCAATTGGAAAGAAAAGCTGCAAGATAATAAGGAAGAAACCAAATGTAAAGGTCACACTGAAAATAGAGAGTGCTCTAACACTGCCTACTAGAAAGAAAGTGACAGATGTAGAAGCAGAAATGTTAGCTCCAAGGATGGCTAACAAGGGAAGTGCAAAGGTATGGGAGTACCCCAACCCAAAGCACCAACTCGAAGGTATCAAAAAAGTGAAGGAGTGGGTGAAAGAATCCCCACACTTAAATTATGCTGAGCCCATATTAGAAGATGAGATCGATGATCTCTCAAGCATAAGCATGCCAATGTCACCTCCACAATCAAAATTGAGAGATGTGACCGCACCATAAGCAATGGCTCTTAGACAAAGCCTAAACATTACATGCCAGTAAATCAATCAAGGCTATTGGCTAGGAAACGCAAGGATAAGAGGGTGGAAAGCATCTAGCAACCTCCTCAACACTCTAGTGACCACCGCAATGACTCTAAGCCTAGGAGATCTCCTTAGGTAGCATTTGACACTATGGCAAGAGTTGAAGTAGTGGGTTGAAGGGGAAATGGAGCAAGCTACTACTGATTTGCATGAAAGTTGGTGTGTTGAGCCATGCAGTGCTCCACACTTGGAGCAAGCCACTGATTGAGATGGCTAGGTTTAATGTCACACTAGCTAATGGAATGAAAGTGAAGCCATTTAGCGTATTAAAGAATTGGCTAGTCAAGATCGCAAGAGTCCACTTCTTGATTGATTTCATAGTCATGAAGAGAGTGGACCATGACGTCTTGGTAGGCTGACCCTGGATACAAAATATGAGAGTCATAGAAGACAGGGGCAACAGTCTAATCTTCCTAGGAAATCAAACGAAAGCCATAAGAGTAGAGATGATACCTGGAAGACCACACCAGATGACCTAGATGCCATCTCCACTATGCTGAATGGTGATGGCTAGAATAGAAAATCTTATGGGCCACTGACTAAGTATATCCCTTGTCCTGAGGATGAGCGAGATTGGATGCATGTCCTTGCTAAAATTGACCTGTCATTCCTAGACAACGAGGAATACAAGTAACCTACTAAGGCAATTGGCAAGACCCAAGAAGAGCCCTTACTGTGCTAATCTGCATGATGACTAGGAGCACACAGAGAAGACCCAATCCTATCATATTCCAAGTACCAAACAACATGCGAGAGCTCCATGAGATCTTGGAGCACCTAACCGACAAGTTAGCTAGTAACCCATCAGCAAACCTTAAACCACTCGAAGATCTCTTGAACAAACCTAAGTGGTGATGGACCAAAGTGCACTTAGTTACCGATGAGAAGGATGAGACATATCAAGACTTACGAGATGACGAGCACTCGGACAAAAATAGCTGTAATGATGAATATGAGGACTATTGTTCCTTCAATGATGAGAGTGAAGGGGAAATTGACATGATAGAATATGACACTGAGGGACGGGTGATAGAGAAAATACAAGTAGAATCCAAAGCACACAAGGAAAATGCCTTTAGAATTGAAAGAGGAGTCATGCACATGGATTGCGATAGCACCTAGTTGGAGCACATAGGTGCAATAGACTTTGAGTGAGTAGGCCTAGCCCAACCAAGTGCCACATCATTGCTTAGGACAGATTCACCATCGGAGCTATGACCACCAGGAGAGACTGCCTCTTCTAGCAAAGACAGAGAGTTTGATTCCGAATTGGAAGTAAGCTCAAATAGTGATCCCGAAATACCTCAACCCTCTAAGACTAGATGCACCAAAGGGAACTTACTTGTTCACCTAAGGCACTAAAGGTTAAAGGAGGAAAGAAGGAAACACCCTAGGGACGCACAGTCACAGAGGAGCACAGAAAATCAGAGGGCTTACCAAAAAAGAGATTCATTAAGTTTAAAAAAGCTGATAGGATAGTGATCTTGCTGGGAACCAAATGCCAAGGGCAAGCAAGTGAACCAATAGAAGGACCCGCCAAGGTCAAGGAAGTCAATTTAGCCAAGTAGGGGGAGAAACCCCGACTTGTCTTTATAACTGATGACTTGACTGAGAAAGAGGAAGCAAGTCTCATTGCTCTCTTGCAAGAGTATATAGATGTCTTTTCTTGGTTCCTAGAGGAACTCAAAGGGGTAGATCCAAGTGTAGTGACTCACAATATACCCATGACACCCAATGCAATGTCTCTCAAGAAGCGATTGTATCCCATGAATCCAAAGAATGCTCGTGGTGTCGAGGAAGAAATTGATAAGCTAATGAGAGAAAGACTTATCTACGAGATTAAACACACGGAACTGGGTTTCACCCGTAGTCATCGTAATGAAGAAGAACAGAAAGATCAGAGTGTGGGTCAACTACAGAAAGGCAAACGCTGCTATGAAGAGATATAATTATCCATTGATGTACATCGAGCACATGCTCAAGAGAATGGATGGTAAAGAGGCTTACATTTTCCTAGATGGCTTCTTAGGGTACAATCAGGTGCAAGTGTACCCCAATGATAGGCACAAGATCACCTTTGTCACATAGTGGAGAGTCTTTGCCTACATAATCATGCCCTTTGGAGAGTCTTTGCCTATATAATCATACCCTTTGGGTTGACTAACGTGCCAGCTACCTTCTAGAGGCTCATGTGTGCTATATTCAAGGATATGCTTAAGGAGTTAGAGGTTTTTGTCGACAATCTATGTATTCACTCTACTTGGAAGGGATACTTAGACAAACTCTAAGCTCTCTTTGAACGCTGTCAAGTGACAACACCTAAAACCAATGCTACTATTGCAAAATTTTTAGCAAAATTGTACACAATTGGCACATTTTTACCAACTTTTTATATTAATTTAATGTAGGTGCGGTGTTTGTTATTGATGTTTTTGGAGGATGTGTCTCTGTAGTGGCCAGGAGATTTTGATACAATGAAGTTTTTGTATGGGAGAAAGGTGGTGTTTATAGATAAAATCTAATAGATTTTCTTAGTGAATCCCAACCATGACCAATCAGTGTGCTAGAAATCTTTGAAACTCTCCAGAGAAATCTTGCATATGGATGTATAAGGTGGATAGATGGCCAAATGTCCTACTCTATAATATGTTGTTCACATTTCTTAAATAGAGGACTTAAGTGCCCAAGCAATTTAGTATGCAAGAAAATAGTCAATATGGTGGTTTGCAAAATGGTTTCTACATCTTGATGTCGTGGCCCTATATGAGTACATTTTTATATGGGATGAAGACCTTGGTGTCAACAACTTTGATGCTAAAATGTATATAGAACTTGTTAAGAAGTATGGCCTTGAGATATCTCAACCTACTTTAGAGCCAAGTTATAAGGTGACCTAGAGAATGACAATGCATTTTTAAAAAAATTCAAAAATACATAGAGTGACTACAGAAAGCTCTGCCCGATGCAAAGGCATCTGATCTAGAATGATTTGATTCATGGATGGGGTCTTGACTTCGCCTTAGGGAGGTGTGTGAAGCCTACGTATGAGAAAGTGGGAGCTATGGATACTCAATGGATAGTCCACAAGCTTATCCCATCTTTTGATTTCTAGGGAGAATCAATCAATGGATAAGAGGCATTCCAAGCCATCAAAACAAGGAATATTGCAAGAAATTGTAGTTGGAGAAGAGCAAGAGAGGAGCATTGAAGCCAATGGCTTGTAGAAAACCATCATCGTGCCTTACCTCTCTAAACATGGGATTGGAGCATCAATATACCTGCCTAATCAGAAGTGATAGGGTAGGAGAATTGTCTGTTGCCTTCCAATCGCTTCACTTCGGTCCTGATTTTGTGGAAGCACAATGGAGATATTCAATTATCCTCTTCTCCTTCACAAGTCGTCATCCCCAACTCCATGGAAACCATAGTTTCAAGCTTAAAACTAATCAAAATTTATCTAAAAGAGTTCTAATGGGCCATTTCTAAGGCAACAATGCAATTGGCCAATGGATCTCTCGGGAGAGGCAAAATGATGAGCTCGCTATTTGGAACAACTGGATAGACTCCCCTTGGCTGGACTGCAAAGGACAAGGGTCCCAAAGACGCAATTATGATTCTCGTACTTTATGTAAGCCGTAACTTGTTTGATAGAAAAAAGTGATTCAGTATAAATATTTCTTTGGTTTGAAATTTTTATAAAATGTCTTTAAACCTCAGATTCCACTCTAGATAGTTGTTAGAATTTATATAGGTCTAATATTATATTTTAAAAATAAAAAATAGTTTAAAAATACTTTAAAATTGTATAAATAAATTTTTATAAAATATTTAGTTAAATTATTATGAGATAAATTTTTTTAAATAAATTATACACTATTGAAAGTTTTTTTTCTAGAATTTTTTGAAGATCTTTAATATGTCTTAAAAATAAAAAATAATAATTTTAGATGAAAAATTAGAGTATTTTTTTATAAAATCATGTTTTTAATTTTAAAAATTGGATCTTCTATAGAAAACATGAGAATAGAGTTTTGGATTTTTTCTCATTTATAATGAGTTATAATAAGGATTTAAAAACTACTAATGACTGCTTAGGTAAAATTTGGGAAAGATATATTGAATAATCCTTTTCTAAGATAGAAAGTGTCTATAGAATAGAAGCTCATGGTGCTACTCAAGATAATGTCGATATTATTCCTTATAGGTATTGACAAATGCGAGGAATTCCTCTTGAAAATGGGCTTTCATTGGGGTCAAGTTCACTATAAAAAGAATCCAAAACTTTCAAGGAAATAAGAAATTTCTTAGGGGGCTGATGTCTCTATGGGAGGCTCAAAATCCATATAATTTCTAGGAAAGAATACCAGTAAACATGTGAACATGACTTGGGAGTGTTGGAGAGAGTTTTGGGGGACCACGATAAATGTTGAAATACATAGCGGCTTGCATTTCTAAGAATGCAGATTTGAATACACCCTGATGTCTTTCTAAAACTCCTCAAGAAACAAAAGTCAACATACACATATTTAAAAGAGTTCAAACATTCAACTATAAATCTTGTTCAAGCAATAAATGAGGCACGAGGGAAATATATCATGCTTTATTTGGTAAAGTAGAGAACATTTAATGCAAGTTTTCTTTGACAATTTTTTTTGCTGGTGTAAGTAGATTATTACTCCCTTGTATTGTAGCACATCCTTCATATTCATGGACCTTACTTTGTGGAGGAGCAAGGTCCTCTAACAGCTTATAGTGGCCATGGTATGGAAAAATCTCACTATCAAGCATGTGTAAGTTTTTTTCAAAGCACAAGACACGGAGAAGGAGTTAAAAAAGGCAATGCTCTTGAGGAGCTATTCAATTGGTTTTTCCAATGACAACTTCAAAGAATTCATATAAAAGATGACAATAATGAAACTTGAGAATTCATACTATTTTATAAGATAGAAAAGTACAATGGTAGCTTTTCAAGAGCTTTCACATCCTCTTCCTCCTCAATGATCTTTCCTCTGTAATGTAGAAATATTCTTCTCTTGTGTCTAGTTATGAATTTTATATCTATTCAATTTTCTACCAAAGCATAATATGAGAGGGCCAAGAAGTATCTTGCTTTAGAAGCAAAGTAGCACAGACTGTAATAACCAAATATCCTAATTGCCGCTATATTCTCAAAAAAACATTACCTTGTGGGAATTATACTATAACCCAAAGAAACCAAGTAGCCTTGTAAGAGCCTTTATATGGAGTATAGGCCATCTTGCTTCTTCTAAGAAAGTGCTATGGAATGCTAAGAAAACATGATGATTATCCTAGCCAAGTAATGCCCAAGTAGAATGTCTTATAATGAACTACCACCAACTCTTGACACTTTTCCATGTCCTAAGAAGTTATTAGAAGCTACAATCTCCAACTATTAAAAAAAAAACAAAATGAAAGTCAAACTCAAGCTTTTCAATGTAAGTTACAAAATCGTGCTTAAGTTTAGTTGGATTCCATAGATTGATTGATGATGATGTCTTGTTGGTGTCTTTCAATTCTTGAATATACTCAGACCATTCTTGTCCAAATATGGACTTTCCAAGTCAATCCTAAAAGATGATCAAACTCCTTATCAATTAGTAATCCCCAACTCTTTCTCAATATCTCTTGCTTTGTTGAAACAAAGAGAAAGGGCATCCCGTGCATCAATAAACTTATCAACTGTAATTTATCTAGTTTAAGTCGTTAGATATGCTCAATGCCTCATCCTCATGAGGTGCTACCAATGATCTATGGTGCTCTAAGTTGTAGGGTCTTGACTTGTATATCAAATGAGGTCTATGTGACCAGATGGAAAAAAGATGACATTTGTGGATCTAGCCTTTGAGTTAGATAGAGTAATTATGGTATTAGTAACTTGAGGCATAATGCATCGAGTTGCGGGGTGTGGGAGTTATAAGGGACACATGTAATATTCCCTAGTTGACTAGGGAAGGTTTGTAATATGGTCGAATAGATTGACTACACTACCTTCCCAAGCTATAAAAGGAAGACCCCTCCAAAACCATTGTCAATCTATCTTTCACCTAGACAAAGTTCTTCTAGCTACCCTTAAGCTCTTCACCTATCATTTGACTAGATTTCCATCTACGCTTCACAATAGAATTGCACAAGTGGACAAAGCGATCTTTGTATCAGTTCATTTGAAATTAAATTAGTTATTGTTCCTCTCATATTTGTTGTGTATTCTCTACTCCTAACTCAAATTCTATCCATTGTGTTGTACATAAGTAACTCTTCATTGGGTTCATTCCTGATATCAATTATGCCATTTGCAACATCGAAAGTGTCTGCAATGATTGCTAAACAATATTCATTTTTGAGATTAAAGAGCATTTGGATGTTTAGTAGTAGTATGTCTTCCCCTTGTCCTTGATGGGAAAAGTTTGTAGAGAAGAAATAGTATAGTAAGAAGGGGAGTCAAACACAATATCTACATTTGTATGGCTTTCTTCAATAATGGTCTCATCTCTAAATTGAGCAACATAAAAAATTTGAGAAATAGGTGCTTTATGCTATGGGTCCATATGCTCCTTTGTATTCTTCTCATTTATGAACTCATCCAACTGGAAAAATGTACAAGACTTCGTTGCCTCCAAGTGTTGTCCATTAGCCTTTATAGGATATTTAACAAAAGTATACACAATAAATGCATGTAGACTTGGACATCAACTTGCATTTCTTGGAATGAGTAGAACCAAACATATCTGTTGCATAAAACCTATCAAGAGAACGAGTTCCACACTTGTGAACAAGGACTTATCTATATTTGAGGTCCCAATATGTATATGAACATATTCCTTTGTATCCTTTTCAACTACATGAAAGGCTAGAATTTCAAGCTTAGCAAAGTCCTCCACACAAAAGTTTTTGCAAAACTTCAATACATGATCAAGATTCCAATGAGGGTTGAAAATATCCTTTGCAATTACATAATAAGACAACTCTATGCCATTCTAAAGAAAAAATTCAAGAGTCTTTCTAAGGGAGTAATCTCTATGATTTGAGATAGACTATGAACCCTCAAAGGTGACTTACCTTTGCCTAGAGATTTCTTAGGAATTCCCATAGTTGGTGCTATTGAGCATGGAGAAGAAGTAGAAGGAATTTTAGGAGCCAAAGATGTTGGAGCACTAATTTAACCTTGACTTTGTAGACAACCAAACCCTCAAAGCTTTTGGAATTTGACATGTTGAGTCAAAGTGAAGATATGGATTGAAAGATAAATCCACACAGTACCAGAATTCGCTCCTCACTTTGTATCTTTAGAGCAAGAGAAAGGGTGTAGGTCTCGATAGTAGCCAAAATGAAGATTTGAGTAAAGTTGTTATATTGCGTTGTAAGATGATAGTGAATGCAAAAGGGTGAAAGTAGGAAAGAAGGGCCAAGAGTGAGACATGGGAAGAAGGACAAAAAATTTACAAAATTGGGAAAAAAATTGTATGATAGAGTGCCCATACCTTTTTATACATGACTTACCCAACTCGACACACATGGCAACAAGTGAAGGTGGACAAATGGTGCACACACGACATACACATGGAAGACACATGGTAGAGGGACAATGCATAGGTTGGATAGAGGGGAATAGGAAGACAACATGCATGCCTGACATGTGGATAAAACATGTACTAGAATATTACTATTAGAAACCCTAGCCAATCAGACCATGCTACGCATTGAGAAAATTCCCACATATATAAGATGCAGCCTAGCTTATGTGGACCATTTTTTCTCCCATGCAATTGTGTGAACAATGCTCTCGATTCCCCCTTTGTTATAGAGGTCATGTCATATCTTTCCCCCTCTTTTCTTTTGCATTTCTGACCTCCACAATATAGTGCACATTCTCCAATCTGCATACCTTGTATCTTGCTCTTCACACCATATCTTCAACCTCTAGAATTCGCTCAATCTTCCTCATTGTTTCACGATACAATGTGATAAGGAGGACTCAAAAAGTTGATTTCAACACCATCATGCCATATTTTCTAGTAGATTATAAAGTGGTCAAGCAATCGCTACATAGTTAAGCATAAACCAATGCTAATACCTACTATGGCCATTGTATCCCCTTTGGGTTAGTGGGCAAAGAGAGACATGATGGGCATAGGAGGATTCATGGGGTAGGGTTGTTACTTCAGGGGTTTGGCATTAGGATTGAGTAGAATCATGTGTGAGGACTTGTGATGGTATACCCTTAAGGTCAAAGGAGTTCCACACAAATACTTATTGATGTTTCTTTATCAATTATACAAGCCCCACTTATCCTCTTCATTGAGTCCTTGGCAATATATACCATATCAAGTGATTACCGCGTCATTCCTTCCTTGCCCATGGTACGACATTGGACCAATATCTTGTCACTTTCTATCCTATCATTTTTATCACACCAATGGCAAGGACAAAGTAGACAGCGATGAAAGTTTATACAAATAGGAAGAACAATGAAGAGGGTTGAAAGGCTAGGCCCCATCGAAGGTTCTAAAGGTTGTTGCCACTGAGATCCCTCTTACACCTGGTTTTTTAAAGTCTCTAGCCATGGAATCAAAGCAATCTAGTGCAGAGGATATGTTTTCTCTTGGTGGTCAAGGTAAGGTCACAAAATCAACCTCTCCTAAGGCACTTGATCATCAAGCTAGACCCTCTCCTATTCTGGTTGGTGAGCCTTTCAAGCCAGCAAAGAGAAAGAGGAGGTCAAGATTCTATTATATACAAAAGTGTTTTAGTGAGATAATGAAGGCCCACAAAGCTACAGAGCATGTAATTCCAAAGACAACTTTCATTAGAGTTGTTAAGGATATTTGTAATAGATTTTCAAGAGTGTCCACTAAATTTGGCCGATATAAGAAATGGTAGCTTGCAGTGATTCTTTGTCTACAAGTGGTAGCTGAAGATTTAATCATTGAATTTATGAATGATACTTACATTGTTGCTGCTCATGCTTATATAATCACCTTGATGAACAAGGATTTCAGCATGGTTAGCAAAATCAGACAAGATATTGGTGAGGCCCTTGCCTAGTATTGATAAAAAGCTATTGAGATCCTTAACATTTTTACAAATTTTTTTAGGAAAGTTAAAGAGACAAAGGTTGAGGATGTGAGTCATGTGTACTCAACAAGGTGTGCATCTTAGCAAGAGTCTATCTAAGAAGAAAAAATATAAAAAAGAAAGGGCAAGATTTGTGAGGAAAATTGCTTCACTTGGCCCCATCAATTATGTGAGGATGGGTAAAGTGTATGGCCAAATGGTTGTCAATGTTTATTGCATTAGTGAAAAAGAGGACTACCTTAGCATATCTCTTGAGGACAAGTCCATGTTTGAGAAAAAAGATATTCAATTGTCTGACTCTATAGGTTATTGTTCCATAATGTAAGGTATTTTGGTTAAGTTTTTAGATATTGAATTTTTAATGATCGTGTTGTTGATTTAAAATAACTTCCCTATGTTTTTGCTATTGGCTATAGGGCATTCATTGCTTCTCGTAGTGAAGATATCTTTAAAAGCATATTTGTTGTTGATCCATTGCTATTGTTGCAATTTTTTTCGAGATCTAGTTCAAATATAGCAATGTTTTTCAAGTCTTTTGATTGCATCACAAACTACTACATATTTTTCCTTTATGTTGAAATGTATATAATTTTCTTTTATGTTGAAATGTATATAATTTTCTTGAAGGGTCAACTTATACTCATTTATTCTCATGTTTATTGCTTGCTACTATTTTCTTTGTAGAGGGCATTGGAGTCTAGTATATATCAATGTACTTGCTAGAGTAATCATCTTCAGGAACTCTCTTAGTGGTATTCGTGGCCAAGCAAAAATTTCCATTGAATAGAAATATGCTTGCTTTTTGTTAACGGTTTATTTTAGTCCTTTGTTCTTTTTAGTTACAAGTTTCCATTCGCAGTCCTGATAGGATTGTGACTATCTTTTTGGACACCATATAAGAAGGTATTGCTGATCCTAGAAAACCTTACGATTTTCTCTACAAGAACTACCATTGGAAAGTGATGTATATACTTGCAGATGGAGAGTGATTTGAAATGTCTACAAGACAATAGATTCAAAGTTACTAAAGATAGATGGAGTGAATGTAAGTCTCATTATTAATCTTGTTCATTTTTGGAGGGACTCTTATCAATCCATAGAATTATTACATTTATTCCTATAGTGCAAAGATTACCTTGCTTCATATATGTGGTGGATAAGGGAGCAATGCATTGAGTTGATTTTGACAGGGAAATCACATCAATGGATCCTGACTCCCCTTTGCCACAAAAACCTTCAAAGGCTAAGATAGTGGAAACAAATAAGGTCAAGGGAAAGGGCAAGCCAACGACAAAGACCACTACCATGAACTCCGAAAAGAAAGGAATGCGAACGCTTTCTCCGATGAAGTTTGATCCATATCCTTTTAATCTTGAAGAGAAGAGAGTACATGCCAAAGTGAAATTCTTTAAGTAGGCAAAGAAAAAAGCTCCTTTAGGAATATTAAAGATCTATGACAATAGTGATGGAGAAGTTACGAGGCCTAAAAATGAGAAGGTTCCAAATATAGGAGAAACAGAGATGTAAATAAAAACTTAAGACGAAGCCTTATTATTTACTTTTATACATTTACACTACAATTTTGTAACTCATGATGAAATGAAATCCTTGCTATCCTATGTAAAATGAAATAAAGTCAATTGTATACATTCAAAAGGTAACTTGCTTTACAATGGCTTACAAGTTTGTATTGAATAATATTTTTTAAAACAATGTCACTCATTAAGATGAAATCCTACAAAGGTTTTATATTTATGGCTCAAAACTTACAATTGCACAAGACAAATAACTCATACAAGAGAAAGAGAGTTTGACTCTTTTCCCAATTGTTGTACCAATGCATTTGAACTTCTATCTAGGGTATCTATTGTCTAGCAACTCTAAAGTATTCCTTACATCCTTTAGACTCCAATTGAAATTAACATTTACCTCCTTTACCTCTTCATGTGGTGTAACTTACACCTTAGGTTTAAAAGGCATGCAATCTATACTACAATCCAAGGGAACCCAAGTACCCAATCTAAGTTTATATCTCTTGTAATAATCAAAGCCTAAAGCAAGATTTTTTGAAGAGATATTGCAAGACAAAGCCAAGGATTGGAGGCATGTACTATACCTCATGATATTACCTTTATGGTTGTACTTTATAGATTTCCAAAGTGTTCCTATAATGTTGTCCAAATCCTCTTCTGAAAAAATTATACTTAGCCACCAAGATACCTTTGTCCTTTGTAAATTTGTTGTTTTGAAGCAAGCCACAAATATATATAAGGATATAAGCCATGATAAGTGTATTCTTCTCAAAATCCTTTCGATCGTCATGGAGTTTTGAATATCTTGAGATATTTTGAATTTAAAAATTTGCAATGTTGCTTTGTCATAAAAAATCTCCCAATTTAGAGATGAAAGATTTGGTAATGGCAAATCTTTGATATATCCATATGTACCTACTTTAGAGGGAATCACATATTGTGCATAGTATATAAAAACCCTACATTCATTAAAACAAACCCTCGGTACTAGGATTTCCATAGGCTTCCACTCAATACTTGTTGACAAAAATACTTCTACAACCAAGAATTCATTGCTAGTACTTGCTTAAATTTAAAAAATATGACATACATTATTTAACTAAAGACTTACAATGTGTTTGCTACAAAACACATTTTTTTGGAGGTACTCATATCCTTGGCCATGTAAATATGTTGCATCTTTACAAACCACCCTTCAAGCATAATTTTGAAGATGATGATACATCTCTTCTAGTGATGTTTTATATCCTCTCCTTTTAATTCTTCTTTTCACCTTGTGAGAGCCCTTGCAAGATGGTAGTATGGTAACCCAATCGTTTATGCTAAAGGTTTTAGGCTCCTAATTTCCATCTGCTACCTGGCTATCGATGGTGTAGGAGCTTACTAAACAAGAAGGATGCCTTGTGATACCATTAAAAGAATGAATGTGTAGATAAATAAGCTCAAAGAAAAATGTGAATGAAGTAAAAAGGAACATCAAGAAGATAATAAAAATATATTGGAAATAAAAAAGAATTTTAAAAGATCTCTCAAATTCTAAAAAATTCATTATTGAAATTATCCCATATTTGTCATGTCTTTTGTTAGATTTTGTAAGTAAATAAAGACTTTGGGACTACCAAAACATGTTAAAATTTTAGAGATTTTGGCTAAAAAGGAAGAGGGAATCATAACATGGACTCTACCATCTCCAAAAAAGAGGAGATAAGAATACCATATTCTTACACACCTAGCAAACTCTCTTTGGCTCTTTGTGATTAACAAAAGTGCATTTTTTGAAGTGTTTTTGACTCTAATGGTATGCTTTTCCTAAGAGTGATTTCTATAATTATGTAGCTTTAGTAGGGGATTTCTTATACACAAGGGATAGACTTTTGATACTAAGATTTCACCTTGAATGAATACATTTTAGGTAGTACAACTTATCATAGGGCTTGTTAGATATACCTAAATATTTCTAGGGGTTTGTCATATTACAACTCTGAAGGGTGAACTTGTTTTCTAGCTCTCTATTAGTAGTGTCTCTTTAGTGTTAAGTATTCCCTCTTTAGTAGTGTCTCTTTAGTATTAAGTATTCCCTCTTAATATGGTTTTTGTTCCATGTCTTGCTTCCCCTTTTCTTGAGAGTGTGTAGGATAACTAGATTTGAAGTGTTCAATCTTGTTGCATTGGTAACATTAGTGAGACTATGATGCTAGGAGGCATATTCCACAGTGGATTTCGTGCCATGGTGGATTCTGTGAGGTTTTACAGTGGATTTCGTAAACTTTTATTACCGGGGCTCATACACAAAGTGGATTCTTTGTGCAAGAAGTCAATGGGGACGCCTATCCTTTTTCGGCGTTTTGTTAATTTAGTGTGTACATGGGTGATTTCATAGCGGGTGATTTCGCAAAATACATATTTAAATTAATAAACGTTTATGAGTTTAGAGTGCACACTCGTAATAAATTAAGGTTAGGATTGATTTCTAACCAATTGATTTATTTAGCTGAAGACTGCTAGGTATTCACTTTTGTCGGTTTAATTATATTATTTTACTAATGATTGTGAATGCTTCAGTTGATGTATATAGATAGTAGCAATGGCAGTCGAAAGCATTGGAGGATAGCGTGTATTCGAGTTATCATCTATATTTTGATGGGCGCATACCTTAGGCATGGCGCCTATATTTTGTCGCGCCTATTTATCAAGGCGTTTGATATTTATTTATTATTTTTGTATGCGCATGGGCGCACGATATATTGGATATACCTAACTTCTTAGGCGACCATTAGCTTTATTTCTATTTTGCACAAAAGCAAACTCAAAATCCAAAAGCGTGCTATTTTGTAATTTGGGCTATTATTTGAGCTTAAAGATGATTATTACATAAAATACATGCTTTGTGGAGCGCTCACACAAGGCATGGGAGGAGATTGCACCCAATTGGTCTCTTGTTCATGTAGTGCAAGTCTTCTACATTGATTTGTGTGCAAAAAGTAGAGTTCTTTTGTTCTTGGGGACCTTCTAACGCTCACTACGCACGCTTACGACATTCGATCTATGCACCAGTGGTATCACAGCAAAGCTGAGATCAAGAGCTTCCAATCGCTTACCATCTTGCGCGAAGGCGGAGCTCCTGGAATAAACAAGCTCTACATTCAGTTTCATCGCGAACGGTCGATATGGGTGACTTCCTGGTAGTCAAGAACCTCTATCTGCAGCCTCTGATCGTGAAGGACTGGCCTGAGGAGGAGGAGGACCACTTCTACATCTCCTTCTTCAAGACGTTTTTTTTTCATAGTCAACAATAAGCTCCATAGTTACAAAGTTAAAAAGCTTACTTCAAAGTTTATTAAGCCTTAGTCATAAGCTTTATAAGAAGCTTAAAAAGCTTCATCCCACAAATTCGTCATCAAGCGGCAAGAAGACGTACTCGTCGGCGTCAAAACGACAGCAAACATCCTTATTTACACGAAGATCACGCACGGAAGATCAAGTCTAAAGTTCCTAAATCATCCAAGATACTCTAAGTCTTCCAAGTTACTTTACTCCTGCAAGTCATCTAAGTCCACAGAAGTCATTATTGATTTACTTCAACAACTCCCATAAAGACTGTTCCTGTGTAGAAGCACAGAATTACGGAATTGCTCCCTAGAAGACTCTGTTCACACATGCAGACTTGCTAAACTAGTTTCAGCAAACACAGAAGTTCATACGCAGTTTCTACGAAGACTACAAACACTGCAACTGCAAAAGACAAAGACTATAAAAGCCAAACAAAATATATAAACCTTGTATACCCGACTATGAGCTACGCTCATCTCGCTAATCAGATTTCGAGAGTGTGAGGTCTTTTGAATTTTACAGGATGATGGAACAAAACATGGACAATTTAATGGCTGAAGGTGATCTTCCCAAACCTACGATGGAACAAAAATTGGATTTGATTATGATGCAGCTTGATGAAGAACAAAGAGCCCGACAAGCTTTGCAAGTTCAATTGGCCAATTTACAACGATCTACCACCGACAAAGATGGACTGCAATCCAAAGATCTTATACGACGTACCATTGATGCGACACTCGAAGCTCAATCCATCCGCAAAGAAACAAAGATAAGTAAAAGAAACTTCAAATTTCGTACTTTCAATGGATCTCAAGATGGAAAGACTGTACTTGCATTTATCAGTCAGTTTGATGATTACTTTCATGAAGAGACATATGCTGAAAAAGACAAAATTAAATGTGTCACTAATCATTTAGTTGATCGAGCATCTCTATGGTGGACTGTGGTTCGCAAGAGCATTGATTGTCCCACTACCTGGGAGAGTTTCCAAAAGAAGTTTTTGCAGAATTTTCTTCCTCCTCAATTCCATGAAAAAGCCATAAAGCAATGGGATCTTCTTCAGCAAAGAGATCATGAACCTATTTCCCAATACACTGAACGTTTTTGGAATGCCCTATTGCAATTACGCATGCTTGAAGATGTACCTGAAGCGACTCACAAACATAACTTTATGTTTGGCTTACTTGGACATTACTATGCTGAAGTCAATATGTTCAAGCCAACAAGCCTTGAAGATGCAATTTCCTTGGCTCATGACACTAAAGACAAGATTCGCAGAAGAGACAAGTGACCACAACAATTTCAAGCTAATGGTAACTATGGTTCCAAGAAATTCAATTCAAATTTTAGAAGATTCAATCAAAGTCGTTTTCTTCCATCTTCATTCTGTAAGTCTTCGATACGACCACCTGCTTTGCCATCAAATACCAATCAGAATCCTAAGCCATCCTCACAGCCAAATCCCAATATTCCTAGACTTCTTGCCATTGCCAACAATGTATATAAAGCCAAACCAATAGTTTGTTACAAATGCCATCAACCTGGACATCTAGCAGCCAATTGTCAATCGAAAAAGCCACCTGTCCATATCAATTATCTTGGAGCAATGGAAGATGAAGAACGTGAGGAAATGTCTGACTTTACAGAAGATGATGATAACATTGGTACTCCTTCAGATACTTTGCCAGGTATGCCAACTCCACATTCTTTGTTGACAATGAAATGTTTAGTGCATGGTAAAGAAAATATTATTTTGCATGATAATGGTAGCACACATGATTTTATTTCTGCAAAGTTAGTGAAAGAATTGAATTTACAAATTGTTTCTACACATTATCACATTAAAGCAGCATTCCTAGGCACAAGATATAATGAAACACAAGAGGTGCATAACTTAGAAATTAAAATTGGTGAATACACTGAACGTAGAAATTTCCTAGTTGTACCTTTACAGTCTAGTGATATTATCTTAGGTATGCCTTGGCGTCATCAGTATAATCGTGACATAGATTATTCCACGCATTCAATTAAAATTTATTTTCAAGGAAAACAAATCACATTGTATGGTATGCACACCTCCAATAATTTTCCACTGCTTACTCATACTCAAGCTAAACGTGCATTATGTAAAAGTAGCAAATCTTATTTAATATAGGTGAATGAACTTCAAGCTAAAGAAAAACATATGCATCCTAGGCATACCCAATTCCTTGCTCAATTTACCACCTTCACGACCTGGACTACCACCTTCACGACCTAAAGATCACAAAATAGACTTAATTCCTGGTACACAACCACCATGCAAAGCACCATATAGGCATAATCAAATTGAACCGAAAGAAATTCAAAATCAAGTAGAGGAATTGCTAAACAGAGGATTAATTAGACCTAGTAGTTCTCCATTTGGTGCACCTGTCTTATTAGTAAAGAAGAATAATAATACTTATCGCATGTGCATTGATTATTGAGCCCTGAATAAAATTACTGTTAAGAATAGATATCCCATTCCTAGGGTAGATGATCTTATGGATAAACTACAAGGTTCTGCCATATTCAGTAAGATAGATCTTAAATCTGGTTATCATCAAGTAAGATTAGATCAATCTGATATATTCAAAACTACATTTAGAACACAATTTGGACATTATGAATTTCTAGTGATGCCTTTTGGTTTAACTAATGTACTTGCTACATTTAGTCGAATGATGAATTGCATATTTTTGAAATATCAGCATTGTGTTATAGTATTCTTTGATGATATATTGGTATTCAGTAAAAATGAGAATGAGCATTATGAACATCTATCTTTAGTTTTCAAGTTGTTAAAAGATAATCAGTTGTATGCTAATCCAGAAAAGAGTGAATTCTTTCAAACAGAAATTGAATATCTAGGTCATATTGTGTCATCAGAAGGTATTAAGGTTGACCCTAAAAAGATAGAAGCAATTTTAAATTGGCCCATATCCAAAAATGTGCATGAATTACGTTCTTTTCTAGGTCTTGCTAGTTTTTACAGAAAGTTTGTGCAAAATTTTTCATTGCTTGCTTTGCCTTTGACTAAAATTTTAAAGAAGGGTATTGTGTATAATTGGACTGATAATCAACAAAAATCTTTTGATTTATTGAAACATGCATTAACCCATGCTCCTGTATTACAACTACCTGATTTCAATAGACCATTCTTTTTAGTAGTTACTGATGCTAGTGGAACTGGAATAGGAACCGTACTTATGCAAGATAATCATCCCATAGCCTACTCTAGCTGTAAACTGAAACCATCCGAACTTAAATACTCTACATATGATAAAGAATTACTAGCTGTAGTACAAGTCTTACGTCAATGGAAACATTACTTAATGGGTTCTGAATTTATGATTAAAACTAACCAACAAAGTATTAAGCATCTCCTTAGTCAACCCCAAATATCTGACAGACATATTAAATGGGTAGCTTTCATTCAAAGTTTTCATCCCCTTATACAATATCAACTAGGAAAAGAGAATGTAGTAGCCAACGCTTTAAGTAGAAGACCGACAATTCATAATATTTATGTCATATCATTTGATTCCCTTATCCCTATGAAAGATACTTATCATCAGGATATTACTTTTTAAGTTGATTGGAATAAATTAGTTGCAAATAATTGGATTCCTATTGATTCATTGTCTTACGATAATGGATTCATGTTTTATGAAAAGAGATTATGTGTTACAATTCCATTTAGATCTTTTGTTTTGCATGAGATTCATTGTCCTCCATATCAAGGTCATAGAGGTATTATATCTACTTTGCGTACATTGATTGAAGATTTTTATTGGCCACATATGGACATTGATGTATCTAACTTTGTTTCTGAATGTTTAGTTTGTCAAAGAGTTAAAAGACACCACGGTAAATAGTATGGTTTACTAATGCCATTATCTATTCCATCACGACCATGGGAACAGATTTCTATGGATTTTATTACTGGTTTACCTAACACTAAAGCTAACCATGATATGATTTGGACTATTGTAGACAGGTTTAGCAAACAAGCATATTTCATTCCATGCAAGAAAACTTTAACTACATCTCAAGCAGCTCAATTGTTTTTGAAAATTGTGTTTAGTAATCATGGTTTACCAAAAGTTATTATTTTTTATTGTGATTCTAGATTCTGTAATAATTTTTGGATTACTTTGTTTGCTAATTTAGGAACAAAGATTGATTTTTCATTTGCATTTCATCCTGAAACTAATGGTCAAACAGAAGCTACTAACAGTACTATTTTAGATCTTTTATATGCTTACACTATTTCAAAACCACACACATGGGATACATATCTACATTTACTTCACTTTGCATATAACAATACACCACACGCAGCTACAAAGAAAGCACCATTTGAAGTTATTTATGGATATAGATTGTCTACACCTGTTGCATCTTCATCAAATAAAATTCAGACTGCTGATGATATTGCTAACATGCATGCTACTATTTTTTAATATGAAGTTAAAGATATGATTGCCAAAGCCCAGCAATCATATACAAAACAAGAAAATAAGAAAATACAGGCCATGAATTTCAAAGTTGATGACTATGTTTGGTTACGAATAGAAAAACGTAGATTACAAAGTGTAGATAAACATCCAGTTGTGAAATTAGCACCTAGATTCTATGGACCATTCAAGATCATTCACAAAATCAATGACAATGCATTTAAACTAGAACTACCACCACATTGGAAAATTCATAACACCTTTCATATTCATTTATTACGACCCTTTAGAGGCCAATTACTTGTACACCCTATCTATGAAAACCCACCTTTGTTAGATGAAGAGACTGAAATCCTTAAGCCTGAAGCTATTATAGATACTGACTTTATGACCACTAGAACTGGTCATAGATATTCTAGATATTTGGTCAAGTTTAAAAACCATCCTGTTGAAGAGGCCCAATGGATGCACACTAGAGACTTAAATGCTTTCCCAACTCTATTAGCTCCACATTGAGCTAATAGCAATTGAGAACAATTGCTATCCCACCCTAGGGGTATGATGCTAGGAGGCATATTACACGGTGGATTCCGTGCCATGATGGATTTCGTGCCACGGTGGATTCCGTGAGGTTTTACGGTGGATTTCGTAAACTTTTATTACCGGGGCTCATACACAAAGTGGATTCTTTGTGTGAGAAGTCGATGGGGATGCCTATCCTTTTCAGGCGTTTTGTTAATTTAGTGTGTACATGGGTGATTCCATAGCGGGTGATTCCGCAAAATACATATTTAAATTAATAAACGTTTATGAGTTTAGAGTGCACACGCGTGATAAATTAATGTTAGGATTGATTTTTAACCAATTGATTTATTTAGCTTAAGATTGTTGTGTATTCACTTTTGTTGGTTTAATTGTATTATTTTACTAATGATTGTGAATGCTTCAGTTGATGTGTAGAGATAGTAGCAGTGGCGGTGAAAAGCATTGGAGGATAGCGTGTATTCGAGTTATCATTTATATTTTGATGGGCGCATACCTTAGGCATGGCGCCTATATTTTGTCGCACCTATTTATCAAGGCGTTTGATATTTATTTATTATTTTTGTATGCGTATGGGCGCACGATTTAGATATTTGTATTTGGACATTGTATTGGGTATGCCTGACTTCTTGGACGTGCCCATTAGCTTTATTTCTATTTTGCACAAAAGCAAACTCAAAAGCCAAAAGCGTGCTATTTTGTAATTTGGGCTATTATTTGAGCTTGAAGATGATTAATAGATAAAATACATGCTTTGTGGAGCGCTCACACAAGGCATGGGGGGAGATTACACCCAATTGGTCTCTTGTTCATGTCGTCTAAGTCTTCTACATTGATTTGTGTGCAAAAAGTAGAGTTCTTTTGTTTTTGGGGACCTTCTGAGGCTCACTACGCGCGCTTACGGCATTCGATCTGTGCACCAGACTATTGAGAGTTTAAGCATGTTTAGGATAGTTGGATTAGAGGTGATCCATCTTATTACACTTAGAGTGCCAATTGTAGGGAATTTATGTTAAGTATATCTTGAATTTTTGCATTTAAAGCATTTTTGGTTTTAATCACCTTGAACACTATATACCTTTTTTGTGAAATGATAGCACATTTTAAATTATTACTTGTATGGGATATTTGACACAATCAACATAATGCTATTATTTTATAATCACATTATATCTTTAGTTCCTTTATGAAAAGAAAATATTCATTAATTTTTCTCTGATACCATGCATGATATACTTACCCCTAATAGTTGAGCTAAAGGAGATGAGGTTTGGTAGTCTTGCTTAGACAACTCTCCTAAGTAGCATTCTCTAGATCCCTTAGGATTCATGGAGTCAATTGGTTGGGTGACTTTTGAGTCTTCTTGATAGTAGAACATTGTCTTGGCCCACTACGATTGACTTGAGAAACCTGAAGCCTATTCACCTTTATCCAAAATAGCCAAAAAAGATCACTTTGCAATTAATAAAGGTGACTGAGAGTAGATTGCCAGATTGTCACCACATTTTCTAAAAATAATGAAATAAATATGGGAGAAAATGTCAGGACCAAAAAAGGGCACGGTACTAGTTGAAGGCAGTCCACTTTAGTAGAAAACCCATCACACAGTTTAGCTTTATGTTGCAACTGATCATGCTCCTCTTTGAAAGACAAATCAGAAGATACAAGAGCTGGAGGAGGAATAGAAAGAACAACCACCTTTTTGTGAAGTTCTTCAATAATTTTCTTTTAGGACTCTATAGTTTCCTAAGAGTGCTGCAACTGACCCTCACTAGTACCAAGTTTACTAGCCAAAGTGACTATTTCCTCAAGGGCAGCATTTTTGTCAATTGTCAGAGATGCATTGTCCTCCCCCAATTTAGCAACCTTAGATTCCAACTCTTGAATGGTTGCCTTCTCTGAATCCATTAAGGCTATGGAAATAGTCATTTGTTTATGGATATCACTACGTGTAGCCCTTTTTGAAGACAGATCCTCCAGTGCCTTACTCAACTGACTGGTTAGGAAATCCACATTGTCTTGCATGGAAGTGTAAACACTTGTGTAAAGTGTCTGAAGATAAGAAGTGAGGGAGGTTCCCAGAGTAGACTGGACACTTGAAACCACTTGTGGAAGCATGGGTCGAGATAATATAGTTTGTAAAGATGAAGGGATCTGTGAATCTAGCTGTAGGCCCTTTGTGTTGCAAATAAATTGGTACAGGACAGGAATGAAGGAAGGGAACTGCCAGAAATAGCAAGAGAAGATGCTTGTACATGGGAATCTTGTACAAGAGACTGAAAGGACCCTTCGTACGAAGGCGTTTCTGTAAAAAAATAAAACAACAGAGGACTCTTGAGTCTTCTGAATTAGGTTGCATGGACGGAGGAGAAGGGACTGAAGGTGGAGACTGCATCGGCAAAGGAGTAGGATCAAGCACTAGTACACCACCAAGAGGAGGTGCAAAAGTGATAATGCATTGTAAGAAGGCACAATAGGAGACATTACTGAGTTGACCCTTCCATACTCACTAAAAATGATTTTGGATCATAGAAATCCTGCCCAATTGAACTTAGCACCCTCTAGAATCTTCACAAAAGCTGTGAACAAAATTAAACTCCTCATGGCTATCCTCTTCATGGTCATGCATCTCTTCAAGCGTGGGTGGGCTCTCAAGCTAAAATACATTGCCTTCACTTGCTTCAACATCCAAATCTTTCTCAAAGATCATGCTTACCTTGACATTCTTGGCTTTGCATTTTACCTTATGATTGGGAGACCATTTCTCTCCACATTTGAAACAGTCCCTTTGCACACATGTCCTTCAACTTGTCATTGGAGACATGTTTGCCTTGCATCAATCACACCAAAGGAGCTGAAGTTTTTCCACTAATTTCAATTCATTTTCCATCTGATCTATTTTCAGCATTAAACATGAAACTAGTGCCTTGTTTTGAACCATAAACTGTAGGAAATGAAGGGATCTTGATGTAGGTATTTGATTGCTTTCTTCCTTGCTGAAAATCAATCTTCGTCTACCCAAAATTAGCAATTGTCCTAGTGGACTGGTTTGGTTGAAAATGATGCATGTTCTTGGCTGAAAGTTCTTGTACTTTTGACCATACCTTTCAACCAATTGTATGGCTGCTTGTAAGGACGAAGGTTTCATGGCTCCCATTTTTTAAGATAGAGAAAATTTAAGCCCAAATATGTATTTATTCAGCTTGACATTGTCGGATACCCCATCAACATATATAGAGAGGTTAAGGAATTGGTTAGAATAGTCTCTAACAGATAATCCCCTTAGTTCAAGAGCATACGACTTTTTTTCCAATCTCTCTTTTTTTATAGGAGATACAAGTACTTCGACCATTGCTCTCTTTAATGCTTCCCATGTTAAGAACTCATGAATGATCTTTGACATATACCGCCACCAAGTGTGTGCTTATCCCTGCAAGTATAGGGCTGCAAACTTGACCTTAGCATTTCTTGGTCTGGGGTACAAAGAGAAATATATTTCAAGTTTGTCAAACCATTCTTCTAATTCGGTTGGGGATCGATTATCACCCTTGAAATTAGAAATGGTAATCTTCTCCTTGTATTCCCTCTCAAATTGATGAGGTTGACCATTATAGTGTTGTTTCCCAGAAGTCTTGCACCAAATGAATTTAGCCTCTGAGTATCATTGCTCCATGTTCCATGAGCATATGGTTGTTGCTATCCATAAGGGTTTTCAAATCTATGTGGCTAATTATACTTGTGGCTGAGAGAAAGAGTTACCCACACTATAAGGATATGGAGGTATAGCCGCAGCGCTTTCCGATGCATAATAGCGACATTGCAAATGCATCACAAATGCGACGCAAATAGCAACAGTGCTTAGATAAAAAAACGCGGGCCGAAACCTGAGCATGTTATTTTGCACGAACAAACGAAAGAGAGAGCAAAAGGGAGAGCGAACTCCATCTTGCATTTGAGAGGGAGAGGGAGAGAAAGAGAGAAATAGGAAGAAGGAAAGCTTCTCACCACCGATGCCGCCATTCGCGAAGAAGAGGAGGAAGTGTACGGAGGGCAAAGAGGAGCCGTCGTCGCAAAGAGGAGCCACCAAATCCATTCTTGGGCTTTTATAGTGAGTGCATTGTTCCTTCTTGCTTTGTTTTTGTTTTTCTCTTTTTCCTTTACTTGTTTTTGTTAAAAATCATGTGTATTGAGAGAGGGAGAGGAAGAGAGAAAAGGAAAGAAGAAACGAGAGAGAGAGGGAGAAAACATTAAACATGATAGGAAAATAGAGAAAGAGAGGGAGAGGGAGGGAGGAAGGGAGAGAGAGAGGGAGGGAGGGAGAGGTTGTTGTTATTGGTGTTGTTGTTTTATTTCTTCTTTGTTGGGGTAGTGGTAGTGGTAGTGGTAGTTGTTGTTTAATCTCTTATTTTCTTGTTTGTTGTTGTTGTGGTAGTCGTAGTCATAGTCATGGTAGCGGTAGCGGTAGTTGTTGTTTAATTTCTTATTTTCTTGTTTGTTGTTGTTGTGGTAGTCGTAGTCGTAGTCATAGCGGTAGCAGTAGTGGTAGTTGTTGTTTAATTTCTTATTTTCTTGTTTGTTGTTGTTGTGGTATTCATAGTAGTAGTAGTAGTGGTAGTGATAGTGATAGTAGTAGTAGTTGTTGCTTAATTTCTTCTCTTCTTGTTTGTTGTTGTTGTGGTAGTCGTAGTCATGGTCGTAGTCGTCATAGTCATGATTATAGTAGTAGTACTAGTAGTAGTAATAGTAGTTTTCTTGTTTGTTGTTATAGTAGTAGTAGTTTTTTTTATTTTCTTATTTATTGTTGTTTAGTTTTCTTGTTCGTTGTAGTAGTAGTAGTAGCAGTAGTAGTAGTTTTTTCTTCTTTTCTTGTTTGTTATTATTTAGTAGTAGTAGTTGTTGTTGTTATTGTTTTTTCCTTTTCCTTTTTTGTTTATTGTAGTGGTAGTGGTTTGTTGTTGTGGTAGTCGTAAGCGTACTCGTAGCGGTAGTAGTAGCAACAGCAACAGCAACAGCAGCAGCAGTAGTAGTAGTAGTCATGGTCGTAGTCGTCGTAGTCATGATTGTAGTAGTACTAGTAGTAGTAATAGTAGTTTTCTTGTTTTTTTAGTAGTAGTAGTAGTAGTAGTAGTAGTAGTAGTAGTAGTAGTAGTAGTAGTAGTAGTAGTAGTAGTAGTAGTAGTAGTAGTAGTAGTAGTAGTAGTAGTAGTAGTAGTAGTAGTAGTAGTAGTAGTAGTAGTAGTAGTAGTAGTAGTAGTAGTAGTAGTAGTAGTAGTAGTAGTAGTAGTAGTAGTAGTAGTAGTAGTAGTAGTAGTAGTAGTAGTAGTAGTAGTAGTAGTAGTAGTAGTAGTAGTAGTAGTAGTAGTAGTAGTAGTAGTAGTAGTAGTAGTAGTAGTAGTAGTAGTAGTAGTAGTAGTAGTAGTAGTAGTAGTAGTAGTAGTAGTAGTCATCGTCGTAGTCGTCATAGTCATGATTATAGTAGTAGTACTAGTAGTAGTAATAGTATTTTTCTTGTTTGTTGTTGTAGTACTACCCAATCTATACAGGTAGTCTTCCAGACTTACCTACAATCTTGGAGCCTGAGATGGAGGCAATGATCGATGCATTGATGCCGATGGATGTCAAGACTTCTGATCCGCTTAGAGAGGAAGCATCCATACCATTATATGATGGGTGCCGAGTATCTCACCTGAAGACACTCACTTCTAAGTGTGCAAGAAAAATAGAGGTGGAGCGATGCGAGTGTGACGGAGTTGTTCAGGTACCTTGTATGTACGCTTTATTGATTTCTTTTCGGCACTATCATTAAAAACATTTGTGCTTTTTCAAGGTGTTTTATGATTTTTTTTCAGGTTACTGAAGTATCATATATTATCACTTGTAAATACTTTGCCTGAGTCTTGTGATGATGCACGACATGTTTTACGAAAGCTTGGCATGGACTACAACAACATCCATGCATGTATCAATGATTACATACTGTTTTGAGGAGAATACGAGACTATGGAGACATGTCCAAAGTGTGGTGCTCACAGGTATTGACAGGACTTGCAAGGGCAAACCATCCCTCAAAAAGTTCTTAGACACTTTTCGCTTGTCCCCCACATAAACCACATGTTTCATACATTCGGCATGGCAAGCTTGACAACGTGGCATGTGCAGAATAGGTCCACAGATGGAGTTCAATGAATATCAACAGATTTACACTCATGGAGCTACATTAACTCTACCTTCCTAGGCTTTGCCTGAGAGCCAAGGAATCTTTGGCTCGATCTTGCTACTATGGATGGCGTGAACCCATTCGGTCTATGCTCAACTTCTTACAGTGTATGGCCTATAGTCCTTGTCAACTACAATATCCCTCCATGGCTTTCTACGAAGAAAAGACATCTCATCCTTACCTTACTCATTCCCGGCCACTATAAAGTTAAACATTTGGACGTGTATCTTCGTCCATTAGTCAATGAGCTTAAGATTTTGTGGGAGGAGAGGGTCTTTGTGCAAGATATGAGCAAGTGTGATGGTTGACGATCCACCAATATTCGAGCCATTCTCATGTGGATGATGCATGACTTTCCAGGATTCAGAGAGTGCTCAGGTAAGTAGGCTTCCATTTTTTTTGGTACTATCTATCATAGCTCGTTCAAGTTTGTATTCATTGGATAGAGGTGTTGGGACATGTCTAGTTACCTTAGGTTATCATGCATATCCATTGTGGGGGCCACAGTTAGACTCCTGAAGATCACGAACCATGAAGAAGATGGTATATCAAGGACACACCGCTTTCTTGCTAGAGGGTCATGAACTCAGGGAAGATTTTCTTGGACGACCTCCAACACATATGAATATCCAAAGTTGGTACGAGCTAAAAATAGTCCACACAAAGTCACATCCAAATGAAATGCGATGGTTCTCAGTTTTCTACAAGTTGCTATATTGGACCCACTTATAGATCAACCACTTGTTGGATCCCATGCATATTTTCAAGAACGTGAGCAGCTTGCTATGGGACCATATCATAGGAAAGAGAGACACTGTAGGGGCATGAATGTCTTTGAAGGAGGTAGGCAAGATAGAGGCGCTTTGGCCGCAGTCGAGTGTTGATGGTCACTTGCAGCTACCTCACACTCCTTGGGTTTTGTCCACTAAAGAAGAGCGTATTGTGAATCAAATAGTCAAGTCTATCCACACTCCGACGGGTATGATGCATTCTCTCAGGCCTGCATTTTCTAAAGACGATCAATTATCAGGGCTAAAATCCCAGGATTAGCATAAGATATGTCAGGTTTGTACTACGAATGGATTGTAAGTGGCTTGCGTATTTTTCTATTTGGAGTGTAGCCGTTGTTCATAATGCTTTCTCGTTTGTAGCAGTTTGTACTACCAATCACGTTCGCAGGATGCCTTACTCCATAAATATGCGGAGCAACAATTTATAGGTTGTCGACTTTAGTGCAATGGATCTCACAGAATGAGATTAAGACGTCCTCTATTGAATCCGTGAGGCAGGGAGTAGTGGAGATGGTCTATCTCTTTGAGAAATACTTGCCTACCAGCATGCTCATGATACAAATCCACCTTCTTGTGCATCTTGTAGATGAAGTGGAGATTATTGGACTTGTCCATACGCGATGGATGTTCTTCTTGGAGCACTTCATAAAAACCCTGAAAGGCTTTGTGCGACAACGAGCTCGTCCAGAAGATAGCATGGCTGAAGGTTGGTTGGTATCTGAGGCACTAGTGCATATTTCACAATGGCTACCAATGGTGGATTCAGACAACAGTATGCTATGGTCGCTGAAGGACGATGATAGAGTGACTAGAGATGTGGTGATTGGAAATGGGATAGAAAAAAGAATGGATGCTACAATGGAGGAGAAAGTGGATCGCTTTTGTATGTTGCACCATGTCTATATGGAGATGTAGCTCACTAGGTACCATCAAGCTAGGAAAAATTAAGAGAAAGTGCAATCTGAATTTCGACGTAGTATGCGCCATCGACCAATTTGATATCCCGAGGGCATGGAGGAGATGCAGCAGTTTATGTCAACGCGATGGTTGCATGGAGCTTTGACCGCAACGTCTCACGAAGGGGCGGAGGTCTCAACCAAGGAGTGGAAATTCTCAAGGGGATGTAGTCCAAAGGTGATGATGTGTTTAGGGTTTGTCGTATCTATATTTTATATGCGACAACTAATTGAGTGTTTCAATGTATAGTACAAAATATATAGTGCAGCATGGTCATGCGAACAACATTTCCACGTGGATCGTATTGACAAAATGCGCTCCACAACAGATTGTGGTATCATGGCAAGGCTCGAGCAAGAGAGCTTACGACGAGCAATGGATCCAAACACGATTATAGATGATATGGAGTATTTTGGAAACTTACAAAGTATTATCACAGTGGATTACTGTAGCTTCTCCATGATCCTATTCGATGTGCAATGGTTCAAAGTGGTACTTAAGGGGGTTGGAGCAACAGTTCGACAAGGTCCATATGGATTTCTCGAAACAGATTCTGAAAAAAAATGGATGGATTTGCACGACACGTTTGTGTTGCCGGCCCATTGTGAATAGGTATATGAACTCATGTGTTTTTTAATTGTATTACGACATGGTACATGTCACAATAGTTAAATCTCTCTTAAATGTGATTGTGAACAGGTAATTTTCTATCCAAACCCCCGACAACCTTGATGGTGGTATGTTATACCTTCAACTCCCCGAAGTGCGAGAGTATATGATCAAAGCGATGTTCCGAGCATAGATGAGGACAATATCAAATAGAGGGGTCGATGTTGCAAGGGGTGGAGGCCACCGAAAGCTTGGAGCATGTCGAGGAGCCAACATTGGGTAACAATGATGGAAATACAGGAGTCCAAGAATTCTTTGAGGATGAGGTGGACTCATCCTTTTGTGGTGACATGTCTATCAACCTTCCAGTGTATGCAGAGCTGTGTCATGAGATTGACATGGGACCATAGGGTACTTCATACTTGGAGCATCTACCTACTCAATTCATTGACGAATCGCTTATAAGGGTACATAAGATATGCATTCTAAGTAAGATCATTTTTTAAAGATTTATATTACTGTGCTTTGTATGATCTATATTGATTATGCTAACATCATTTTTTGTATGTGCGCAGGTGACCTTTGTGGATATTTAGATCATCAAGATGAGTCAAGGGATGAGCGATGAGGAGCTACAGGAGATCTTCATGCATATGTCTCTAGATCAGATGGCGAGATTCAAATATATGGCGAGTTGTCTCGAACATCGTCAGGCCGCTCTATTAGTTCTACCTCGGCGCGCTCTGATGCTTCTCAGTCTCTAGCAGACGAGGTCGATACTCCAGACTTGTGTTAGATATGATTAGTGCCCCACCCTCATTAGGTGCTACCAATGATCCATGGTGCTCAAAGTTGTAAGGCCCCCTTTATGAGGAGAAGCCAAATGTGAGCCCGAACATTGGTTGAGTCCTGACTTGTATATTAGATGAGGTCTATGTGACCGGATGGCAAAAAGGTGACTGTTGTGGGTCTAATCTTTGGGTTAGATGGAGTGGTTAAGCTGGTAGCAACTCGAGGCGCATTGCATCGAGCTGCGTGGTAAAGGGAATATTCCCTGGCCGACTAGTGGAGGCTCATATGGTAGGTCGGCCAACCTAACGACCTTCGCGGGCTATAAAAGCTAAACCCCTTCGCAGCCATCTTACACTCATCTTTCACCCAGTCAGAGTTGTTGTTCCAGCTAGCCTTAAGCTCTTCACCTATCTTCTATCTAGATCGCCATCTAAGCTTCATACAGTGGAAGCGCACGGGTGGACAGAGCCATTTTTGTATCAGTTGTTTGAAGTTAAAGAATTTACTAATTCTCCTCTTACATGTTGTGTACTCTCTATCTCTGTCTCAGATTCTGTTCGTTGCGCCGTGTAATATTTTACATGGTATCAGAGCCCAGGGGGCTCTAGAGATGGGAGAGCGTGCAAGAGGCAAAGGCTTCAACAGCAAAGAGAAACTATGTCGACTTCCGAAAGCGGTGCAGGAGGTGGTGTTGCTGTACCGGCTATTCAAACATTGAGGATTCGTCTACCAACCTTCAGCGAAGGCAAGTTAGATTGTACAAACTACACCTTGTGGAAGTTCAAAATTACAACTATCCTTGATTCTTATGAGCTTCTGGAGACTGTGCTGGGGACTGACGCAGAACCACAGCCTACCCCCGACCCATCAAATCCTAGTGTGATGATTCCACCGAATGCAGATCTTCTACAAGCTTGGAAACGAAGGAATGCAGATGCATTGTGTGCCTTAGTTATAAGCTATTCTGACAGTGATTTGACTCTGATTCAGCATACAACCAAGGCGTTAGAGGCTTGGAATGTACTAAGGAGTCAATATGAAACACGAAACCAAACAAGGATTCAAAACTTGGAGAATCAACTAGCAGCAGCGGAGAAGTTTGCTGAAGGAGAGACGGTTGAAGCATTCATCACTCAGATTAAGAATCTGCGCGACCAGATGGCTAGCGCTGGGATACAAAAGATTAGCGAAGAGCTAGCTCGGAGGTGTCTTCGAATTTGTCCACAAAAGTTTGATGGACTAGTAACTGCCCTTAATACTCAGGTGAGACTTCAAGATTTGACTTTTGAGGAGTTTTGTACATTATTAATGGAGCAGGAGTTGAGGCTAAAAGCCCGAGAAGGAAGCAACAATGGAGATGCTGCATTATCTGCCAATACAAAAGGCAAAGGTGTCTCCTCCACCAAAAATGATGGTGACAAAAAGAAGAAGGGCGGCAAGAAGAAGTTTCAAGGAGAATGCTTCTACTACAAGAAGAAAGGACATGCAATTGCAAATTGTCGTGTCAAGAAGGCAGATGAAAAGAATGGTACTCTTAAAAGTAAAGGGAAAGAGACAGCCAATACGGCTGAAGCAGAGTTGGAATTATTCATGGCGACCATTGAGGAAGTGTGCTCCTCGGCATAAGAAGAATCTACCACTAACTCATGGGTGTTGGATAGTGGGGCCTCCCGTCACATGACCAACAAGAAAGGTCTATACAGTTCTATACAGCCTCTACAAGAATCCATCACTGTGACGGTTGGAAATGATGCTAAATGCCTTGCTGCGGGCACAGGTACTATTTCTTTTATTGCTGCAAATGGTGAAGTCAAAAAGCTTTCAAATGTGTTGTATGTTCCCGAAATCAGGAGAAATCTCTTATTAGTTGCTACCATAACTGATCTTGGTCATGAAGTGAGGTTCAAGAAGACAGGTGCAAAAATTATTGATAGTGCTGGCACAATTGTTGGCAAAGGAGAAAGAAGGAACAACCTGTATGAGCTAAGTGCTCTTACAGCCACCCCTGGAGTGGGCACAAGTAAGCTTTGGCATGAAAGGTTTGGACACATCGGATTTGCAGTATTGAAGGAGATACAAAAGCAAGGTATGGTTGCTCACCTACCTACAATAACTAAATTGAAGGAACCATGTGAAGCTTGTATGATGGGCAAGCAACAGAGAAAGGCATTTCCACAAGAAAGCAAGAATAGAGCACAGGCTCCTCTAGAGTTGGTGCATGCTGACTTGTGTGGTAAGATGCCTACACAGGCCTTGGGGGGATCTTCTTATTTTATGTTGATTGTCGACGACTACAGTAGGAAGATGTGGGTGTACTTCCTTCGTGATAAGGCTCAAGCTTTTGGTAAGTTTAAAGAATGGCTAATACTTGTTGAGAATGAAACAGGGAAAAGTGTGAAGAAATTTAGAACAGATGGTGGTGGTGAGTTCAACTCAAAGGAGTTTGAAGGCTTTTGCAAGAGCAAAGGGATCAAGCGTCAATTGACGATGCCTCACACACCTCAACAGAATGGTGTTGTGGAATGCAGGAATCGCACCATTGTGGAGATGGCAAGATGCATGCTAAAGGGTAAGGGATTGCCTAACCATTTTTGGGCTGAAGCTGTTAATACTGTAGTCTACATTCTAAATCGGAGCTATACAAAGGCTCTCAAGGGAAAAACACCTCATGAGGCTTACACTGGTAAGAAACCATCTATCTCACATTTCAGAATTTTCGGATGTGAATGTTATGCACATGTTCCAGATGAGAAGAGAAACAAGTTACAACCAAAAAGCAGAAAATGTATATTCTTGGGTTATAGTGATGAGCAGAAGGTTACAAATTATATGGCCAAGAGGCAAAGAAGATCATTGCAAGCCGTGATGTGGTGTTCATGGAGGAGCCGCATACAGTGGAGGAGGAGAAGGCAAGTTCTTCCACTTTATCATCAAGCGAAGAAGTAGTCCACTATGAACCTGTCCCGAGTGCTATCCCTATCCTTAAGGAGGAGGAAGCATCATCTTCAGATGATGAGGAAAAAGTTCACCAACCTGACATCACCCCATCGGAAAAGCCATTGGCGCGTTGGGTGAAGCAGCTCTATGACCACAATAATCCTATGCCTGCATCTGTTGAGGAGAAGGCAAATGGACCAAGGAGGTCTCAGAGAATAGAGGAGCAAAGGAGGGCTTCTGCTCACATAGTCAATATGGCCTTGATGGTTGAGATTATGAGAGAAGTAAAGGAGCCAATTGACTTAGAAGAAGCACTTGCAGATCCATCATGGAAGGCTGCTATGCAGGCAGAGTATGACAGCATAATGAAGAATGACACTTGGGAGCTAGTGGATCGACGAGCAAAGCGGAAGGTTATTGCAACCAAGTGGATATGGAAGGTAAAGTACAAGGCTGATGGTACCTTAGAAAAGTACAAAGCTAGACTGGTTGCCCAAGGATTTGTACAAGCTGAAGGGTTTGATTTTCAAGAGTCATTCGCCCCAACTGCCAGAATGACCACTATTCGCACAGTACTTGTAGTGGTTGCCCACAAGAAGTGGCCAGTGTACCAAATGGATGTTAAGTCATCGTTCTTAAATGGTGACCTCAAGGAGGAGGTGTACGTGGCTCAGCCACCAGGGTTTGAGGCCCCCCAATCTGAGAACAAAGTGTGTAAACTGAAGAAGGCATTGCATGGGCTGAAACAAGTCCCCCAGAGCATGGTACCAGCGGATAGATAGGTTTTTTTTAAACCTAAACTTCAAAAGATGTGCCTCAGATGCTAACTTGTATGTTTACAGGGATGGTAAAAAGTCTGTAGTGATTGTCCTATATGTGGATGACCTTCTTATTACAGGTGACTATGAAGATATGATCAACCAAACTCGAAAGGCTTTGAGTTCTGAGTTTGAAATGACAGACTTGGGCTTGCTGCACTATTGTTTGGGGATTGAAGTCTGGCAAGAGCCAGGAAAGATCTTCATCTCTCAGAAGAAGTATGCATGGGAGATCTTGAAGGCATTTGGCATGACCGAGTGCAAGGAGATAGCTACACCTATGGAGGTGAATGCAAAGTTATCCGTCGAGGATACATCAGCACTAGCAGACATTGGGAGGTATAGGAGGTTGGTCGGCAGTCTGATCTACTTGTGTAACACCAAACCAGATATCAGTTTTGTTGTTGGTGTTTTGAGCAGGTTCTCAAACAAACCTCATGAGAGTCATTGGAAGGCTGGGATGCGGGTGCTCATATACTTGAAGAAAACTCTTAACTATGGTAATACATACAGTTTTGGAACTTCTCTTGTGGGGAACTGTGACTCAGATTGGGCAGGAGACATTGATTCCAGGAAGTCAGTTTTTGGTTATTGTTTCTCTTTGGGTTCAGGAATTTTCTCTTGGATTAGTAAGAAGCAACCAACAGTGGCATTGTCTTCTACCGAAGCAGAGTACAAGGTAGCTTGTTTTGCTGCATGTGAGGCCGTATGGTTGAGAAGGATTCTATGGCATATGGGAGCGCAAGATGAAGAACCAACTGTGCTGAGATGTGACAATCAGAGTTGCATCGCCATTGCCAAAAATCTAGTGTTTCATGCACGCACCAAACATATAGAGATCCAGTATCACTATGTGCGTGATTTGATTTGACGGAGGATGGGATAGTGGAATTGGTCTACTGTCCAACAAAGGAGAATGGAGCAGATATCTTCACCAAAGCACTTACGAAGGATCTGCTTCAAGTTCATCTTCAGAGACTCGGCATTGGGCCGAGGAGATAGTTCACCTATGGGTGGACATTGAGGAGGGGTGTTAAATATGATCAATGCCCCACCCTCATTAGGTGCTACCAATGATCCATGGTGCTCAAAGTTGTAAGGCCCCCATTATGAGGAGAAGCCAAATGTGAGCCCAGACTTGGTTGAGTCCTGACTTGTATATTAGATGAGGTCTATGTGACCGGATGGCAAAAAGGTGACTGTTGTGGGTCTAATCTTTGGGTTAGACGGAGTGGTTAAGCTGGTAGCAACTCAAGGCGCATTGCATCGAGTTGCAGTGTAAGGGAGTTAAAAGGGGCCCCTATTGTGGGGTCCGGGGGCCGCGGAAGCAGCCCCTGGCTGGGGGGTCCCAGGGGGGCCAGCAGCCTCCCTGGCGGGGGTCCGGGGGCAGTGCCCTTGGCTCGATGGTAAAGGGAATATTCCCTAGAATATTCCCTGGCCGACTAGTGGAGGCTCATATGGTAGGTCGGTCAGCAGGCCAACCTAACGACCTTCGCGGGCTATAAAAGCTAAACCCCTTCGCAGCCATCTTACACTCATCTTTCACCCAATCAGAGTCGTTGTTCCAGCTAGCCTTAAGCTCTTCACCTATCTTCTGTCTAGATCGCCATCTAAGCTTCACAGAGTGGAAGCGCACAGGTGGACAGAACCATCTTTATATCAGTTGTTTGAAGTTAAAGAATTTACTGATTCTTCTCTTATCTGTTGTGTACTCTCTATCTCTGTCTCAGATTCTGTTCGCTGCGCCGTGTAATATTTTACAACTTGGGCCAGACGGAGGGAGTGGTTCATGGGGATGCTGCAGAGATCCAGATGTAGTGAGCCCGTAGTCGGCTTGGGATACAAGTACTACTCCTTGCTCTCATTGCGGTTTGAGAGTGTGTGGCTCAGGTGGTTGCTGTGGAGATACGGACCCGGTGTCTCCGTCTCGTCGTTCTGCTGGAGTTATGTCACCTCTGGGATTTGCCACAACTATGGGTACGTCCACTCCACTCACTCCGCCATCCACAAGTGGCACCCCTATGGGTGCTACTCTGATTGGAGTCCGAATCGAAGTCCGGACGAATCGGAGTCCGAATCGGAGTCGAATTGGATTCCGAATCGGAGTCCGGACGCAAAAGTTGCCAAAAATTGGCCAAATTTGAAAAGATGGACATTGAGAGATCAAAGGGGGGTGCCCTTTGGGGCCTTAACCCCCCCATTTTTTTCGTGGCAGGCGGCAGCATGCCATCATCTTCAATGGCGATGAAAAAACGGCGCCCCCTCCCCCCCCCACAAATCAATGAGATGGTTTCAATAGAAGCAATACAACAGATCGTAGCAGGCAAACCAACAATTTTTCCTGATCCTATCACCGCCCTTCACGCGAGATATGGCTGACCAAATGGAGAGATCAGAATCTAGTATTTCTCTCTCCTCTCTATGGGTTCATGCGCACTATCTTGAAGGAGGAATCGGGAAGGAGATTGAAGGAAGCGATGATGGAGATTGATGGAGATGCTGAAGATTGATATGCAACATTGGATTGAGAGCAATAGAGGCTCCATCTGCTGGTCACGCAGTCATTTAATGCATGTCGGGTTTTGTAAAAACACGGTACGACTATTTTTATGAAGGAAATGAAGGTTTTTTGGTATTTTATGATGGAAATGATGTTTTTATTTGATGAAAATTTGTTCGAGTGCTAGTTGCATCATGATTAATTGTTGTTTATCAAAAAATTATGATTTTGTAATGATTTACATACGCTATTGAAATTCCCGCAAAACCCGAAATGCAGTTTTTAAGTGGTAAAATGATAGTTTTGCCGTTTCGGGTGGGTGAAATGTGTTCCTATGGGGAAAAAATGGAAAATAAATTGAATGTTAGTATGCTAAAGTGATTGAAACAAGAAAAATAAAAAATATCATATTTTATTGACAAATAAATCAAGAAAATGGGGGAAAGTAAGGAGAAAAATATAAATACACCTCACAAAAATAAGAAAAAAATATAATGAGTATTTGTGGATGTATGGTAGTGGCAAAGCATGAGGTTTAGCCCCAGTTTGCCCTATCTCTTTGTCAAATTTTGTGATTTACCGCTTTTCATGTATCAAAACATGACAAAATGAACCTCTATACCTATGCAACGAAAGCAATACCTAAACCTAGGGGGTGGGATGTTTGAATGGTGCGATTTGTGTGCTGATTGTTGCTGATTTTCTAATGCATATCATGATATAGAATTTGTTGTATTTTAATTAAGAGGATAGTAGCACAAGTATTATCTCGATGCTATCCTTACATCGCCGCAACGAGTTAGTGAATGAGCATTGGAAAGCCTGGTTGTGCACAACATGTTTCTCATTGAACATTATATTTGAGCACTTTAGGATCATCCACTTTTGCATGTGCATGCCAACCATGGTATCAGAATACAAAGGGCTGGATGTATAGCATCTATTTTCGATGACGATGACCCATGCTTGAGTGTGGAAAGGCAACCTAAGCCGTAGGATAGACGTTCGTTTCTTGGGGAATTATTTGGAAAGGACACATGGTATCTCCTGGAATACGTTCAAAATGAAAGAGTGGAGTTTGTTCGTTTATTCTATATGTTGAGCAACGCATCAAGGGGCCAATCCCTGTGATGTAGGAGAGCTACAATGGGGCCACGGTGATTCCACCGAGAGGTTGCCTCCCATGTATGTGATTATCATGGCATTTATTGTCAATGTGTATGGGTTCTCCCTCTATGGAGTTTATAGAAAGGGAAATGTTGGACTACAAAACTATAAACACATAGATTAGGCTTTAGGAGAGTTCGTCCTTTAGCAGCAGATAGACGCTCCTGGCCCGCAAGGCCATGTGAGTGTGTTTGTCTGTTTGAGCATGAGGTCCAGCTAGTGCCATAGCCAGTGCCGGCCCATTTGGGGTCCCTTTAGTGGTGCGTCTGCGGGGAGTTGCCAACAAGTGGTGGTTCTCGAATCTAGGGTTTTTAGGGACCAAAAAGTTGGTTTATGTCCTCTGACAAGGACCGTCAAGCCGAAATACAAAAAACAGAACGTGCTGAGAGGGCTAGATGACGGTTGGAGATTGTAAGACGCTATTCTCCTCAAAGGAGAAGCTCGATACGCATAAAAGGCAGTGGTCTTAGTAACCCAACTACTGCACATAGTCCTTTAGGTGCAGGAGGAAGTGCAAGTTCTTCCTCTCTTCCACCAAGTCAACCCACTTCAAGTGGCGGTGTGGTCCCATCAGTCCAAACTCCTATTGTCAATCCGATTGTTGTCATGACACAACCCATTGCAATTCCTGCAAAGGACGCCAGATATGCCAGCTTTAGGAGTTCCTTTGCCCATTTTTAATGGGTTAGCCGAAGAAGATGCGGAGTTTTACATTTGTGAATTCCAAAGATTAATGTTTAAGTACCGCATCCAAGATGAGGGACATCTTATAATGTTCTTTAACGTGACGTTAAAAGGAAGGGCTGCAATATGGTATCATAGCATAGAGACTGGAACCATAACTACAATCGACCAATTTTATGCAGCTTTTCAAGGAGAATATGCCCTTGAAAGAGGTGGCCAATACTCGTTGCATGTTTTGAATGTAACACGCCAAGAACCCCATGAGAATGTGAAAGCCTATGCCAAGAAGCTTAAGGAAGTGTTTCGTAAGTTACAAACTTACATTCCTATTCCATCAACTGCCCAATTGCAATACTTCTTGCATGGATTGGATTTCAATATTCAGGTACAATTGAGCAGTGTGGCTTTGACTGATATAGAAACCATCATCACGCGGGCAGAAGGAGTAGAGTCACGATTACAAATGGCCTACTCCTCTTGAATAAATCTTAATGCGGGTCTAGTACCTGGAGGCAATTTACCATTGATAAATGGAAGTCAAGGGATGCCTATGAATAACCCTAATGGGAGAGGAAGCATGGTTCAAAATGTACATTGCTGCCAGCTCCTCCTAGTGTGACTATGCCTATGGCTAGTTAGTTGGCTCCACCAAATGTTGGATGATAAGCTTCGAACCCTAATGTTGTTCCTGTGAGTCAACAACCAATGCCCAATCAAATTGTTAGGCCGATGGAATGACGGATAGAAGATCAAGGCTATGAGTCGAAAGCCTCTAATGTCCTTGGCGAAGTTAAGGATATGATGAAGCACTATAGTGACATGATTGCTTAACAATATCAGAAAATAGCTGTTGACATCAATTTCCTGAAGAAGCAGTAGAATCTGATAGGGAGTCGACGCCCTGAAGAGGGTGGTCCCTCAAGATTCAGTTGTAAGTGGTGTGGCGGACAACATTTCCCAGAAACTGTCTAAATGTTAAATGTGATATTTGTGGGAAGTCGGGCCACTTAGCTACTACTTGTTGGATTAAGATTAGTTCCCTCCAACAAGGGAGTAAACAACCAAGTCCAGTTAATCATAGAGCGCAAGGTAATAACCTCCAGCAAAATGATGGACCACGACAAATACTGCAAAGGGAAAAGGCCACTATAGACGAGTTGCCACAAGGCAATGGAGTGAGCCTTGTGTCAATGGCGCTGAAACCTCTAACCTACGAGTCATGACAAGAGGCCAAAAGGCTAAAGAGGGTGATAAAGATAATGCAAAACTAGTCGAGGAAAACCCTAAGCAAGGGGATAAGGGGATGCAAGTCCTGAATCTTGGCGTGGAAGGTGGACCTCTAAGGCTTGTTGACAGGAAAGTCGATCCTAAGAAGGATGAGGAAGTGCCAAGAAAGAAGGCAAGAGCTAAAAAAGAAGCACCAAAGCCCGTCCCGAGACCAAAAGAGAGAATGGTTTGGTGAGAAAAGAGAGCTTTGGCTACCTATCATGATTTTGATTTAGCAAGTTCTCTTTGTGAAGTCAAACTAGATGTAAACCTCTTACAGTTGATTAAATTATCTCCAGGAGTACACAAGGAATTCAAGAAAATCTTGCGTATTGGGTATATTGTAGAACCTTTGGGCATAGCACGAGTAGGGGAAGATTGATTTGATCATGCTGAAAAGAATTTCCCTAGGGTTCCAGCATACGTGGATGGAATATTAGTGGAGCATGCTATCGTAGACACTGGGTCCTCCGTCAATATCATGAGTTCAGAGTTGATGGAGAGGTTGGGTCTAGGCATCCAAAAAGATGGCTCCACCCTTCTTAGAATTGCTGATGATAGTCTAAGGCACCCAGAAGGTTGGGTTACTAAAGTCCATGTTACAGTTGCAAGTGTAGAATGCTTCTGGGACTTTAGGGTGATAAGATTTGCAGGACGTCCTAGATATCGAATCTTGCTAGGTAGGCCTTGGATCTTGCGAACAGATTGTCAAGTCGATATACCCGCCGGGAGAGTAGTTCTAGGTAGAGGTGCTAATCGAGTAATAGTCGATGCTTACCTTGAGTCTCCTCAGAGCAAGAGAGCTCCTTTATCCTCTACTAAATTAGAAACAACAGATAATCCATCTAGTAGTGAGATATCATTCAGTGATGAATCTAAAGAGGGGTCCACTACAGAGGATATTTATTAGATAACTCTAAATGAGCCGATAGAGCCTTAAGATAGGATAAGAGACGCGGATGTGATTGAGTTGGACCCTCGCGACCAATTAAATTAGGTTACATGCTCACTTCAGCAGAAAGGGAGGACTATGTGTCCTTGATTCAAGAATTCCGCGACATCTTTGCTTGGAGTTATGTCGAGCTGAGAGGCATTCCTCCCAACCTAGCTGTTCATACTAATCCTGTAAAAGAAGGCAGTCATCCTGTGCGTCAGAAAGTAATGTGTATGCCTTTTGAATTGAGGGACAGGCTGTTTGAGGAGTTACAGAAGTTAGGGAAAGCTGGTTTAATCTTCCCTATACAGCACACAGAATGGTGTTCACCAATTGTCATCAGGAAGAAGAAAAACAACTAGATCCGACTATGTGTAGATTTTAGAGAGATGGATTACTACCCGTTGCCATTTATTGACCAAATTTTGGATCAATTAGTGGGTAGGGAAATATATTCATTTATGGATTGCTTTTCAGGATACAACCAGATGGCAATTGCAGAAGAGGACAAGTTGAAAACAACTTTCATTACTGTCTTTGGTACTTTTGCATACCATGTGATGGCCTTTGGTTGGTGCAATGCACTTGGATCATGGCAATGAACAGCAGACAAGACCTTTGGTGACATCTCCCCAGATGAGTTGAAAGTATTTATCGATGACCTGGGGGCAGCCACTATAAGGGAAAGGATGTTGATTATCTCAAGAAAGTGCTTTGAGCGCTGCAGACGATTTTGTATCGCTCTTAATCCACGGAAGTGTGTCTTTGGAGTGCCTTATGGGCTATTGCTAGGCCATGTGGTTAGCTCAATATGGATCACAATTGACCCTGAAAAGATCAAGGTTATAGTCGCTATGAGTCCACCATGCACTCCAAAAGAGGTACATAGCTTTCTTTCTCGATAGGGTACTATCAGAGGTTTATAAATGCCTTGGCAAAAAGGACATTGCCACTAATGAACTTATTATCCTTTAGCTGTCTATTTGTATGGAGCGACCCTTGTAAGGTAGCTTTCGAGGATGTGAAACAAGAGCTAGTAAAGGCACCAGTTTTAAAAGCACCTAAAAGAGGTGAGGTATTTTATATATTTTCAGTAGCCACCATGCATAGTATCAGCTGTTGTTTAGCCCAAATCTGGGAGGAAAAGTTGTATCATCTGATAGCTTTTGCTAGTCGAAAATTGGGCATATCAGAAATTAACTACACATATATGAAGAAGTTGTGCCTTACGATGGTCTTTGCGACTAAAAAATTCAGGCACTACATCCTCTATGAGAAGGTAGTTTTTTATACAAAGGCGAAAGGTATTAGATTGCTTATGAATAAGCTACAACCGCCTGATCGTCTAGCAAAGTGGTTAATCACTTTGCAGGAGTTCGATTATGAGATTAAGAGTAAGCCACCAAGGTTGCAGGGTATTGTGGAATGCCTTGTGGATTTGGAGAGCCGAAAGAAACTTTGGCTGAAGGAAGTGATATTGAAGAAATGTTTAAAATTGATACAGCTTCTATCCCATCTTGGTATGCTGCTATCATGCATTATCTATCAACGGGAGAGACTAGAGATGGTTTATCAAAATCTAAAAAGAGAAAAATCAAACAACGGGATTTGAAGTTTTTCTTGATCACAAGAACACTATATCGGTAGGGTGTTGCTGATATCTATCGCCGATGTGTGATGCCTGACAAGGTTCCTTTCATCTTGAAAGAGTGCCATGACTCTGCATGTGGAGGGCACTTCGCTAGGCGGTTGACAGCACAGAAAGCTTTAAGAGATGGATATTGGTGGCCATCCATCTTCCAAGATTCCTTTGAGTACGTTAAGAGATGTGATATATGTCAAAGACATGACAGCAGAGAGAATAGGAAATTCCCACTTACACCTATCATGGCTATCCTTCCATTTGAGAAGTAGGGCATTGACTTTGTGGGTCCTATCACCTCGTCGTCCACCACTCAGAAGAGATATTATAGTAGCAACTGATTATTTTACAAAATGGTCAGAAGCGTGGGCGACGAGGCAGGACAATGCAAAAGAGATTGCAAGTTTCCTTTTAGAGCAGATTATCTGCCGTTTCGGACCACCGAAGGAACTAGTGTCGAACCGTGGAACCCACTTATTGAATAAAGTGATCAAAAGCCTAACTGAAGCTTGGCAAATCAAGCACAAAAAAACGACCCCCTATAATCTACAAGCAAATGGACAAGTCGAAAGTACTAATAAGCAGCTTGTGGGTATCGTGTCCAAAATAGTCTCTGAGAAGAAACGAGACTAGGACAGAAAGTTGTATGTGGCAGTATGGGCGTACAATACAACGTTCAAGCGAGCTACCGACCATACTCCATTTAAACTAGTTTATGGGGAAGAGTGTGTGTTACCCCTCGAAATCGAGTTGCCAACCATACGGTTTGCAATTAACCACTCTTTGGGAGATGAGGATGCACTCTTTGAACGTTTCACGACCATAGCTCACCTGGATGAGCTGAAATTGCAGAGCTTATTACACCAGGAGGTAGCTAAACGCCGAATGAAGCAATTGCATGACCTTAAAGCAAAGAAGTATACCTTTAAAAAAGGGCAATTATTTCTGTACTATGATGCATGTAGGGAGTTGTTTCCAGGGAAGCTGGCCCCTACAAGATTGTCAGGATAGGGAAAAATAGGTCTACGGCTCTACTACTTGATCTGCAGGGAGTAGAATTTAAAAATAAGGTTAATCTTAATAAGATTAAACCTTATTATTTCTAAGTATGCTAATGGGAAAAAATGCATTGCAAGTCTAGGCTGGGGCTGATTGGAGACCTGCAAATGGAGCATAAGCTGGTTGATGGGGTAGTTAATCCCTTATTTGGAGGACCCATATTTAGAGCAGAGATACCATCAAGGGAAGCTTATCTGGTGGAGCAAAGGATACAAAGTGATTGAGCAAGAAGGGGAACCTTTGTGTGGGAGATCAAAGTCTTTTGCCATCACTGCTTACGAATGTTGACAAGTATCCCTGTTGAGTTTAATGAAGAAGGTGGGATAGAGCCGTCAATTTATTCTCTAAACATGCTAAATTTTGACTATCATAATTACGAATAGAGGAGTTCGTGATGGCAGGCTGTGTAAACCCCTTGTGGACGTACACATTATATTTTGACGAAGCATCCAGGGGCCCTAATAAAAAAGGGAGTGTTGGAGTAGTAATCCAAGATCCCCAACGTAGAGTTAGGATGAAGTTAGCTGCTTATCTCAGGGTAGGATTCAGTAACAACATGGCGGAGTATAAAACCTTGATTATGGGACTGCATATTGCCAAGAAAGATGGTATTTGACAGTTGTTAGAAAAAGGGGATTCCCATTTGATCTTGAATTAGCTAGATGGGACATACATAGTGTGAAATCCCATCCTTTGTATGTATCATCTAACTGCCATGACCCTACTTGAGGAGTTTGAGAGAGTGTCTCTTCAGCTGATTCCACGTTACAGGAATCAGTTTGCGGATTCACTGGCAAACCTTACTTATGAAGAAGACATTTTCTTCAACTGTGGTCCTAGTTTGGATATTGCTATCAATAATGAGATAGGACCTGGTCGCTTGTGGGGAATGTTATCAGAGCATGCAATATATAGCAGGCGATGGTTGATATGGGTGATGCAAAGAGTAGCTGAGACTCATCTACCATTGTTATCCTGGACCCATAGGCTGATTAGCCAACATGTTATGCATATGCCTCTTGCTATATATGCAGGAGGGATGGGTCACAATCTTATGCATTTAGCTTAAGGTTGCGAGCCCTATTTTTCCTCCTTGGAAAGGAGCATATTATTGTATATCTGTACTATTTCGGGGAGGGATGTGTAGGTGCTATTCTATTTTATCTCGTTAGGCCAAGAGGGCCAGTTTTGTGAGGTTTTAATGTTTTATTTCATTAGGCCAAGAGGGCCGAACAGTTTTTGTAGTGAAATGCTTTATTTCATTAGGCCAAGAGGGCCAGTCGTCTGTTTAGTACGGGTGCCCTGTGCTAGACAGGTCCAAAGAAGAGCTTGGAAGGAGCCTATGTCGCGCGGAAGCTTCTCGTAGCCCTATCCAGGTGATATTTCTCCTTTACAAGTATCATGGTATTTATGCTATATGTGTCTGTGTACTTGTAGGGGATTTTCTTTTCTTGTTGGGGACCGGTGTCCAAGGCATGAAGTCTCAGGTTTAGGTTAGGTATGTCTGAGGGAGGTATGAGTAGTCTGTCAAGATTGTGGGAGAGAAGGAAGGAGTCTCACTTGTAGCTTTCTTGCTTGCACAATGGGGGAATACACGCAAAGGTGGAGGCTGAAAACAGTTTTCCTCTTCTTAGTTGTGTAAGCCAAAAGAACTCGCTTACAAAGAAATAGAAGAACCCTATATATGGGTCTCAAACAAAACTCAACTAACTAAGGTGGCATACTAACTGAGCCACGAACTAGAGTAGATAAGGATAGCTATCATGTAGCTATTATTCATGGGCAGTGTACCAACCGCATCTGCAACAACTGACAAGTCGGTGACATAAATACACAACGGTCATCCTGGCGTATCACGAGTGGAGCTCGATATCTCAACACTCCCCCTCGAGCTCAATCCCAATTCCTGCACACCAAACAGGTCTCTAAAGTTGCGCAGCTTATCTGCGCCCAATGCCTTCGTGAATATGTCAGCTACCTGATCCTCTATGCTGACATAAACTAGATCAATAAGACCTAGTAAAACCCTCTCTCGCACATAGTGATAATGCACCTCAATGTGCTTTGTTCTAGCATGATAGACTAGGTTATTTGCCAAGTGTATATTGCTCATGTTGTCACAATAAATGACAACTGGCCCATTTGTAGACTAATGCACGTCATAAAGTAGCTTATGCAACCAAGCTACCTCACATGCAGCCATTGCTGCACCCCTGTACTCGGCCTCTGTGCTCGACAAGGCAACTGTAGGCTGTTTCTTGCTGCTCCAAGTGACTGCAGCACTCCCAAAAGAGAACACATATCCACTGGTAGATCTTCTATCAGAAATACTACCAGCCCAATCAGCATCAGTGTATCCATGCAGCTGTATCTGAACCCCAGTCTCATAAAATAGTCCATACTACAATGTGGACTTCACATACGTGAGTATGCGTCTAGCCGCATCCAAATGCGGTTTCCTTGGAGCCTGCATAAACTGACTTACCAATCCAACAGCATAGCTCAAATCTGGCCTGGTAATAGTCATATAAATCAAGCTTCCTACTATGCGTCTGTACATAGTAGGGTCTTCCAAATGCTCACCTGCATCTGCGCTCAGCTTCACATTCTGCTCCAAAGGAACTGAAATAGGCTTACAGCCTGTCATCCCATATTTGGACAACATGTCCAATCCATACTGCCTCTGCAAGAGTTGTATCCCACTTGGTGATCTAATCACCTCAATGCCCAAGAAATAACGCAGCTCTCCCAAATCCTTCATCTCAAACTTCTGCTTCAATAGCATTTTCACATGAAGGATATCTTCATCACTGTCACCTATCATAATCAAATCATCAACATAAATGACAAGTAGCATAATACCTTTCTCTATTTTTCTCACATAAAGTGAAAAATCTGCCTTGGAAATCTAAAAGCCAATAGTGACAAGATACTGTCCTATCTTGTCAGACCATGCTCTAGGTGCTTGCTTCAAGCCATACAAGGCTTTCTTCAACCTGCAAACAAACTCAGGATGAACAGCATGTACATAACCTGGTGGTTGCTCCATGTAGACCTCTTCTTGCAAATCACCATGCAAGAAGGCATTCTTTACATCCATCTGATGTAAAGACCATCCCTTTGATGCAGCCATAGCAATGACTGCTCTTACGATTGCCATCCTTGCAACCGAACTGAATGTTTCTTTATAGTCAATGCCATATGTTTGTGCATACCCCTTGACTACTAATCTTGCCTTGTATCTGTTCACAGAACCATTTGCATTGTGCTTCACCTTATAAACCCACTTACAACCAATTGCATTCTTACCTTTAGGCAAAGGTACTAACTCCCATGTAGCATTTGCTTCCAAGGCATCCATTTCTTCATCCATGGCTTTCTCCTATTTTTCTTTTCCCATGGCTTGCTCAAAAGAAGTGGGTTCTGGTTCCTGTATCACTTTGACCATATATGCATAGTGAATGGCTGTAAATCCATCATATTTCAGTCTATCCACAGGATACCTAGCTCTCGTAGACTTGCGCAAAATAGGTTCACTCCCAGGTGCTCTCAAAACATCCCTGGTCTTCCTTACTCTAGGTGTAACAATAGAAGGAATACCTAACTCATCATCAATGCTCTGTTCTCAGCCACTGGATTCACCATCCACATAAGAGTGACCTGCATTCACATCAAACATGGGCTGATCAACCTTCTCTTTTCCTTTTCGTGATACCTGCATACCACTATCTGCATTGCTTTGAGAAGATTCTCCTGATCTCAATCTGCCTGTCCATGGCGAAGAATGTGAACCACTGCTAGAGGACGCTCCAGGTCCACTTATATTTTGTGACTGCTGCTGTGAATTCTGTACAGCATTACCATTTTGTGCATCTACATCATCAATCACATTTACTGGTTTATACCACCTACTCATCTCATAAAAAACAACATCTCTGCTCACTGTAAACTTATGAGTAGAAGGGTTATAACATCTATACCCTTTTTGTTGCAGAGAGTAACCAATAAAGATGCACTTCTCAGCTTTTGGATCCAACTTGGATCTCAACTCATCTGGCACATGTACATAGGCAATGCAACAAAAAATTTTCAAATGAGAAATATCTGGTTTCCTGCCAGTATACCTCTCCTCTGGAGTCATCCCATGTATTGCTGCAGTGGGAGTCCTATTCATTATATAGACTGCTGTAGCAACTGCTTCAGCCCAATAAAAATCTGGCAAGTCTTTTTCATTGAGCATGGCACGAGATACCTCTCCAATATGCCTATTTTTTCTTTTTGCAATTCCATTTTGTTGTGGGGTATGACTGCATGAATATTGCTGCTTTATGCCATGCTCTTGCAGGAACCTTGCAAACTCATTTGAGAGATACTCTCCCCCTCCATCTGACCTTAGGCATTTTATCTGCATGCCTGTTTCTTTTTCAACCATAGCTTTAAGAGTTTTGAAGTGCCCAAAAACTTCACTTTTCTTTTTCATAAAATACACCCAAACGTTTCTGCTATAGTCATCAATAAAAGTGACAAAATAATGACAGCCTCCAAGAGATGCAGCTTTAGTAGTCCACTTATTAGAGTGGATTAATTCCAATGGCTTCTCACTCTCTTGAACATGTCTAGGAAATGGTTTCCTTGCCTGTTTTCCAAACTGACAGGCTTCACATACCTTATGCATTTCTGCAACCTTGAATTTGGGCAATCCTACAACAATATTTTGGGCCTGCATTGATTTAAGTCGTTGTACATTAACATGACCAATGCGTTTATGCCAGATATCAATATCTGCAACTACACCAGTCCCATGTGCAAACATTGCTGCACTCAATTCAGGCATGTCTGCATCCAACGTAAACATTCTGCCATTCTTCTTTCCTTTTGCTATCAAGCGACCTTTATTTTTCATATCCTCAACAAAGCATCCATAAGGATTAAATCTGACCTGCAAGCCCTGCTCAACCATTTGACCAATAGAAACCAGATTCTTGGTGATATTTGGGACATGAAATACATCGGACAGGTATTTCTTTTTCCCATCCTGCATAGACAAAGGAATTTTTCCAATCTGCACAATAGGATGTGCAGTATCATCACCAATCTCCACAAATCCTGGTTTTTCCATTTTCCTTGCATCCTCCATCCATTCTGCATGACCTGTCATGTGGTTTGATACACCTAAGTCAACATACCATATATCATTGCTTTCTTATGCACTTGTCACAGAATTGTTCATGTGTTGCACCATAAACAAGTACTCATTTCTGTCATCACCCTGTCTACTAGAAGATGCATAATTCCCTTGTTGCAATTTCCCATTCATGATGTCATTTTGCTTTTTATAGTAGTCTTTAGCCATATGACCCATTTTACCACAGTAGTGGCATTCAACATTGTTGTTTACATTTTAGCCTCTTTGCCATCCACCACAATCTCTTTGGCTCCCCTTGCCTCTAGAGTTACCACGTCCTCCTCCATAGGACTGGTTTTCTTGAGTTTGCTGCATATTCTGATTTCTACCACGGCCTCCAAATCGGCCTCCTCTACCTCTGCCTCTACCTCTTTCAAAATTTGAGTAGAAGACAGCTTCTTTTGAAGTTCCTCCTGAAGAAGATGCACCACCATTTCTTTGCTCCTCAGAAATTAGAAGAGCAATCAGCTCCTCAAAATCAGGAAATATTTCACGAACTGAAATGGATGTCTGAAACTGTGCATAATCCTTTCTTAGACCATTCAAGGTCATAGAAACTAAATCATCATCTTCCACTGGTGACCCAATGCAAGCAAGTGTGTCTACAATCTTCTTCACCTTCATGTGGTAGTCATTGATGCTCATATTTTCTCTTTGCACATTATGCAACTCCTGCTTGAGCTGCATTTTCCTAGCTTGCGTATTTGTGCTATACATTTTTGATAAAGTATCCCATGCCTCCTTTGGCGTACTTGCATCCTGAATATGCATAATCATAGAGTCTGAAATGCTGATAGACAGCCAATACATAACTTTCCTGGCTCTCTCATGCCATGCTTTAAATGCCTGCATTTGCTGTTGATTGGGAACATCAGGAAGAACTGGTTCTTCTTCATTTCCTACAACAAATTCCCAATATCCTTTTCCCATAAGGAAATTCGTCATTCTAAACTTCCATGCTTGGAAGTTGTTCTTGTCAAGCTTTTCAGTGACAATCTGTGAAAGAGAATCAGACGCCATTACAGAACACTGCAAAAAATTCTGTCACTGCAAAAAACACAGCTTCACCCTCACAACGGCAAATCTGCAAAACTGGCGAAAGTGGTATTTGACCACACAGTCACTTCCTAGTGACAATTTTGCATAAACAGGAACCAAGGATGATTTTGTAACTCCCAATGTCTCTGCACATAAGCATACGATGCAATTTCCATGGTAACTTTTCACCGACCTGTAGAATAGTGGTCGCACAGCATAAAACTGGGCCTTTTCCTGAGTGCGTGCAGAAAACTTTCGCCTCCAAAACAGGCCCTAAAATGGCCTCAAATAAAAAAAACAAGGTCGCTAGGGGCTAAAGCCTTTTCCCATAGCATATACTGCCCTCTTGCTTCACCGCGAAGGGCGTCTCAACCTGAGACAATGCACTCCTGCACTTTCCGGCTGTGCTACCTGCAGAGATCTGCTCCCAAAACAGAAAATGAAAGCAGCACTGCTCCTCTTACCAGAACACCATGAACTTGGCTTGCTTTCTTGAGCTCCTTACCACGAACAAGGCTCTGATACCATGTCAAGATTGTGGGAGAGAAGGAAGGAGTCTCACTTGTAGCTTTCTTGCTTGCACAATGGGGGAATACACACAAAGGTGGAGGCTGAAAACAGTTTTCCTCTTCTTAGTTGTGTAAGCCAAAAGAACTCACTTACAAAGAAATAGAAGAACCCTATATATGGGTCTCAAACCAAACTCAACTAACTAAGGTGGCATAATAACTGAGCCACGAACTAGAGTACATAAGGATAGCTGTCATGTAGCTATTATTCATGGGCGGTGTACCAACCGCGTCTGCAACTGACAAGTTGGTGACATAAATACACAACGGTCACCCTGGCATATCACTAGTGGAGCTCAATATCTCAACATAGTCGTTGCCTCCTGTAAAGGCATTTCCAGGCATCGAAAGACCTGTTTTAGAAGGCAGTTCTAGTGACCCTATTCTGCTAGCCTGCTAGGCAGCCGTTCTAGGAGTTCTTGTTAGTTGTGAGGCAGTTAGAGAAGCCTGCCAGAGGGAAAAAATGATGATGATAGAGAGAAGAAAAGGCGATCACACAGACGATCAGACGCACTCAAGGCACTCAAGAGTGGGGCTTTAAAGCCCAAGTGGCTAGACGTGGATGACTGGCGCCGACTCAAGGAGGAGGCTACAGATTCTCTAGGATGTTGGAGATAGCAACGTGAGGCGACGAGGGCACGACTAGAGGCCGAAGTGGTCCATCATCTTGGGAGTGGCGGCCATAGGACATATCTGGAGGACTTTGTAAGTTTTTCTTTTATTTTTCTTGCTTATTTTTTTGCAATATTCTTTGTACTGACAATCGTGTTTCTAATAGTTGTATTTTGTTTTCTTTGCAGCACTCCATTACAAATCACGATCGCACCGGCCTTGAGACTCAATATGTAGAGAGGCACAGTCTCACTGCATTGATCAACCGATTGTATGGATGCGGTGGCCTTGTAAGGCACTCATCTTTCTTATCCATAGTTACCATGTTTAATTAGAATGCATTATCGTATGGTGGACTGATGTATAGTTGTTTCTTTTTTTGCAGAGTCTGTTCAATGCTCCTTTGCGGGGCAGGACAAGGTTTCGAACGGCGATAATCTATAGCTCGCCCTTGGATCCTTGGAGCTCACATATCCTTCTTTTTTGGTCACGTGATCTGTGTAGTCATTTTCTATGTAGTAGTAGTATCTTGCCATGATTGTACTGGTCGCTTTCATTATGCGATCATGTATTTATTTCATGTATCAGTGTTATGATTTAAGTACACTTTGCCTTTATTTACACGAGCATTGTACACATTACTAAAACTATTTTGTATGGCCCAAATAAAGCACATAGTGTTAAGCTACCCTGCCACAAAAAAAAAATTCCCTGTTATTGTCGCTATTAGCGTCGCAAAATGCGTCACAAAGTGTCGTTATTAGCATCATTCCGAAGCAAATAGCGACACTGATAATGGCAATGATACTACGTGCTGTTCTATGGCGTCGCCAATAACAATGCTTTTTGCGATGACGAGGATAAATTTCTTTATGAACATTTTCCTCACTTTTAACGTCAGTATAAGGCCTATATCTTGTAGTTCCATAACATGTGGTTGTCCATACACTCATTGATGATATCCATACATAGGGGATTGAATATTTGTTGTGACATTTAGTTGTGGTTGTTGCCCATCAATTTGATGAGGTGAAAGATGATTAGAATGAGGACTTTGCTTAGAAGGCTAATTATAAGCATGATTATTGTTGACATGTTGTTGTTGCACATAAGAATTTGGGGTTGAATTGACATGAACATGTCCATTATAATGATACTTTCCATGAGAAGTATTGCCTCCAGTTTCTTGACCATGATGTGATCTTTGTTCTTCAAACTTCTCTTCATGAATATGTTTAGGGATAGTAGATGGTTGAACATAAAAAGACTTGTAGAAAGGATCACACCCATGTGTGTCTTCATCAAGCTTAGAGTTAACATGGATTCTCTCTTGTGGGTCTTAACCATGAGAGCTTGTGTAAGTCTTTGGCTAATAACGAGACTGAAATCGAGAGGGTTGAGCTCTAAATGGCTCTCCAACCTCATAGTTCCCCACAACCTTAGGCATTGTGATCTTTGGCTACTCCTCAACAATGGGAGGGCTTGGAACACTTGGGACTATTGTAGGTAATATTCTCTCACTTAAGAGAGCCACAATTTTGTCAATGCCCGACTTCATATTCCTTATATCATTGAATAGTTGTTGAAAGCTATTAGAATCCATATATACATTAGTTGTGCTATTCCCATTCACTCAATTGTTGACCACATCATGAGTTGAACTCATTTTTGCCTCCTCATTATCATGGTTCACACGGTAAATAGATTCTTGGGAAGCTTCATGCTCTCTTTCCTGTTAAATCCCTTAAACCTTATGGTATCCATAATGGGCTCCTTTTTCTTGTTTTTGGCCATAGGTGATGATTTGTCCTACGTATACACAACAGTAATAAAAATCAAATATCTTGAGCTTCAATGATCCAAATAATAAAATTTTTGGTTTTCTTCAAAGCTAAGGATGTCCCCTTTCCAATGAGATATCAAATGTTGAAAATGGTTTAGTACAGAAATTTCTATAAGCAATTTTCAATGGATGTCTGTTGTTCCCTGCACCCTATGAGTACACTGTTTCGGTCAAATTTTGATATGTAACACCAATTTTACACATGCCCCACCATTATAGGCATGTAAAAGAACCAAATACACTTGAAAATACTAAGAATAATCTCTACAAAGACCAAAACAAGTTGACTAATCTAGTTGTAACTGCACGAAAGTGATCCAACAATGAATCCCTGTTTGCGTTCACTGCCAAAGTCTTCAATGATGACCTGAAGTACTTCAATGCATCAATAAGCATGCATGTTGTCCTGCATATCTCTGGCCATACTTGCCAAGTATTTCATGCTGTCATACAATTGCTCACATATCATGCTACCATACATTTGCCAAATACATCATGGAGTCTTTTGCCAAGTACAATATGTTGTCAGCCAAAGTACATCACTATTTATGTCAGTACCTACACCTAAATTGAAATATGTGTGGGATCTATGACTTGAGGGGTTTGCAAATGTCCCTCTCAAGTCAGTTTGTGCTCCCCTTCAGGGTCCTCATCTGTAGGGGAGGGTCACCTCACTATTGTCCTACCAACTCGCCTGGCATCCACTTTTCCTAATGGGAAATGACATGGAAAATCCATAATAGACTAATAAAATAGCATAAAATGCATGGATTGAAAGAAAATTGGTATTTATTTCATGATATGCATGAACTGAATGAAATGGGCTAAGAAATGAAATGAAAGTAGGTAGGAAATACCTTCAACAGTGACTCACAGCATTACAAATTTTTTCCACCTACCATTGGGCACAAATTTTCTCATGACATTTGAGACAACAATCAAACAAGTCAATGTGAAGATTAGGGAAAAATAGTTGAGAAATTGGAATCTTAGAGTATGATTATGGCAATAAAATCATAGTGGTTTGGTAATCCTTACCATCTATGAAAGATCTAGGGAATGATCATGTAATGCATTTAGGAATATGGATAAATTTCTTATCAATTTTACCTCTCTTTCCATCGGTTGGATAAGCTCAACAATAGGATATTCAAGAGAGATTAAAAGATGATTGAGAATACCTCTTGTACTTGGAGTTGAAGTATATTGTTCATGAAGAACCCTTTGACAATAATGGCTTCAATCTAACCTCAAATAGACCAGTATTCTCTATTATTAATTTTCTCCATGTTGGATTTCACTCCCTACAGCATGCTCTTCTCCTTCAAGCTCCATAGGTACTCCATTGAACCAAGATTAGTTGAATGTAACTAAAACCCCCTTTCATTTTGGTAAAATGCCTTGTAGAATGGTAATAGGTTATCCAAGAATGATTGAAGGCTCCAAAATTAAAGAAAAGTCCAATTATTTTAAGAACATTTGAACCCTATGATGTTCAAAGCTTGAAGAGGGAGAAAACAGACCTTGTTCTCCAAAAGTAACTCAAGTTTAGTCAGAGTTGGATAATCTTGATTTCTACTTCAGGATAGCATATAATTCACTCAGGTTCACAACACAAAATTTGATCAAATCTTCATGCCTTCATGGTTGCTTATGTGATTAGGATGTTACTCAGGCCACTACTAGTAAGCAATAATCCAAGCAAATACTATCACAAGCCTACTAATAGCTTCTATGAAGCTTAAATAAACTTTCTTAGAGCTTCATCAAGCTCTCTAAACCACGTTCAAACATGATTTGCTGCACTAAAGAAATCTGTACATTCAACACTAACATCAAATTTGAATATGAGACCTTTGGAGAAGAAGACTTACCCTGCACATGTAGTGTATGCACTTAGTTCGAGGGTCAACGAATCATAAGTTGAGGAAACCACACACACTCAATTCGAGGGACAGAGGGTCATGCGTGGTTGTGCACACTTAGTGAAGGCACCATGGTTGCGACAACAAGGAGGGACAATGGGATGGGTGTGGTTGCGCAATGGGACTGGCATGAATGGGTGGGCACCACATAGCATGCCTTGTTGGCAAGGACGGGATGGGGGTGGGAGCATGCCCCATGTTGAGTGCCCCTCCCAAAACCATTTCTTAATAATAGGTGAAGATATGGGATCTCTATCCTCCAAGGGGTCTGACTCTCTAAGCACTCCATTGCATTAGCTTCAAAGAGAAATTCACATAGGGTAGAGGTCTCAAGGCGTGCGACTCTCTAAGCATTCCATTGCATTAACTTTGAAGAGAAATTCACATATGGCTTCTTCATTTTGAAACTTAGGATTAGGAAAGTTCCCCACGGCCCCTTTTCAAAACAATGACACGGATTCCTTTCATTTTCCAACACAATCAAATGATAGGATGTTAAACGTAATGTTTGCTTTTATTTCAGCCTTGAGACATCAATGTGGCTCAATTTACTAGCTATATGTTGTTAATAGGTGAAACAATCAAGAAAATTTTGTAAGTTACAATACTCACCAAGATGTTGGGGGTAAAGGTGCCTGCGCCTAGCCGCCCGTGTATTACTACATTGACAGTACCTGCCACTGCACACTGCAGGTGGCGGGCGCCCATCACAGTCACTTATTATTTATTCTTTTAGTGACAGTTTGAATAAAGGAAGGCCCGGCCACACATTGTGGTTGTTGGAGTTCCCATTTCTTGTCTCTCTCTTTCTTGCTCTTGCTCTCCCACCATAGCTCTCGCGTGCAAGATTTGATCCTTCTCACCTTTCAGCTAGTATTAGAGCTCGGCTTCACGACTCTTGAGCTTGGCTCATGGCATTCTCAACTTCCCATTGACTCCCTACTCGCACTAGGTCTCCATCCCGGAAGCCATAGCCGACTCCCTTGAGCTCCCATCACTCCTCAGCTTCTTGAGCTTCTTCCCGGCCTATTGAGGCACCTTCAGGGCATTCGCACAAAGGTATTGCTTCATTCTTTACTGGGTTTTATTTAGTCCACAAGATGTAGGCAATAGGGCAGCCATATCCAAGGTTCATGGAGCTCATTTCTTTCTCCCCCTTCATGGTGACTTGTTGAGGCCTCTTCCTAGGCTTCATTGGTGCCTACCCTACCCCCCACACTTGCCATTTAGGCCACGTGGCATTACAGTAACCCCAGATTAGGTTGCACCAAATTTTTCAGCCTGTTTCCAGTAGCTATAGTTTGGTCTTCCTCATCTCCAACTTCCCAAGCATTGGGCACTTGCAAAGGCTCCATTTCGAGCATATGAACATGCTTTGATGCTTGTCATTGAAGGTTTGAGCACTAACATTGATTCGGGACTGATTTGGCACTATTTTGGGACTGTCATAATAGTCTACAAGCAGTTTATAATAGTGCTACAGTGACATTTGATGTTTATACTTGCCCGGCATTCCTATTTGATGCTCGGTTGGTCCCAGTTGATGCCTATTGATTCGGGGATGCATGCCTATTGATTTGCCACCATTTTGGAGCTGATTTTGATGTTGAAATATTCAGTTTTGCACAATGAATCACTGTTGTAATACAGTGGGCTGAAGCTATTTAACTCATGCTTGGTTATGCCTATGCTATTCGGGCTATGTTTCAGGCATACATAGTGATGTATTGACATTTGGGGACCGACTTTGAGCTTGTCTTACACTCCAAATCATTGATTTATCTTGAGCTCAGCTTTGGAAAGCATTTTTATGCTCCGTCTTTGATGCAAAATGTCATGCTTTGGTCTATGGTTGACCGCCATTACGGGTTATGTCACCTATGCATGCTAGTTACATTGCTTGGAGCCTATTGCTACCGGAGATTTATCTTGTCTTGAATTTGGATTCCTGGAGCTTATTTGGGCTATTTATTGTCTTGCCAAAGTTTATTTTGGGATGTACTTGATGTCTATGGATGCTACATATGGATGCTCTACCGCCTACATGTTCAGGATGTATCATTGATGCTTGATCTTGGATACTTGTCAATGGTTCTTGTACATGATTTGTTCAAGCTTTGTTGCTTAATATTTATAGTTTTTGTGCCAGTGGGAGCGTCTTTGGATTCTTGACAGACATTGAGTAGGCAGTCTATGCTATTTGAGCTTTTGAGACTATTTGAGATTTCTTACCCTTTGGGATAATGCATGGTTCATGTCTTGGTTCCTTCCAATTCTTATGAGCTGACTCTTTGACTTGGGTCCCTTTCCTTGTGAGCTGATACCTACTTGTGTCAAGTCTTGGTAGTGGCAGGCACACTTTGCTCCGTTGACTGGGGGGTGTGCCTACTCACTGGCAAATATTTCATGATATGTTTGGGTATTGGATTCATGCTTATCGACTATCATATGCCTATGTTATGCCTGCATGATGTTGGTTATAGTCTTGGTAGTATATGATTGACTTGAGATTTGCTTCTAGCACAGTTAGCTCTCATTTACTGAAATCTGTCATTTATTACAATAAGCTGAAATCTGCAGATTTTGAGTACTTCTATGAGGGTAATGCTTACTATTTGATGCTATCTTGGTCATATTTGGTGGACAGGTGCTTCTCTTAGTGAAATCCACCCTTTCAGCCAATTTTAGCAATGGTTTTAGTGCATTTTCTACTAATTACAACAACCTGTAATTTTACATTTTTGCTTTGATTTGGGACAGTATGGCTGATCATTTGAAAGACACATCTCTCTTTAACATTGCCAAGTTGGATGGTACCAACTATGGGTATTGGAAGTCCCAAATATGGCAGGTTTTGGTGCAGAAGTTGCAGATTAAACCCTTGCATTTCAAAGATGTCAAACTTGAGGATATGGATGATGATGTTTGGATGGAAGTTGATGAGCTATGCAAGTCTATCATTATTTTTTCACTCTCAAAAGAGGTCCATCATAATGTTGTTGAAGATGAGAATCAGAGTGCATGGGATTTATGGGAGAAGATTCAGGAGCTCTGTGCACAGCAGAGTCTTGTGTCATAGATGTATTGGTTGAAGCAGTTAATGGACCTTCGCATGAAGGAGGGGACCTCCCTTTCATCTCATTTCAATCAGTTTCATGCTATCATGAAGAATCTATTGTCACAGGGTATTGAATTCAAAGACAAATTGCACCCATTGTTTCTGCTTGGCACCTTGCCTGAATCATGGGATGTCTTCCGTACTGCCATGTGCACGAACAAGGTTGATGGTCTGAAAATCAACGATGTTGAGAGTGCTTTATTGACTGAGGAAATCAACATGAGAAACAATGATGCTTCCCGCTCTTCACATGCATTGACCGTTAGAGGTGGCAAATATGGCAAGCATGATAATGATCATAAGGGTAGGGACTCTCAAAAGTCTAGGTCCAAGTCACATGGTCGCAGTAAGTCCCGTGGACGGAAGTCTGATCTTACCTATCATTATTGTGGGAAAACAAGACACATTAGGCCGTAGTGCCATAAAATGAGCGATGATAAGTGCAAGGAAAAGGGAAAAGAAAAAGTGCAGGAAAAGTCTTCTGAGCGCAGTATTGTACTTGCAAAGTCCACTGTGAAAATAGAAGAGGTTAATGTCATGCATGCCACTAATTCAGATGATGATTACATACTTGTGGCTTCTTCATGCGATGCCTTACAGACTTCTGAGATACATTCTATGTATGCGCAGTGCTGGCTCTTGGATTTGGGTGCATCCTTTCATGTGACACCCTATCGAGATTGGTTTCATACCTACCATACCATATTTGGTTCTCTGTGTCTTGGTGATGACAAGTCTCTTGACATTGTGGGCATTGGAGATGTTTGACTGCAGTTTCCTTTTGGCAGTTCTTTTGTTTTGCATGATGTGCACCATGTACCTGCGTTGACTCGCAGCCTTATGTCAGCTGGACAACTTCATAATGCATGGTATTTTGTGTCTTTTGGAGACTTTGCATGGAAGATTACTCGTGGTAGGCTTGTACTTGTCAGAGGTGCCAAGTCTGGCAGCCTCTATCCCTTACTTGTATCAGGAGCTACATTGGATCATGTTTTGTCTCTGGGTTCTATTCCCCATGTATCCCTTTGGCATGCTCATTTGGGCATATGTCTCTTAAAGGAATGAAAATTCTCCGTGCTTTGCAGTATCTTCTGCCTTTTGACTCTTCGCATTTTGATTATTGTGATCATTGTTTGTATGGCAAGCAGATTAGAAATACGCATAAAAAGACTGGTAAGAAATGCATGGGTGAGCCCTTGGCTCTTGTGCACTTAAATGTATGTCAACCCATGCCCTGTCAATCACATGGTGGGGCAAAGTACTTTGTTACTTTCATAGATGATTACTCCCGTAAGTTTTGGGCTTATCCCATAAAGAGAAAATCCGATGTCTTAGACACATTTCAGTGTTGGCTTGCATGGGCAGAGAAATAGTTTGGAAAAAGGCTCAAATGCCTAAGGCCAGATAATGTGGGTGAGTATGTATCATGTGCTTTTGAACAGTTTTGTGATGAGTGGGATATTAAGCATCAATTGACTGCCCCTTACACCCCACCCCAGAATGGTATGGCTGAACGCATGAATAAGACCATTCAGGAAAGGCCTCGTAGCATGCTTAGCCAGGCTGGCTTACCGCAGCACTTTTGGGCTAAGGCAGTTACTACCGCAGTGCATCTCATTAACAGGTCACCTAAGTGGCATAGACTTTTAGGTTGTAGAGGAGGTATGAGTAGGCAAGCCTCCCTCTTATGATCATTTGCGTGTCTTTGGATGTGAGGCATTCTGCCATATACCCAAGGAAAAATGCAATAAGTCGGATCCTTAAATTATCAAATGCATTTTCATTGGCTATGGAAATGTAGGAGAGATGGGTAACCATCTATGGGATCCGTAGGCGCGGAAAGTGATCCACAGCCATGATGTCATCTTTTATGAGGATAAAATGCATATGCAGCCTGAAAAAGTGGTTGAGGTACGTAGAGTTATCTTTTAGGAGGAGCCACCTACTCCCATTCAGCACGACCAGCTAGACAGTGTGCAACATCACCTAATGCTCATGGCCCAAATGTTAGACATGCTGATGTTAGACCATATGTCAGTCAGGCGCAGAAGAGCCTGGGTTGAGGCATTCTACTAGAGATAGATGACCTCCTAACCGTTTTGCACCCTCTATGGATTATGTACTGGTTACAGGTGCAGGAGAGCCTCTTGCTTATGATGAGGCTATGCGCAGGGGTGATTCTCATTCTTGGGAGAGGACTATGCTTGACTCATTGCATAAGAATAAGACTTGGGATTTGGTTTCCTTGCCTCAGGGTAAGAAGGCTTTGCCATGCAAGTGGGTGTACAAGCTGAAAAGTACCACTAGTCACTCCAAGCCAGCATACAAGACCCGATTGGTTGCTAAGGGTTTTAAGCAGGAGCATGGTGTTGACTTTGTTGAAGTATTTTCTCCTATGGTCAAGATGACTACCCTATGCTTAGTCTTGGCCTTGGTTGCATAGCTTGACCTGGACTTGTACCAGATGGATGTCAAGATGGATTTTCTACATGGGGACTTGCATGATGAGATTTACATGGAGCAACCTAAGGGCTTTGTAGACCCTGGTAGGGAACACCTAGTGTGCAAGCTAAAGAAGAGTCTATATGGCTTGAAGCAGGCACCTAGGGAATGGTACCATAAGTTTGATGCGTTCATGCAGTCATAGGGCTATAGCCATAGCACTATGGATCCGTGCTTGTACATGAAGAAAGCCCGTGACAGTTCTTTACTGATTTTGGTACTCTATGTGGATGACATGCTTTTAGCAGGGATAGCTCATGAGGAGCTAGATGCTCTTAAGGCTTAGCTCAAAAAGAGAATTGAGATGAAAGATCTAGGACAGGCCTTTCATATACTTGGTATGCACATTACGCGAGATCAATCTCAAGGACTACTCTATCTGTCACAGAGGGAGTACATTCATAAAGTCCTTGAGCGCTTCCACGTGCAGGATGCCTATTGGCTATCCATTACCTTCTCATGTGAAGGTTTCACAGGCCGATTGTCCACAGACAGATGAGCAGAGGGCCAAGATTCCCTATGCATCAGCTGTGGGCAATCTTATGTATGCCATGATAGCCACCCATCCAGACATAGCTTTTGTAGTTGGGGTTGTGGCATGTTATATGGCTACACTTGGCAAGAAACATTGGGATGCTGTGAAGGGTATCATGAGGTACTTGAAGGGAATAGTAGATATGTGTCTTTATTATGGTAGCCAGTATACAGAAGTCATGGGGTAAACTAACTCTGATTATGCAGGACATGCAGATAGTAGGAAGTCCACTTCTACCTATGTGTTCACCTATGATGGAGGGGATATCTCTTGGATGTCTAGGGCACAAAAGTGCACAGCCCTTTCTACTACAGAGGCCGAGTATATTGCAGCCACAGAGGCTTGCAAAGAGGCTATCTAATTAGGCCGTTTGATTGCATAGCTTGGTCTGATAGATGCTATGCCTACACTGCATTCAGATTCTATGAGTGCCATTCAATTGGCCAAGAATCCGGTCTTCCATGCGAAGACAAAACATATTGAGGTGAGGTATCACTTCATTCATGAGGTCATTGAGGATAGGTTTGTTGACCTTGTCAAGATTCCGACTGAGCAAAATCCTGCAGACTTGCTCACGAAGAGCCTCACTACTGAGTGCTTTTCCTTCCTTAGGAGATTGATGGGCATTGGATGAGATGACGTCTTTTTCCTCATCCTGTTGTACATGTATACATGTTGTATTGTCTTTTCTTTTTTCTCTCTCTCACTGGGGCAGATTCGCCTTTAAGTGGGAGATTGTTGGGGGTAAAGGTATCTCCACCTAGCCGCCCATGTATTACTACACTGACAGTACCTGCCACTACACACTGCAGGTGGCAGGCGCCTGTCACAGTCACTTATTATTTATTCTTTTAGTGACAGTTTGAATAAAGGAAGGCCTGGCCACACTGTGGTTGTTGGAGTTCCCATTTCTTATCTCTCTCTTTCTTGCTCTTGCTCTCCTGCCATAGCTCTCGCATGGAAGCTTCGATCCTTCTCACCTTTCACAAGCCACCTATAGTTGCCTTGTATGCATTCTAAAAAGGAATCATGGAAAAGTACTCTTAATTAATTTTAATGTGAGGCTCCAACATGTAGGTAAGAAAAATTGTACACCTCTCTCTCTCTCATTCTATAGTCTGCCATTGAGAGAGAGAGAGAGAGAGAGAGAGAGAGAGAGAGAGAGAGAGAGAGAGAGAGAGAGAGAGAGAGAGAGAGAGAGAGAGAGAGAGAGAGAGAGAGAGAGATTGGAAAGAGAGTAGAAGCAAAGGAGGCAAAGATTTGTGAGGCAAAGAAGCAAGGCAAGCAAGTAGCAAGTATGTTTCTTTCAGAATGTAGCATTGAAATATAAAAGATAATAAGACCACTTATATCACATATTTGGTGCAACTGCAACATCACAAAAGAATGCATCTAACATAGTGTTGGTGAATGAATAGTTCAAGCTTAGTAAACCACTAATGTAAAGAATATAATGATATTGAACCTTTACTTACAACAGTCCAATTCTTTACAAAGATTTCACTTTGCATCTTGTATATTAAACACCTACCACCATCACACAAGCTAAACATTGTTTTCCAATCTGTTTTGATGATGCATGAAAATATATCTACAACATCAACTTTAGATATAAGTAAACTTTCACTGAAGGCACTATAATGAAAATATTCTAACTACATTACAACAAGTCTCTTTGGCCTTCATGTATGGTAACTTATTCAAGTTGAAATTTGAATATGGCATGCCTAGAGTAAAGGAGAAGTGTAAATTTTTATTTTATTCCAAGGAAAGGAGAACATCATAAGTTGACATTTTTGTGGCATCTTCAAGAGAAGATAGACCTCATAGTTAGTCTGAATGTTTCGGAGCATCCTTATAAAATTGTCCACAAAAATATATATGAAACTTTGCAAAACCATGGTGACTTACATTTATTCAATATGGGGATTTATGGCACAAATTTCATTGAACATGTACAACCTATCAAGAAACACAATCATAACCTTATTGCATGATCTCAAGTAAGCCACATCTAGGCTTGCACATAATGATGAGTTCATCATACTAAGTAGCATGAATAAGAATCCCTATGATAGACTAACAACTATGTTCAACAAGTGTTCTCTTTTTTGGAGATAATAAAGTCCATTTCGTGATTCTCTCCTTTTTAGCCACAATCTCCAAAGTCTGACATGTTTTGGTAGTCCCAAAGTCCTTATTTACTTTATAAAATCTGACAATTGACATGATAATGATGTGGTGAAGTTAATAATGACTTTGAAAGTCTAGAGATATTTAAATATTCTTTTTGGTGTCCAAGATATTTTCATTAGTCTTTTTTATGTTCCTTTTTAGTTCATTCACCTTTATCTTTGAGATTCTTTCTCTATGATTCTTTTTATGGTATCCACAACATGCCCTTCTCATTTAGTAAACTCTTGCACTATCTATAACCAGGGAGTAGATAGAAATTGGGAGCCCAACCTTTAGCATAAATTTTTGGGTTATCATGCTATCTTCTTGCAAGGGCTCCCACAAGGTGAAAAGAAAAAAACGAGAGGATATAAAACATCACTAGAAGGAACGTATCATTGCCTTTAAAATTATGCTTAAAGGGTAGTTTATCAAAGTGCAACATGTCTACACAGCCAAGGATATGCACTTGCCTTCAAACGAAAGTGTTTTGTATCAAACATATTGTAAGTCTTTAGTTGATAACATATATAATATTTTTCTTATTTAAGCAAGTACTAATAATGACTCCTTGGTTGGAGACATATTTTTGTCAACAAGTATTGAATGGAAACCTATGGAAAGTCTAAATGGAACCTTCCATGAGATTCATAAGGTGTTTGCAGACATTATCTATGCTAATCAGACCCATGGGTTTTTTCGTGAGGGTAGATTTTTTCTATATTATGCATAGTATGTGGTTCCCTCTACAGCAGGTACATATGGACATATCAATGATTTGCCATTGCCAAGTATTTCATATCTAAATGGGGAGATTCTTGATAGAGCAATGGTGCAAAGTTTCAAATTCAAAATATCTCAAGATATTCATAAGTCCATGACGGTTGGATAGATCTCAAGAAGAATATGCTTATCATGGTTTATACCCTTACATATCTTTGTGGTTTGCTTCAAAATAGCATATTTATAAAGGAAAAAGGTATCTTGGCTAAGTAGAAATTATATGGAAGAGGATTTAGACAACATTATAGGAAGGCTTTGGAAATCTAGAGAGTATGGCCATAAGAGCAATATCATTAGGTGTAGTGTATGCCCTCAATCCTTGGCTTTGTCTTACAACATCACTTGACAAACACTTGCTTTGGGATTTAATTATAGGAGATACAAAATTAGATTAGGTATTTGGGTTCCCTTGGATTCTAATATAGATTTTATGATTTTTAAACTTAAGGTGCAAGTTATAGCACATGAAGAAGAAAATGAGGTAAATATTACTTCCAATTGAAGTCTAAAAGATGTAAGAGATACCTTAGAGCTGCTAGACAATACATCCCCTGGATATAAGTTTAAATTCAATGGTATAACAATTGGGAAAAGAGTCGAATACTCTTTCTTTTGTATGAGTTATTTGCCTCCCACAATTGTAAGTTTTGAGCCATAAATATGAAAACTTTATAGAATCTCATCTTGTTGAGTGACATTGTTAAAAAGATATTGTTTAATACAAACTTATAAGCCGTTGTGAAGCAAGTTGCCTTTCAAATCTATAAAACTAAAATTATTATATTATACATATAATAAAAATCTTTTCATTACATCATGAATTACAAAATTGAAGTGCAAATATACAAGGATGCAAATTAATAAGGCATCCTCCGAAGTTTCTATTTGTATCTATGTTTCTCCTATTTTTGGAACCTTCTCATTCTTTGGCATTGTAACTTGTTTGTCAGTTTCTACAAAGATCTCTAGTCTACTCACAAGAACTTTTTTATTTTGTTGCTAGAAGAATTTAACTTTGACAAGTACTCTCTTCTCTTCAAGCTTAAGAGGAGATGGATCAAACTTTATAGGAGAAAGCATTGGCATTCCTTTCTTTTTGGAGTTTCTCGTACTAGTCTTTGTAGTTGACTTGCCCTTGCCCTTAGTTGAAGTTTTTCATAGAGGTGAATCATGATCAACTGGTGTGATTTCCCTATCCAAAATCAGCTCAATACATCGCTCCCTTATCCACTGCATATATGAGTCAGGGTAATCATGAAACTACATGAATAAATGTAACAAGTGAGTGAACTAATAAGGGTCTCTCAAAAAGTGAACAGTATGAAAGAGACTTACATTCACTCCATCTATCTTCAGTAGCTTTGAATATATTGTCATGCAGACATTTAAAACAAGTCTCCATCCATAAGTATGTGCATCACTTTGCAATGGTATTTCTTGTTGGAGAAAGTTATATGGTTTTCTAGGATCAGAAATATCCTCATATGTGGTGTCCAAAAAGGTAGTCACAAACCTCCTAGCACTACAAATGGAAACTTGTAACTAAAATAGATAAACAAATAAAATAAACCATTTAAAAAAATCAAGCAACTTTCCATTCAACGCATATTTTTGTTTGGCCATGAATACCACTTTGAGAATTCATGAGGATAATTTCTCTAGCAAGTACATTGATATGTATAAGACTCAAATGCCCAAAGCAAACAATAGTAAGAAATAAATATGATAACAAAGAACTATAAGTTAACCCTTTTGGAAAATTCCATACATTTGTTGAGATATCGAGCTCCACTCGTGATACGCCAGGGTGACCGTTGTGTATTTATGTCACCGACTTGTCAGTTGCAGACGCGGTTGGTACACCGCCCATGAATAATAGCTACATGATAGCTATCCTTATCTACTCTAGTTCGTGGCTTAGTTAGTATGCCACCTTAGTTAGTTGAGTTTGGTTTGAGACCCATATAGAGGGTTCTTCTATTTCTTTGTACTAGAGTTCTTTTGGCTTACACAACTAAGAAGAGGAAAACTGTTTTCAACCTCCACCCTTGTGTGTATTCTCCCAGTGTGCAAGCAAGAAAGCTTCAAGCGAGACTCCTTCCCTCTCTCCCACAATCTTGACATAGTATCAGAGCCTTGTTCGTGGTAAGGAGCTCAAGAAAGCAAGCCAAGCTCGCGGTGTTCTGGTAAGAGGAGCAGTGTTGCTTTCATTTTCTGTTTCGGGAGCAGATCTCTACAGGTAGCACAGCCGGAAAGTGCAGGAGTGCATTGTCTCAGGTTGAGACGCCCTTCGCGGTGAAGCAAGAGGGCAGTATATGCTGCGCGTATGGGCTTTAGCCCTCGGCGACCTTGTTTTTTTTATTTGAGGCCATTTCAGGGCCTGTTTGGAGGCGAAACTTTTCTGCACGCACTCAGGAAAAGGCCAAGTTTTATGCTGTGCAGCCACTGTTCTACAGGTCGGTGAATAGTTACTGTAAAAATTGCATTGTAAGCTTGTGCGCAAAGACATTGGGAGTTACAGAATCATCCCTGTTGCCTGTTGATGCAAAATCGTCACTAGGAAGTGACTGTGTGGTCAAATACCACTTTCGCCAGTTTTGCAGATTTTCCCTTGTGAGGGTGAAGCTGTGGTTTTTGCAGTGACAGAATTTTTTGCAGTCTTCTGTAATGGCATCTGATTCTCTTTCACAGATTGTCACAGAAAAGCTTGACAAGAACAACTTCCAAGCATGGAAGTTTAGAATGACGAATTTCCTTATGGGAAAAGGATATTGGGAATTTGTTGCAGGAAATGAAAAAGAACCAGTTCTTCCTGATGTTCCCAATCAACAGCAAATGCAGGCATTTAAAGCATGGCATGAGAGAGCCAGGAAAGTTATGTATTGGCTGTCTATCAGCATTTCAGACTCTATGATTGTGCATATTCAGGATGCAAGTACGCCAAAGGAGGCATGGGATACTTTGTCAAAAATGTATAGCACAAATACGCAAGCCAGGAAAATGCAGCTCAAGCAAGAGTTGCACAATGTGCAAAGAGAAAATATGAGCATCAACGACTACCACATGAAGGTGAAGAAGATTGCAGATGCACTTGCTTCCATTGGGTCACCAGTGGAAGATGATGATTTAGTTTCTGTGACCTTGAATGGTCTAGGAAAGGATTATGCACAGTTTCGGACATCCATTTCAGTTCGTGAAAGATTTTCTGATTTTGAGGAGTTGATTGCTCTTCTAATTTCTGAGGAGCAAAGAAATGGTGGTGCATCTTCTTCAAGAGGAACTTCAAAAGAAGCTGACTTCTACTCAAATGCTGGAAGAGGTAGGGGCAGAGGTAGAGGAGGCCGATATGGAGGCCGTGGTAGAAATCAGAATATGTAGCAAACTCAAGAAAACTAGTCCTATGGAGGAGGACGTGGTAACTCTAGAGGCAGGGGGAGCCAAAGAGGTCGTGGTGGATGGCAAAGAGGCCAAAATGCAAACAGTAATGTTGAATGCTACTATTGTGGTAAAATGGGTCATATGGCTAAAGACTGCTATAAAAAGCAGAATGACATCATGAATGGAAAATTGCAACAAGGAAATTATGCATCTTCTAGCAGACAGGGTGATGACAGAAATGAGCACTTGTTCATGGTGCAGCACATGAACAATTCTGTGACAAGTGCAGAAGAAAGCAATGATGTATGGTATGTTGACTCAGGTGCATCCAACCACATGACAGGTCATGCAGAATGGATGGAGGATGCAAGGAAAATGGAAAAACCAGGATTTATGGAGACTGGTGATGATACTGCACATCCTATTGTGCAGATTGGAAAATTTCCCTTGTCTATGCAGGATGGGAAAAAGAAATACCTGTCTGATGTATTTCATGTCCCGAATATCACCAAGAATCTGGTTTCTGTCGGTCAAATGGTTGAGCAGGGCTTGCAGGTCAGATTTAATCCTCATGGATGCTTTGTTGAGGATATGAAAAATAAAGGTCACTTGATAGCAAAAGGAAAGAAGAAGGGCAGAATGTTTACGTTGGATGCAGACATGTCTGAATTGAGTGCAGCAATGTTTGCACATGGGACCGGTATAGTTGCAGATATTGATATCTGGCATAAACGCATTGGTCATGTTAATGTACAGCGACTTAAATCAATGCAGGCCCAAAATATTGTTGCAGGATTGCCAAAATTCAAGGTTGCAGAAATGCATAAGGTATGTGAAGCCTGTCAGTTTGGAAAACAGGCAAGGAAACCATTTCCTAGACATATTCAAGAGAGTGAGAAGCCATTGGAATTAATCCACTCTGATGTGTGGACTACTAAAGCTGCATCTCTTGGAGGCTGTCATTATTTTCTCACTTTTATTGATGACTATAGCAGAAAAGTTTGGGTGTATTTTATGAAAAAGAAAAGTGAAGTTTTTGGGCATTTCAAAACCCTTAAAGCTATGGCTGAAAAAGAAACAGGTCTGCAAATAAAATGCCTAAGGTCAGATGGAGGGGGAGAGTATCTCTCAAATGAGTTTGCAAAGTTCTTACAGGAGCATGGCATAAAGCAGCAATATTCATGCAGTTATACCCCACAACAAAATGGAATTGTAGAAAGGAAAAATAGGCATATTGGAGAGGTATCTCGTGCCATGCTCAATGAAAAAGACTTGCCAGATTTTTATTGGGCTGAAGCAGTTGCTACAGCAGTCTATATAATGAACAGGACTCCCACTGCAGCAATACATGGGATGACTCCAGAGGAGAGGTATACTGGTAGGAAACCAGATATTTCTCATTTGAAAATTTTTGGTTGCATTGCCTATGTACATGTGCCAGATGAGTTGAGATCCAAGTTGGATCCAAAAGCTGAGAAGTGCATCTTTATTGGTTACTCCCTGCAGCAAAAAGGGTATAGATGCTATAACCCTTCTACTCGTAAGTTTACAGTGAGCAAAGATGTTGTTTTTGATGAGATGAGTAGCTGGTATAAACCAGTAAATGTGATTGATGATGTAGATGCACAAAATGGTAATGCTGCACAGAATTCACAACAGCAGTCACAAAATATTAGTGGACCTGGAGCGTCCTCTAGCAGTGGTTCACATTCTCCGCCATGGACAGGCAGATTGAGATCAGGAGAATCTTCTCAAAGCAATGCAGATAGTGGTATGCAGGTATCACGAAAAGGAAAAGAGAAGGTTGATCAGCCCATGTTTGATGTGAATGCAGGTCACTCTTATGTGGATGGTGAATCCAGTGGCTCAGAACAGAGCATTGATGATGAGTTGGGTATTCCTTCTATTGTTACACCTAGAGTAAGGAAAACCAGGGATGTTTTGAGAGCACCTGGGAGTGAACCTACTTTGCGCAGGTCTACGAGAACTAGGTATCCTGTGGATAGGCTGAAATATGATGGATTTACAGCCATTCACTATGCATATATGGTCAAAGTGATACAGGAACCAGAACCCACATCTTTTGAGCAAGCCATGGGAAAAGAAAAATGGGAGAAAGCCATGGATGAAGAAATGGATGCCTTGGAAGCAAATGCTACATGGGAGTTAGTACCTTTGCCTAAAGGTAAGAATGCAATTGGCTGTAAGTGGGTTCATAAGGTGAAGCACAATGCAGATGGTTCTGTGAACAGATACAAGGCAAGATTAGTAGTCAAGGGGTATGCACAAACATATGGCATTGACTATGAAGAAACATTCAGTCCAGTTGCAAGGATGGCAACTGTAAGAGCAGTCATTGCTATGGCTGCATCAAAGGGATGGTCTTTACATCAGATGGATGTAAAGAATGCCTTCTTGCATGGTGATTTGCAAGAAGAGGTCTATATGGAGCAGCCACCAGGTTATGTGCATGCTGTTCATCCTGAGTTTGTTTGCAGGTTGAAGAAAGCCTTGTATGGCTTGAAGCAAGCACCTAGAGCATGGTCTGACAAGATAGGACAGTATCTTGTCACTATTGGCTTTCAGATTTCCAAGGCAGATTTCTCACTTTATGTGAGAAAAACAGAGAAAGGTATTATGCTACTTGTCATTTATGTTGATGATTTGATTATGACAGGTGAGAGTGATGAAGATATCCTTCATGTGAAAATGCTATTGAAGCAGAAGTTTGAGATGAAGGATTTGGGAGAGCTGCGTTATTTCTTGGGCATTGAGGTGATTAGATCACCAAGTGGGATACAGCTCTTGCAGAGGCAGTATGGATTGGACATGCTGTCCAAATATGGGATGACAGGCTGTAAGCCTATTTTAGTTCCTTTGGAGCAGAATGTGAAGCTGAGCACAGATGCAGGTGAGCTTCTAGAAGACCCTACTATATACAGACGCATAGTAGGAAGTTTAATTTATATGACTATTACCAGGCCAGATTTGAGCTATGCTGTTGGATTGGTAAGTGAGTTTATGCAGGCTCCAAGGAAACCACATTTGGATGCGGCTAGACGCATACTCAGGTATGTGAAGCCCACATTGCACCATGGACTATTTTATGAGATTGGGGTTCAGATACAGTTGCATGGATACACTGATGCTGATTGGGCTGGTAGTATTTCTGATAGACGATCTACCAGTGGATATGTGTTCTCTTTTGGGAGTGCTGCAGTCACTTGGAGCAGCAAGAAACAACCTACAGTTGCCTTGTCGAGCACAGAGGCTGAGTACAGGGGTGCAGCAATGGCTGCATGTGAGGTAGCTTGGTTGCATAAGCTACTTTATGATATGCATCAATCTACAGATGGGCCAGTTGTCATTTATTGTGACAACATGAGTAGTATACACTTGGCAAATAACCCAGTCTATCATGCTAGAACAAAGCACATTGAGGTGCATTATCACTATGTGCGAGAGAGGGTTTTACTAGGTCTTATTGATCTAGTTTATGTCAGCACAGAGGATCAAGTAGCTGACATATTCACAAAGGCATTGGGCGCAGAGAAGTTGCGCAAGTTCAGAGACCTGCTTGGTGTGCAGGAATTGGGATTGAGCTGAGGGGGAGTGTTGAGATATCGAGCTCCACTCGTGATACGCCAGGGTGACCGTTGTGTATTTATGTCACTGACTTGTCAGTTGCAGACGCGGTTGGTACACCGCCCATGAATAATAGCTACATGATAGCTATCCTTATCTACTCTAGTTCGTGGCTCAGTTAGTATGCCACCTTAGTTAGTTGAGTTTGGTTTGAGACCCATATAGAGGGTTCTTCTATTTCTTTGTACTAGAGTTCGTTTGGCTTACACAACTAAGAAGAGGAAAATTGTTTTCAGCCTCCACCCTTGTGTGTATTCCCCCAGTGTGCAAGCAAGAAAGCTTCAAGCGAGACTCCTTCCCTCTCTCCCACAATCTTGACAACATTTTCATGTAAGGAAAAAAGATATGGCAGTTTGTGATGCAATCAAAAGATTTGAAAAACATTGCTTGAACTAGATCTCAAAAACAATTTCACCAATAGCAATGGATCAACAATAAATATACTTTTAGAGATACATTAGCTAAGAGAAGTAATCAATGCCCTATAGCTAATAGCAAAAATATAAGAAAGCTATTTGCAATCAACAACACAATCATTTTAAATACTTAAAATTTTTAAGAACCAAAATGCCTTACCTTATGCAACAATAAACTACAGAGTCAAACAATTGAATATCTTTTTTTGCTAACATGAACTTGTCCTCAAGAGATATGCTAAGGTAGTCCTCTTCTTTAGAAGTGCAAGAAACATTGATAGCCATTTGGCCATACACTTTACCCACCCCCTCATAATTAATAGGGCCAAGCAAAGCGGTTTTTTCCTTGCAAATCTTGTCCTTAGTTTCTATGACCTCTTGCATTTTTTCTTCTTGGACAAACTTCTACTGAGATGTAGCCCTTTTTGAGTATATGTGAGTCACATCCTCAACCTTTGGCTCTTTAACTTTTCAAAAAAATTTGGGAGAATGTTAATGATATCATAGACTTTTTTATCAATAGTAGGCAAGGGCCTCAATATCTTGTCGAACATTGTTGGAGGGGGTTTTGTTGAAAGGTCGAATCCACCGAGGATCAGAAGTAGAAGGAAGTAGAGATAGGAGATGGAAGATAAGATAGAGAATACCCAAGTGGTAAACACTACAAAGACAAATCACAATGAATTGAATCAATATATATTGAAAGAACCTGGAATCTTCGCACTACTCAAAAGCAATCTCCAGGCATTAGATCTCCTAGAGCTTTTTCATAGAACAAAACATGCATAAAAATTACAGCTCCTTCTCTACTACTCGGAACCCAAATCTGATGGCTTTGTTGGCTTCGAAAGGGGGGTAAAACCCTAGGACACCTGGTCACGAATCTCCCAGGTCACTCCTTTTTCTTCTTTCAATTCAATCTATAGTTTTCAGCCTGTTTACAGCGATCGCGACGTGCGCGATTTCGTCAATCTGTCCCTCTTGTGAAAATCCCCTAATTGGCTGAAAAAGCAACTAGCTTTTTGCATGCCATTCTAATGTAGAAGCTTTTTTTTCTAACTTTTTTGGATTTTTACAATAAATAATATAAAAAATAGGCTAAAATTATCTAAAATCTAGTATTTTTGGATAATCCATGCAACTCACACTAGTACTAATGGCTCAGATCACATTGACTTTCTAGATCAATAAAGAAGTCGGATGATGATGCATTCCATATTTTTTCACACTGTGTCCTCATAACATTATATGACATCCACCCCCTCTGAACCTGCACATCCTTCGGTATGTGCCAAAATCCTAGTTGTCATTGGATTCTGAGTCCTCATCCTCTGCAACCATATGCTTTACTTCTTCATCTTCCATATCTTCTTGGCTAGCCCCTGTATCATGACCACTATTTTCTTCCAATTCTGGCAACTCATAGGTAGTAGATTCCCGCCTTTTGAATAATTTGATTCGTTTCCCTACTACCGAAAGTTTGATAGCTATCCCATCTAGCTCATTTAATGCATAAGTAGCATTATCAAACACATGTCTTACCATATGGGGTCCAAACAATCTTGTGGAAACTTTACGCATGGCACTATGCTGGTTATCTAAACTGCTATCATAAACCAATACCCAATCCCCATCTTGTATGGTTCTTGGTCTCAGTCTATGTCTTTTGTCAAACCATTTCTTGTTTTATATCCTTGTTGCCCTTAACTTTGCAATTGCTACCTCTATGTCTTTTGACTTTCTTTCCAACTATTTAATGCGTAAGGCCAACAACTCCTCTCGATTCAACTCCTCCTCCCAAGGTAACACACTCAATGTGACTGTCATCTCTTCTATCGACATGATAGGTTTTTGACCATACATCAATTCTGTAAGCATATATCCTGTAACAGCACTATGAGTTGTTCTGTCGGCCCACAAAGCATAAGGGAACAATAGTGACCACTCTTTTACATTCTCTCCACATGCTTTTGCCAATGCCTTCACAATAGGTAGGTGACCGCTTTCACTTTTTCCATTTCCTTCAGGGTTATAGGCTGAAGTTAAAGCAAGCTTTATCCCCAACTGTGCAAAGAAATCATGAGCTTCATCTACATCCAACTCACCCCTATCTGCTGTATTTTTTCCCACATAGCCATACCGACAAAAGATCTCTTCTAAGAGAAAAGTACACACAACATTTGTTGTCTTAGTACATAAAGCTTTCCCTTCCACTTGATTCGTCAAGTCTTCACGAGCAAGCACAAGATACCTCATTTGCCAAAGACCTATAGGTATTGTGACTAAATCCACCACCCACTTAAAATGAAGAGACAATGGATATGTGGGTTGCAATTCATCCCGATGTCTCACAGATGAATACATTTGACATGTCATACATGTTTCTACAAAGTGAGCAAAATCCTTATACATACCCTACCACCAATATCTTTCTTTGATCTTTGTAAAAGTACCCCAAACACCTCTATGACCAGCCCACAAGCTTTCATGAAATTCTTGCATTACTTTTACTTGTGAAGCTCTATCACCCAAAACTCGCAATGGCATACCCTGTTTCTTTTTAGCATGTTTCCATAAGTATCCATATTTTTTTTAAAAACCCATATGCTTTCCTCTTGATTTTCTTAAACTCCTCATCTAACCATTCATCTCTCTTTTTTAATGTACTGAGGTATTGACCAATTCTCAGCCACTCTCCTGTATATGTCTTCCAGAAACACTTCTATATAAGATACAAAACATCTAGAGTGTCTTCTCTTTGTTGTCCAAGCTTCTGTTAATGCTGTAGCAACACCTCGCATTGCTAAATTCACTCTTGCAGCATCATTTTCAGCCATAAGAAAGTCATCTTCTTCCTCCTCATCCATCATCCCATCTTCATTCTCATAATATGCTCAAGATAACATGTCTGCCACTGGGTTATCTCTTCCACTACATACCTCATCCAACTGTAGACCAAAAGTAGAAGCATGTACTGTCGCATAAGCATTTTGGACAGCCAAATCTTCCAACAACTTCTCCATACCTCCCTTTCCAGATTTCAAAGCAAAAGGCAATCCCATTTCTTGTGCATGGATCTTGCCATCTTTCCAAAATATAAGCTGTCGTACCAAGGCCTCCTAATAGGCAGTACAATCCTTTCTCTCATGCTACAGACTGTCACACCACATACATCTTTTTTCAGGCTTAGGCGCTACTACCCGTCCCCTTTCCTCTTGTCCTTTTTCGTCCAATTTTGCAACCTTCAAATGAAGATCCTGCATGCCTTTGACCAATTCATCTAAGACATCTCCTAACAGAGGAAACAATAGCAGGTACAACCATAGGGTTAGCCACAGAAGTAGGTGGCTTACTGGATACATCAACTGTCTTGCCCGTAATAGTGGGCAATCTAGAGACATGCAATCTTTCTCTTCTTCTATGCTTCTTCACAAGTGTAGTAACAACTTCCTTGACATGTTTCCACTCTGTTTTCAAACCTGTCTCTGTAGTCTGATCCTTCAACAAATCATCAAGCTTCTCTTAAAGCTCAGGATCAACTATTTGTAGAAACAATTCAATTTTCTAACTTGCAAGAGCTTGTTGTTTTGCAAGATCCAACCGCTCAAATCAACTTTCAAATTCTCTTAACAATTCTGTAGCCACAAGACCCTTATTGGGTTGTAAAACCCACTCTTGAAAAGTCATGCGTGTAATCAAACTGGTACCCTCAATGTAAAATTCTTCCCTGAGTGTCTTCTTGAAGGCTACCCAGTCTGCATCCTGCAAGTATAATTCAGTAATCCATGCTTTCAGTTCATGAACAGTAACACGTACAAAATATCGTCTCCATGCAGATTGAGCCACCCCAAAAAATTCCATCTTCTGAGCATAGATATATACATATGCAGATACATTTCTACCATTGAATAACTTCACCTCACACTCAACTACTCGCAAAGCATTCATCACAACACTTTCTGTTTGAGCTGAATCTTGCATCGCTTGTTGTTGTTGTTGTACCTGCATAAGCATATTCATATTTTGCACCAACTGTTGCAAAACATCACTGGAGAATGTATTCAAAGATTCTCCCATCTTGTCTGTCCTTCTTCTGACAACCTTTCATGTCGAGTTCACCAATGTCGCAGGGGTTTTTATCGAAAGGTCGAATCCACTAGGGATCAGAAGTAGAAGGAAGTAGAGATGGGAAATGGAAGAGAAGATAGAGAATACCCAAGTGGTAAATACTACAAAGACAAATCACAATGAATTGAATCAATATGTATTGAAAGAACCTAGAATCTTCGCACTACTCAGAAGCAATCTCCAGGCACTAGATCTCCTAGAGCTTCTTCGTAGAACAAAACGTGCATAAAAATTATAGCTCCTTCTCTGCGGCTCGGAACCCAAATCTAATGGCTTCGTTGGCTCCGAAAGGGGGGTAAAACTCCAAGACACCTACTCACGGATCTCCTAGGTCACTCCTCCTTCTTCTTTCAATTCAATCTACAGTTTTCAGCCTATTTACAGCGATCGCGACGCGCGCGATTTCGTCAATCTGTCCCTCTTGTGAAAATCCCCTAATTGGCTGAAAAAGCAACCAGCTTTTTGCATGCCATCCTAATCTAGAAGTTTTTTTTCTAAATTTTTCAAATTTTTACAATAAATAATATCAACAATAGACTAAAATTATCCAAAAATCTAGTATTTTCAGATAATCCATGTAACTCACACTAGTACTAACGGCTCATATCACATTGACTCTCTAGATCAATAAAGAAGTCAGATAATGATGCATTCCCTACTTTTTCACATTGTGTCCTCATAACATCATGACAACGTGTACCTGATTCTGTTGACCATACTCAAATCTTTGTTCATCATGGTGATGCTATGGGCATAAACAATGGCAATATAAGCATCATTCATAAAGTCAATAATAAGACCTTCATCTACCTCCTAAAGACAAAGGATTGCTACAAGCTACCATTTCTTGTGAAGGCAAGATTCAATGGACACTCTTGACAACCTATCAAAAGTATCATTGACAACTCTGATAAATTTTTTCTTTGAAATGACATGTTGTGTGGCTCTTTGGGCCTTCCTTATCTTGCAAGAACACTTATGCATATAGTAGAGCATACACCTCCTCTTTCTCTTTATTAGCTTGGAAGGCTCACTAACTTGAGCAGAAGAGAGTCCATGTAACGTGTCCCCTAGTATCATCCAGGACACGTCTTAGCAGTCCATCAGAAAGGATGTCTAGAAAGCTCCGCCCGGCACTCCCATGGAATGTTAAGGGTTTTGCGATCTAGTTCTTCCCGTGTCTGCCACGTAGCGGAAGTATCCTGGCCGCTCCCACTTAGGATCGACCGGAATTAGGGTTTTCCTAATGGGTCATTAGCTAACAGCAACTAGCGTCAAACCCGAGCGAACTACTTTACGCAGAAACACCAGGTCCGAAGTGGATTTACGCTGCACTTGGTTCAAGGATAATGGGAAACGAGAGGGATGCAAAGCTCAACCTCTCTGCCATAAGGCATAGTCCCATTCCGTTTCCCTAAAACAGCGTAAATCGGGTAAGACGTAACTCTAGGTCATCGTTCTCGTTATTCTTTTAATGATGATGACCATTCCGCTGTTCTTCGAGATTTTTGAGAAAAGTTCCCGGCTAACCGAGACCACCCAACCGTAGGGCGGGCTCGTGGCTCATCCTCTGCACTTTCCTTGATTTGTTTTAGTTATGTAATTATCTAACACATTAATTTGACATATAACAATCAGCTTCTTTAATTAATCCCTTTAAGCACTGGTTCTTTCACGTAATCTTATCACGTGACATAGAAAAACAATATCAAGCAAGTTCTTTTAACGTTTCATCATTTTATCTTTGAAATACAAGGAATTCCGCCCGTAGGCTTGTCCATAATCTGCCCGAAAGCTATCCAGTAATCTCCAGGGATCACTATTCCAAGCTTCCACCCATCAACTAGTATGTAGGCCTTGAGATCCAATCCCGAGTCACGTTAGCCCCTTGTGCAGGACCCGGAAGGCGAGGGATTTATAGCCAAAGCCCCCCCTGGCACCCAAGCGTCCTCTACTCCAAGTAGAACTCAACGGAGAGACCTCTCGCGGCGGGTTCGGTCCACGTTCCCGGCGCGGTCAACAACCCCCTTGGTTAGGGTCAGGCAGGCAGTCGGGGGTAACTGAAGCTGCCACTCCCTTCAGGCCTTTAACCTGAAGTATAGGGGAATGAGAGATAGCCTTTTCCTCTTTCTTCTAGAATTCCACCGTCTTCTCCTTCTTTCCCTTTCTTTTGTCTTTTTCCCACTCTTCCTCCTTCACTCCTTCTTTTCACTCCCCTTTTCTTTCCCTCCCTATCTTTTATCTCACGGCTATTTTTCCCTTACGGGGTACCATCCAAGGCCATGATGATGGTTAAGTTCCGGGGGGGGAATAATAATGGGGATACGGGGAATTAGGAAGAAAGCTTAGGGAGTTGTGGGAAAATGAGAGTTATGAGGGAGTTGAAGAAGGGTTAAAAAGGTTATAAGGGGGTGGAAAAGGTCTTAGGGGAATTAAAACCAGGGGTAGGTTCCCAAAGTCTAAGGGAAGGGCTTAAGGGGAAAAGGGAATTTACTAATCCTAGGAGGGGTTTAAAACTGGGGGGGGGGGGGGGGGGAGGGGAGGAAAAAAAAGACTTTAGAGAGATTAAACCTGGGGGAGGGGGAACAAAAGGGGTTTTAGGGGGGGGGGGGGGGGGGGTTTATAAACCTTGGAAGGGCTTATGGGAGCCCACAGGAAGGGGGGCTACCTAAGTGGGCTTTAGAAGCTTCCAAAGAAGCTTCTAAAGTCTTATGGGCTCGTGATTTCTAACACGTGGAGGAAGAAGAGGGGTTGGCAAAGCTTGTTGGCGACGGCGCAGCAGATCTAGCCTCCAGCTCCTTACCTCCACGCAGCACTACACGACCTTCTCCCTCCTTCTAAACGATGGCATCACCTGATGGCAAAGCGGCAGGAGCAGCCTTCTTTTTTTTCTCTCACGGCTCCAGCCTCTCTCCTTTTTTACTAGCACCCCCCCCCCTCGTTTAAATAGTGGAGGGGAGGGGGATCTTTCCTCCCGGCGTGTCATCACGCATGGTCCCCCTCCCTTCATAAGGCTCCACCAAGGAGCTTAATAGCTCCTTCTATTCCCCTCCCCCTCCAGCTGGTCAGTCGGCTGGAGGGATAACGGGGGAATAATAAAAATTAAAAAAAAATCCATTTCTCCCTTTTTTGTTTTAGATTCAATTGAGACAGGTTCATGCGTTTAGTAAAACGGAATGTAAGGTTCATGTGTTTAGTAAAATGGAATGTTACATTCTCTCCCCCTTAGAGGAATTGAGATGTCCTCATCTCGAAATTAACTGGGGATATTGATGGTTGAGAGAGCTTTCATCTATCCAAGTGGCATCCTCTTCTGGATAATCTTTCCACTGGACGAGGCATTCTCTCAGGGTTCTGGATCTTAATTGTCTCTCCCTAACATCTAAGATCCTATATGGCCTTAGTTCAAGGACTCCTTGACTAGGCATTACAATTTGTTGGTCATCAAGTACATGATTAGAGTTGGGTACATATTTCTTCAATAGGCTGATATGGAATACATTGTGAACCTTTAGGTTCTCAGGGAGCTGCAATCTATAAGCATTGGGTCCTAGGCATTTGAGAATTTTATATGGCCCACAATATCTTGGACTTAGCTTCTTGCATTCTCCTAGGGATAGAGAACTCTTTTTAGGGCGTACCCAAATGAAAACCATGTCTCCTTCTTCGAATACTCTTTCTTGACATTTCAAATCTGCGTATGCCTTTTGTCTATCCTTGGCCGCTTGTATGTCTTGTCTTATTGACCTTATTTGATCATCCATGTCCTCCAACATTTGTCTTGAAGCTTCAACTCTTAGGGTTGGATCACAAAAGTTTAGGGGACTTCGACAATCATGACCATACAATGCCTGGAAAGGGGTCATTTGAATGCTCTGCTGGTAAGAAGCATTGTAGGCAAATTCAACCAAACACAAGTATTGAATCCACCTCTTAGGTTCTCGACAGCAGTATGCCCTAAGCATATCCTCGATGACTTGATTTACTCGCTCTATTTGGCCATCTATTTGGGGATGGTAGGCGGTGCTAAAACAGAGTTGATTCCCAATAGCTTCAGAGATAGCTCTCCAGAAGTGTGATGTGAAGAGAGAATCTCGATCACTAATGATTCTTCTAGTTAACCCATGTAGTTTGAATATCTCCTTGATAAACAATCTTGCAATGTCGGAGGCTTTATAGTTTGTCTTTACTGGAATCAAGTGTGCAACCTTGGTAAGCATGTCAACCACAACCATAATGGAATTGTATCCTCCTTGGACTTGGGGTAAGCCCACAACAAAATCCATACTGATGAATTCCCATTTCATTTGGGGAATGTCAAGCGGTTGCAGTTTCCCTGGCATCATGACATGTTCGGCCTTGATACGTTGGCAAGACAAACACTCAGTGACATACTTGAGAACGTCACCTTTAAGCCTCTCCCAATGATAGCTCTTCCTAACTGCATTAAGAGTTTTAGCATAGCCAGGATGTCCTGCGAAAGGAGAATCATGAGCTTTCCATAATATCTTATGTTTAAGTGATTGGCTTGCTGGTATACACATCCTTGTTCTGTAGTAGACAAGTCCATTATCAATGGAAAATTCCTGATACTTAGCTTGCAACTTCTGATTCTGCTCCTTGGTAGATATTTTATCATTATTTGGTAGGCCAAATCATGGCATGCTTCCTCTCTAGCTAGTTCAAGTATAGGGTTGTTTGGCATAGATACCTTTGTAGCCAGAGATCTGGCCGTTGATGGATTCTGCAAGATTAGGGAATTTAGGAATGCCTTGCGACTGAGTGCATCGGCAACTACATTCTCTTTCCCTGGTCGGTACTTGATTTCAAAATCATATTCCTCCAATACTTCAATCCACCGACGTTGCCTCATGTTGAGCTCGTTCTGGGTAAAAATCCATTTGAGACTCTTATGATCGGTTACTAGAGTAAACTTGTTACCCAACAGGTAGTGTCTCCAAAGCTTTAGAGCATGGATGACAGCTAGTAATTCCAGATCATGCGTGGCATAATTCTTTTCATGACTCTTCAATTTTCTTGAAGAGTATGCTACTGGATGACCTTCCTGCATAAGTACACATCCCAACGCAAGAATGCTAGCATCAGTTACTACCTCGAACTCCTTATTGAGGTCAGGAAGTTTTAGAATAGGTGCTGATACCAAACTTTGCTTCAATTTGTCGAAGCTATTTTGTTCGGAAGTTGACCATGTAATAGAAGTCTGCTTCTTTAGTAAGTCTGTAAGAGGTGCTGCAATCAAAGCATAGTTTTTGATGAAGACCCTATACCATCCTGTCAATCCAAGAAAGCTACGTATCCCTTTGACGGATACTAGTATTGGCCATTCAAGCACATCTCTGACCTTGGCCGGGTCTACTAATATTCCTTCTGATGATACTATGAATCCCAGATATTCATTCTGACGCTTGAAGAATGCACACTTCTTCATTTTTGCATACAGCTTATGAGACCTCATTGTCTCAAGGACAATCCGAAGTTGAGGTTCATGATCTTCTTCCTGTTTGGAATAGACTAAAGTGTCATCGAAGAAGACAAGCACGAAATCATCAAGATATGGTCTAAAGATATCTTGCATTAATCTATTGAAGGTGGCAGGTGCATTTGTAAGCCCGAATGACATAACCAGGAACTCAAAGTTCCCATATCTTGTATTGAAGGCTGTCTTTGGAATATCTTCCTCTTCATCCTTATTTGATAATAACCTGACCTGAGATCAATCTTGGAGAAGATCTTTGCACCTTGAAGACGATCAAGAAGCTCATCTATTCTAGGAATAGGATACTTGTTCTTGACTGTTGATTGATTCAACCCTCGGTAATCAATACATAGTCGAAGTGTCCCATCTTTCTTTTTCTGGAATAGTACTGGAGCTCCCCACAGTGAGTTGCTAGGCCGGATGTAACCCTGATCCATTGAGTTGTTCCTTCAACTCAATTGCTTCTGGTATGGACATTCTATAAGGTCTCTTTGCAATTGGTGTAGCTCCAGGCGCTAGCCTAATCTCATGATCTACTTCTCTTGGAGGCGGAAGTTCAATCAATTCCTCAGGGAATATGTCAGCGTATTCCTTTAGCCAAGAAGGTCCTTCATGAGACTCTTGCTTTTGATCTAACTTTTTGAGTTTGATCAGGTAAACGGGTAGTCCTTTTCTGACTCCTTTAATGATCCGAGATACTTTGGCTAATTGGATTCTTGGCACTCCTACCTCACCTTGAGTTGTGACAAATTCCCTTTCAAAGTTTCGAAAGGAAACTTGACCCTTTCCACAATGAATGTGGGCGTCATTAGGCTTAAGCCAATCCATCCCGAGTAGACACTCATGGATACCTAAATTCATGACTCTGAATTTGACCGAGGTTTTCTTTCCTCCCAAAAAGAATTCCACCTTAGTAGTTTGCCTGGTACAAGTTACCTCACGACCGTTTGCCAATTCCATAAGCAGGGTAGGTGCTTCTACTGTGGCTATTCCTAATCTTTTTGCACATGCTGGTGAGATAAAGGAATGTGTACTGCCACAATCAATCAAGGTTTTGAAACCTTTACCTTGATAGTCCGACGGTGTTTGAATCACCGAGAACTGGCCATTCGGCCCTTTCTTGTGTAAAGCGGCATGGACTGTCACTCTTTCGAATTCAGCTTCCATAGTCGGATCTTCCTCTTCTTCTTCTTCACATCTTTGCCTATTGGCAATGCAAGCAGTTCTTAGTCTTTCACAGGTGGCGGCTCCTTAACCGTGGCCTGCACCTTGGAAAGGCATTTGACGATGTCCTCTGCTGAGCTTGGGGCATTGCCTCTTGAAGTGACTGAGTTTGTTGCACTGGAAACAATGGAGGTTTCGGCCATTACTTTGAGTAGGAACAAAGTTGTTGACGTTATTTGTCCTTGCTTTCTTCCTTTGTCCCTGATTGTGACCTTGAACTCTCTTCACTTGAGGTCTGAATGCTCCTCTGTTCAGGTCACTATAGGACCAAGTTTTATTACCCCTTGGTCTAGCTTGCACCTCCTGAATTATAGGTGCCGCTCGAATGAGTGCATCCTGAAGATCTGATGGACGCATAGATTCGAGACGGGTATTTACGGGTGGATTTAAGCCCGCACAAAATTTGGACACCTGCTATGTCGTGTCCATCTGTGGCGCATACTTTAAGAGTGAGACAAATTTAGAGTAGTATGCGTCAAGGGTGAGCCCTAGCTGTTTTAGCTCGTAGAACTCATTCATTTTCTGTGTACGATATGCAGGTGGCAAATATCTCCCCTGCACGGCTTTCTTTAACTTCTCCCAGGTAACGGACCCCTCTGAAGTCCCTTGATCCCTGCACCATTGTTTCCACCAAAGTTTGGCTTCGCCGGTGAGTTTTAACTTGGCGAGCATGGCCTAATTGGTAGGTGCAGTACCAGCTGCTTCAAAGTAATCATCCATAGATTCAATCCAAATTTCAGCATCAAACTGGACGAATCTGCCTCTTCCGTCAAACTCGGGTGGCTTTATCTGCTTGAGGAGGAACTTCTTCTCCTGGGTCACAGCAGTACTTGATGTAGGGGGTGAATTTGGAACCTGTACCTGGGGTTGTGCTTGGATAAAAGTTTTCTTAACGTTATTATATGATAATTGGCGTTAGCTTATCTTTAGTTCAACTATCTCGTAAATAATGAAGCTACTTAACTTTTGAACAACTCTGATGCACAGCCAGATATTGATAAAAGAAGTCTTTATTTATATTTACATGGGCGTATCCTTATACAACGTCTCGTGTGATGATAATCCAATCATTACATTCAGTTTGGGGAGAACAATGTTGTATTTTATTTGTCTACAGGAACTGTGTAATAGTAGGGTTTTGGGTCATGGATCTTTAGGAATCGATAGTTCATTGGAAGTTCAGGATACCCTTTTCGTTGGAATCCATACTTCTCATGGCGGCCCAACACTTTAATCATGTCGGCTGGGATTACACGGGTTACTTCCTCATATACATATGAGTTCATTTCAACCCTCCGACCTTGAATATGTAAAGTCAAATTTACGTGAGCTTCCACAAAAATGAACATCTTCACGACTTTCAAGTCTTCCAACCACTTGATCCTCTTTAGGTTGGTCTGTAGATAAGCAAACTGGTGGGCGGCTATATAGTAGATTCCTGAAGTTCCCGTCCATCTTTCTTCTATGTATAAAGGTGATGGATTATAAATCTCCTCCAGGATATTCATCATCCCAATTCTTTGTCTATAAAGCGGAGAATGCATTGCAGTCATAAACATGACCCGAAACACCAAAAACTTGTTCCACGCTTCATAGTTCTGCAAGACAGCATTGAAGATGAGGAAATGTTTGGACAGCAACAATTTTTTTGCTTCATTTTATTGAGATCTCATAAAAACAATTCCGTTGTTGGTCGGCTTTGATACCAACTTGTAACGTGTCCCCTAGTATCATCCAGGACACGTCTTAGCAGTCCATCGAAAAGGATGTCTAGAAAGCTCCGCCCAGCACTCCCATGGAATGTTACGGGTTTTGCGATCTAGTTCTTCCCGCATCTGCCACGTAGCAGAAGTATCCTGTCCGTTCCCACTTAGGATCGACCGGAATTAGGGTTTTCCTAATGGATCATTAGCTAACAACAACTAGCGTCAGACCCGAGCGAACTACTTTACGCAAAAATGCTAGGTCCGAAGTGGATTTACACTGCACTTGGTTCAATGAGAATGGGAAACGAGAGGGATGCAAAGCTCAACCTCTCTGCCATAAGGCATAGTCCCATTCCGTTCCCCTAAAACAGCGTAAATCGGGTAAGACGTAACTCTAGGTCATCGTTCTCGTTATTCTTTTGATGATGATGACCATTCCGCTGTTCTTCGAGATTTTTGAGAAAAGTTCCCGGCTAACCGGGACCACCCAACCGTAGGACGGGCCCGTGGCCCATCCTCCGCACTTTCCTCGGTTTGTTTTAGTTATGTAATTATCTAACACATTAATTTGACATACAACAGTCATCTTCTTTAATTAATCCCTTTCAGCACTGGTTCTTTCACGTAATCTTATCACATGACATAGAAAAACAATATCAAGCAAGTTCTTTTAACGTTTCATCATTTTATCTTTGAAATACAAGGAGTTCCGCCCGTAGGCTTGTCCATAATCTGCTCGAAGGCTATCCAGTAATCTCCAGGGATCACTATTCCAAGCTTCCACCCGTCAACTAGTATGCGGGCCTCGAGATCCAATCCCGAGTCACGTTGGCCCCTTGTGCAGGACCCGGAAGGCGAGGGATTTACGGCCAGAGTCCCCCTGGCACGCAAGCGTCCTCCTGCTCCAAGTAGAACTCAACGGAGAGACCTCTCATGGTGGGTTCGGTCCACGTTCCCGGCACAGTCAACAACCCCCTTGGTTAGGGTCAGGCAGGCAGTCGGGGGTAACTGAAGCTACCACTCCCTTCAGGCCTTTAACTTGAAGTATAGGTACTCATTTAATTTGTAATTCATAATTCAAACAGAGCTCTAAAATCTCTAGCAAGCACAAACATTTTCGTTAATCAACCGAGTTGTTTGGCAAACTGCTAAGGAAGTGTTCTTTCCTTTTTGAGTGTATCAGCACTCGTTCGCAAGGTGTCTTGTAACTTGGCAAGATCTCTTACATTCCAGTGTAGGGCATACCCAATTTGTTTAATCCCTAAAGTGCCTTAAATATGCTAGTTTCTGGTTTACAACTCTCCTTATTTAGAAGGATATCCAAAAATACGTCTTTTTGCAAGATAACTTGCGTAGGGATCTGCCGTCCTTGATGAGGGTTTTTACCCTTTTCCCTTGTGAATCAATCACAAGACTAAATGATTTCATACATGTTGCACAAGTCCTACAATGGAATAATCTGTTTAGATTCTTTAAGCTGACGTATGTCAGGCCTAGGGTTTCTTCTTTTAAGAACCTTAGGGACAAACCTAGTTTCTTATCTTTATGAATTTATTGTCCCTACGGTAAGGAAAGTAGTCAAGTGTTTAGGGTATGAATGTTTCTATGTTTAGATTGGTTCAGTTATCTTTTGGAAGGAAATATTAATCATCTTGTCACGGTTTTACTATCCTTGTGGCAATTTACTTTCCCAATCGATACAGTTTAATTTGGCATATAACCTAATGCCAAGGTGATACAAAGAGCGACAATACTCCTTGGGACAAAAAGGCCTAGCTGTGAAATTGGTGTATACACACTTTATTAGTCCCCAAGTCCTCAAATAGCAAGGGAAAAGTATTAATAGAGTGTCATCCAGCAATTCCCCTTTACATTTTCTTTCCAAATGAGTTCGTATATCTAATTTTTATACTTGTTAATTCCTAACATTTAACTTCCATTTTCTTTAAAGATGAACTCATGCCAAATAAAAACAATTTCCTTGCTAAGATGTGCAACTAGCAAAGATAACTCCCTAGTAATTTGAGCATCGAAAGAAACCTTTCATGAATTTAACCATTTACAACGATTCGTTGCGAAAGGAATAAGACTAATGGTGCAAGATATAATTTCTACACCTTAGGAATATATTACTATGGTAAATGGTTAATCTTGCTCGTAATTTTATAATGCTTGATGTAATTTGAAGAAAGCTAACTTGTATACATTGTCATTCATAAGTTAAACTCCTTCGTTACAAATAACTTGAACAAATATATCCTGTACTTAACAATTTTTCTTTGCATGATCGACTTAAAACCAAATTAATGCCAAGAAGAAAAACCTGGCTTTGAGGTGAGATATCCACATGGATACCGGGGGATGACCCTCCCACAGCTACACCTTGGACTTTCTTCGGCGGCATCGTAGTTCGAATGAGAGATAGCCTTTTCCTCTTTCTTCTGGAATTCCACCGTCTTCTCCTTCTTTCCCTTTCTTTTGTCTTTTTCCCACTCTTCCTCCTTCACTCCTTTTAACTCCCCTTTTCTTTCCCTCCCTATCTTTTATCTCACGGCTATTTTTCCCTTACGGGGTACCATCCGAGGCCATGATGATGGTTAGGTTCCGAGGGGGGGGAATAATAATGGGGATACGGGGAATTAGGAAGAAAGCTTAGGGAGTTGTGGGAAAATGAGAGTTATGAGGGGGTTGAAGAAGGGTTAAAAAGGTTATAAGGGGGTGGAAAAGGTCTTAGGGGAATTAAAACCAGGGGTAGGTTCCCAAAGTCTAAGGGAAGGGCTTAAGGGGAAAAGGGAATTTACTAATCCTAGGGGGGGTTTAAAACGGGGGTGGGGAGGGGGCGGAAAGGAAAAAAAATACTTTAGAGGGATTAAACCCGGGGGAGGGGCAACAAAAGGGGTTTTAGGGGGAGGAATTAAACCCGTGGAGGGGGAACAAAGGGGCTTAGATGGAACCTTTAGAAATGGGGGCTTAAATCGAGCGGGGGGGGGGGGGGGGGGGGGGGGGGGGGGGGGGGAGGGGGGGGTTATAAACCTTGGAAGGGCTTATGGGAGCCCACAGGAAGGGAGGGCTACCTAAGGGGGCTTTAGAAGCTTCCAAAGTCTTCTGGGCTCGTGATTTCTAACACGTGGAGGAAGAAGAGGGGTTGGCGAAGCTTGTTGGCGACGGCGCAGCAGATCCAGCCTCCGGCTCCTTACCTCCACGCAACACTACACGACCTTCTCCCTCCCTCTAAACGATGGCATCACCTGATGGCAAAGTGGCGGCAGCAGCCTTCGTTTTTTTCTCTCACGACTCCAGCCTCTCTCCTTTTTTACCAGCGGCCCCCCCTCGTTTAAATAGTGGAGGGGAGGGGGATCTTTCCTCCCGGTGTGTCATCACGCATGGTCCCCCTCCCTCCATAAGGCTCCACCAAGGAGCTTAATAGCTCCTTCTATTCCCCTCCCCCTCCAGCTCGTCAGTCGACTGGAGGGATAAGGGGGAAATAATAAAAATAATTTTTTTTTTCCATTTCTCCCATTTTTGTTTTAGATTCAATTGAGACAGGTTCATGCGTTTAGTAACACGGAATGTAAGGTTCATGCGTTTAGTAAAACGGAATGTAAGGTTCATGCATTTAGTAAAACGGAATGTTACAGTCCAACTTGATCAACTGGATGATCAGGTGCCATAGGGGAGGTTGAAAACTTTCCAATTAGAGGAGAGGACTATTCACCAAGATCATAGGGTTGGTCATCACCCACCAAAGGGGGTGTTATTAGCTTTCCTTAAGCAGGGGGAGAAGACACAGTCTCTTTGCACTACATTGATTGCATAGTTGGACATTGGACAAAACCAAGAGTAGGGGAGATCTCAAGGGCAACAACCTCTAAAACCTTGTTGTCTATATAAACTTTCCTTGTTGTCTACTTTTTCCTTGCCATTGACTTGATAGAAAATAATAGTTCTAAGAAACAAAGAATATCTGAGTGTCAATACACTGAGTGAAGAGGATATGGTGCAAGGATATATAGTGGATCCCTTCACAATTAAACAATCTCACGATATCCTTAGGTACAAGAGGCCCTTTGAGGCAAAGGGCAAGGACAAAATGATAGGGTGTCGCATAGAATTCACGCAGGGGGTTCATGATAGTCACTTGCCGCAGGGACGCTTTGCAAGATGGGAGAAGAAGCAAAAGATTATGAATTTTAAACCAACTCTCGACTCTTCTTTATGTCATGGATGAGCTTGAACAAGCTTCGATATAAGGAGTTCAAGATAGAAGCATGTATATGGCTACAAGATAATAGAGCTCAATTCAAGTAATACATATCAAGTATTCGGAAAAGGATAGAAATAGAACATATTCTCAAATAGTGGGTTCTAGTTTGCTGTGACTCCTTGATGATGATAGGACAAAGAGGAACATAAAGAGCCAGCCTCTTTAGAAACATGAGAGTTCCAAAAAAAACTGTATACAAATGATATTCTAGTTGGATGAACAATAATGGCTTAATGCAACCATGCACTCTTCTTCTTTTCTAGGTCCAGAGTTGATGGTCGGACACATTCAGATCTGCGCATGAGAGAGAAGGAAACTAACAAGTCCTGGCCACTCGCTAGGGTTGCAATACAATACGAATGTTGCAAATTTTTCATCTTTGTCATGGCATCAATCACAAGTAATTATAGCCCACGATACACTAGCTTCAGCCTCTTCATAATTCATGTGTCTTCGCAGACTATCGTTTTGTTTGTTTAGTCTTCTTGGTTGTCGATGAAGCGAGCTTCTCATCACCAGGTTGGTTAGCCCCTTCTCGCTATAGTCAGAACTGCATTAGGAATCCCTCTTCATGCGAACACCGCAGGTTTGTCATCTTCGTTAGCCTTCAGCAGCTCTAGACATTTGCCGAAGTTGCAGTCACAATTTCCCTTCAGCAGCAGCATCCACCTCCAGTTCTTTGCCGATAATGCTGTCGTCGTCTTCTATTTTCCCCTTCACTCATCTTCTGCAAGTCAGATGATCATCGTCAGCTTCTCCGTCGACTTCCTCCTTTTCATCCTTCCCTTGCCTCTTTCGTCACCCTCCGTTGTAGCAGCGCCCTCTTCTAGCGCTTGGATTCCTCCAAACATTGTTGAAGATGGTATTTTCAGTAGTTATACACATATCGCACCATCTCCCTGGAATCCACAGTCAGAGACTGCGCTCCTAAGCTCATGAATTCTTCTTCTTGATGAGCGAGCATGTGGCGTGAGACTGCTAGATGGCATGTGTCAACATGGCTCCGACAGAGACGCATTCAACTATAGCCAGAAGGGCGACTTCATAGCAGACCCATTACAAGCTCCATCGTCTTGATCTTCTTCGTTCGCCTCCTGGTTGTAGTCGTCCTCTCGTGCCGATTGCCTGCCATCTGCCTGAGTATTGTGTTCGCTGATGATCGTCACGTTTGAACTTCGTCTTCTTCACTTGTTCGTCTTCTTCTCCACCCTCTCTCCTAGAGCATTGCGTTCCCCCTTCTTTTAAATTCATAGACCACCTTTATCAATAGCGCCACCCTCAACAAAGCTTACCCCAAAAAAACATCAAAAAGCTTCAGAAAAGCGTTGTTCTTTAACGTCAATGGTGATGATGTCTTGCCGCATTCTATTTTGAGCACTATCGTCAATTAAGCTTTTTTCCATATCATATTATCGTAATGCCTTCAACCCTCCATAATTCTGCTTCCCTTCATCCACAAGTAAATGATGAATAAAACCTTAGATGTTAATTTCTTTCTCTTTCTTTGTGTTAATGCATCCCATGAATGCTAACAATTTATGCTTTGCTTGTTCAAAAGAAAAGACACAAAGGCCTTCTGTTTGAATTGTTTTAATTCCATTGAGATCATCCTACTGAAGCAACTATTGAAATGGTAACCGGTAAACTTAAAGTCAAAACTCAAAGCCATCTCCATACACTTAAAGTGTTCTTTCTGATCCATTACTTATCCATTCTCTTCTTCATCTTCATTGTCCAACACATGTTTTGTGGTGGTCTTCTCAGTCCACAAAGAAATGGGGCAGTTGATCAAGTCTTTCAACCTCCTCTTATCAAGGTTTTTCCCTCTTCTTCTTCTTTGATAGAATCCTTTTAGCTTCGTTAAGGACATGTAGATACAATTGAGAGAATCATTCAACCACTTCCGATGTGTGTCATTGTTTCAAATTATAGCAATCTAAGTAGAGCATCGTAGAATATTTATTCTCATCTCAGTGAGAGTACTTTAAACAACATCCATATCTCATACAAGAATTGCCATCACATTGGATTAAGCCATCCCTTGTGTATTCCCACTTACTCATAATTCTCCATATGCCTTCTTTCATAAACTCCATTATGGAGTACACACCCTTGGAGTCTTCAAAACATGCATTCTCTTCCTATGAACCTGTTTTTCATGCAATTTTTCCTATCAAGATTATGCTATGTAACAAAACTTTGTGCCCAAACACTCATGCTGTTTGTGATTAGAATCCATGCTATGCAATCAATCGAGCAATGCTCCCACACAAAAATTTATGAATGCATTGAAGAAATTGTGCCTAGCCTAACTACATGTGCTTGTGCGTCATGCAAATACAAACACACAATAGAAAATAAACTCTTAATGACGTTGAATTAAGAGTCCAAATTTTTGGCAGAAAATTCCACCCTCACATTTGCAGTGGTAGACGCGCAGCGTCACAACATCCGCCCCCTCCAAACCTACACATACTCTGGATGGGCCACAACTACCCGTCCTTATCACCACCAAGCTTGACAATCAATGCAATCTCTTCATCTTCTGCAAAAGCATCTTTAATGCCCACATCTTCATCTTCATCCTCTTTGGGCTCAAGTCCATCATAAATTGCATCATCCAACTCCTCGACTACATAGGCTGTATCATCTCTTCTCTTGAATAGTTTGATTCTCTTCCCTACAATCAGAATCTGCAAGGCACCATCAAGCTCTTCTAAGGAATATGTAGCATTACCATGGACATGCTGCACCAAATAAGGCCCAAACCATCATCTGGAAACCTTGCAAATAGCACCATACTGGTTGTCTAGACTGCTGTCATAGACCAACACCCAATCTCCTCCTTTAATCTCTTTAGGCCTCAATCTGTGTCTGCTATCAAAGTTGTCTTTGTTACAAATTCTGGCCTCTTTGAGCTTTTGAATTGCTCTCTCAATATCTTCAGGTCTTCTCTCCAACTGACAAATATGAAGAGCCAAAAGATCTCCTCTAGTCATCTCTTCTTGCTGCCATGATAAAGCACTCCAAGTAAGTGCAAATCTATATAGGTATGATTGGCTTTTGTCCATATATCAACTCAGCTGGCATATATCGTGTAGTCACACTATGAGTAGTGCGATCAGCCCAAAAGGCATAAGGCAAAATCCTAGGCCACTCCCGAATTTGTCCACCGCATGCTTTGGCCAAGGCTTTCACAATCGGTGGATGGCCTCTTTTTCTCTTTCCGTTGCCTTCTAGATTATATGCTAAAATCAAAGCAAGTTTAATGCTAAGGCAAGAGAAAAACTATCTAGCCTCATCAGCATCCAAATCACCTCTATTTGAAGTAACTTTCCCAATACATCCATACCTGCAAATAAAATCTTCCAAAATAAACTTACAAACCACTGAAGTAGATTTCATTCGTAATGCTCTTCCTTCCACTTGATTTGCGAGATCTTCTCACGCCAGAACAATGCAGCGCATCTGCCATAAACAACAGGCATAGTAATCAAATCAAGAACCCATTTGTAACGAGTAAGTAGGATGAAGCTCATCTCTATGCCTCACTGAAGAGAACAATTGACAATCAGGGCATGTTTCAATAAACTGTGAGATATCTCTATACATGCCTCTCCACCAATAGTGCTCTTTGATCTTCTCATAGATCGCCCAAACAACTCGATGCCCAGCTCAAAGACTTTCATGAAATTCTTTCGTGATACACTCCTGTGAAGCTCTATCACAAATAACTCTCAATGACTATCCTCCTGGCTTTCGTGGATGCTTCCAAAGTAGCCCACTTCACAAGAAGAAAGCATAAGCTTTTTTTCTAATCTTCTTGAAGTCTCTACATCAATCTATCCATCCTGTCTAGACGTAGTACTCAAATAACAACCAATCTGCAAATACTCTCATGTATACAAAATCTCATCAAAGATTTCCAAAGAAGACACATGAAAAATATGATCAGCATGCATGGCTGAAAGATTAGCCCCATCATCAGCATCATCAATACAAGAAAAATCCATATCTTCATACCTTGCTTGTAAAAGCATATCAGCTACAAGGTTGTCTTTACCTGCTATGTGCCTAAACTCAAGATTCATGGATTTTATGTATCCAATCCACCTAAGCATGGCAATATCTGGAGTAGAACAACTCATGATCATACCTAGAAGAGGCAAACAATCAGTCTCGACCACCACAGCAGCACCAATGAAGTACTCTATGCCATTCTTGAGAGCTGTGATAACTCCCAAGAGCTCTCTTTTAACTTGTGGATACCTTCATTGTCACTCGTTTAGGACTTTTGTCCCAAATCGAATAGCATACCTATTCCCATCTGCATCATCTTGGCCAATAGCCCATCCAATGCCGATAGGACTGGTATCAATAGTAAGAACAATAGGTCTCCCACACTCATAATTTGCATTTCGAAGAATCGGAGTAGCTCTCAATAATTTCTTCAATTTCTGCATGGCTTTAGTATGTTTTATCTCCCAAGAAAAGCATTGCCCTTTCCTCAAGAGCTCATAGAGATCATCTGCAATATGAGCAAAATGAGGAATCCAAATAAGATAGAATACACAAGCTCCAAGAAACCTACAAGTCTCCGCAATCTTTTCTATGGCATCAACCTTCGCAAGAGAAGGCTTCATGCCATAATATCCACACATATCACCAACAATCAAAACTTCTTTAGCGCCAAAAATAGACTTCAATCCTGACAATGTCCAATTCACTTCTTTCAGTCTGCAAAGAATCCTCTCAACATCTCTAATATGTGAAGCCACAAAGAATCTACATCCATGGTCATCTAAAGAATCATCTTTACCTTCTTCCAAACAACCCTTGATAGGTAAGTCATCAATGAAAGGCATAGTAAGCTTAGGAATAAAATCTCGTAGAACCTTGTTCATCCCATTCATCATATGAGCAACCGAATTAGTAGCTCCTTGCGGAAGTATACACATTCGGACAAGGCCTAGAGGTCTCTTCATTGTAGTCAAATCTCTGCTTTCAAGGGCAAGCTGGAAGTGATCATATCCAGAATAAAGATCCCTGAGTGAATAGATAGCATGTCTAGCAAAATCTTGAGCAAACTCATCCACAATAGGTCCAGTACCAACATTTTGAATAGTGACCTTGTTTACAAGCTGTAGGTCCTGTATGAATCTGAGTGTCCCATTCTTCTTAGGAATTGTGAACCATCTGTTGGAATATGGAGCTGAAGATGGCTCTAGAATCCCCATCTTGATCCACTCATTCAAAAGTTGTACCAATTTGGGCAAGTGAACCCTTGGTATAGGAATAGGTCATAGATTCCAAGAGACATGCGGAATGGTAAAAATTACCATAGGTGTCACAACTCTAGGATCACCAATCTCATGTGAAAAGAAAGCAAAAGCTTTTTAATGTCTGCATAACGTCTCTCCAAAACATCTTACCTCTTTTGGAAGTAGGAATTCTTTGGTCACAATCTTCATTTCTTTCAATGTCTCAGCTGAAAACTTATGTCGATACATGCAGGATCTCACAAAGGAGGTTGCATAGCAGCTCTCCTAATCATCTCATCACTGTCCAAAGGTAGCGGTCCTACAACTGGTCTAAACCTTCTTTTCAACTGTCTTATATTTTTTCTGAACTCTAGCTTCATTGCTACAACCTGCAAATTTCACCCCTCGATGAAAATGCCCTGGTAAACACAAATTTTACTGAAACAGCAACACCCAAATTTTTATGCTAAAATATGTCAGCAAGGAATACTTTTTGTTGAGAATCCTCAGCACCCAAATTCTTTTGAAGCATGAAATCAACAATTTCACAATACATTGCCAAAGAATGGACCTATAAGACATATGATAACTCCTGATTATTAGCATTTTGCAATACCGAAAGTTCTTCCATGGTATCTGAACATGAAAGGCCATCATAAAGACCATCTATCTGGTCTTCTTCTTGCAAAATACCTGCAATCATCAATTCTTTTTCTTTTCTTTTTACATACTGTCTGGCAACTATAGGCATATCAGAAATATGCTAAAAACAGAAAGTACTTTTAGTGGATACATCATAAACACATGAGGAAAAATTGCCGCTACACTAGGAGGCGATAGTTTTCCATGACTCGTACCACCATTGTCTCACAAGACATTAATACCTAGCAAAATCCGGCTCTCTTGCTAGAAGAGGGGAATCCCTCAAAGAATCCTTATTTTGTTGATGATTGATACAAACGGTCATGAACTGAATAGCTCTCTTCCCATCCTTGCTTCAGATCTGTGCATAGGCAGACCCATTGTCCAAAACTCTAGTCTCCATTCGAGACTCAGCAATAAATGGCTACCCCAAAATAATAAGATAAGAACAAGAGTTTTGTACAATGAAATGATAAGACTCACCTGTATCTCTAATAGAAATCTTCAGACTTGGACAAGCAATATATAAATCTCCTGCAGTGTTATTGGCCGCACGCATGTGTCAACCATGATCCACATCAACTGGCCATCTACCAATATCATATAAACTTCACACAATTGCATCAATCTCGGAACCATGATCCAAAAGAGCAACACAAGGAGTCTTATTCGTCTCATCAAGCTTGTCGATAGTTTCTGTAGTCGTACGAGCCTAGTGACTTTGATAAAAATGGCTACAAGGCACCAATCTAGGCGCAGCTTTGCTCTCATCATACTGTATATGGGCTGAAGTAAAGGATGAATAGACTTCTTGGACTGCATACATAGAGCTCCATCCGTAGACTCCAAAATAGTATCATCTTAAGAATCAACCTCATCAATCTGCAACCCATAGAGAATAGCTTCAACAACAGCTAAAGCCTCTCAATGGATCATATCCTGCGTTCAAGGCTCTTCAATAATTTTCCATTTTATTTTTATGATATCAATAATAACATCATGAAACTCTCTTTTGGAAATCCCCAAGACTTTTCCAAGTGTAAATTCAATTTTGCAATTAAGAATTTGATCCTCAAGTACCTTTTTCAAGTCTATGGATGTCTCGAAGTCGGATAACAACTTGAATCCAAGTTGTTTTTTCAGCTTTGAATCCTTTGTCTTTGGGGTCTTCTGCTCTTCTTGTAATTTTGGCTTCTGTATGTCGGCCATACTTTGCTCCCGTCTTGAAGAAGAAGGCTGATGAGCTGGCTCACTCCTCCTAGTTGCCTTCTTTGATCCTTCAGGTTGATCATTATCTCTTTTGCGCTTTTCTTCAATAAGTGCTTCAAATCCTTGATATTTTGCAATATAAGCATAGATAGAAAAGACATCTACGTGATCATTCCATCCGGTCCCTTTTCTAATTGCATCTCCTATGAATGAAAGTTCAGATGATGAAGATTTACCTTTCTTTTCTGCATAAAGTGCATAGGACCATAATCTTTCAACAATTGCTCCAATTGAATACCATAGGCAGCAGCTTCTCTTGCCATCTCTTGCTTCACAGAAGAAGAACGTAAGAGAGATTCCTCCAATAATTTCTTCATACCTCCTTTGCCAAAATTTGTATTAAGCGGTTTCTCTATATTTCGGAAACATATCATTATGTCCTTCCACACCACCAATTTCAGTCTTTTTTCCTCTTCAAAGTCTTGAAAGTCCTTCCACTCATGGTTTGGACTATCGTACCATATACAAAGACGAACACGATCATTTCTCGAAGAATTCATAGGAGTAGAAGAGGATGAGGCAGAAATTAGAGTTGGGATGAGTGGTTGTTGTTCTCTTTTGGCCATCTTTATTTGAAGATCTTTCAAGTTCTTTGAAATTTCTTCCACCATGTCTTCGACAGTTGGTTTAGTAGGTGTTCTAACAACCGAAGCAGGAGTAGGCATAGGCATAGAAGTAGGCATGGACATGGGATGAGAAGTAGAAGAAGAAGTGGAAGGAGCAACAAGAGAATTAGAAGAAGTGGAGGTAGGAGAAGACATCACTAGAGGTGTTTGCATACCATTTTGTAAATGAGCCTTCCATCTCTGCCTCTTCGTCAATATGGAAACTGCATCAATAGCATCTTGCCAATCCGTCTTCAATCCCATAGGCTATGAATGGTCTTCAAGAAGCTCTCCCAACTCATCCTAAAGTGCAAGATCAGCCGCCTACAAGAATAACTCCACTTTCTCCAATTTTAGGGCTCTTTGCTCAAGTGCATCCAATTGGTTGTAATGTTCTTCAAACTTGCGCAATAACTCGGAAGCAACAAGTCCTTTGTTGGGCTGATAGACCCACACTCTGAATGTCTTCTATGTAGAAATACCATAATCCTCCAGAAAACATTCATTTTTTAGTGCCTTCTTGAAGACATTCTAGTTTGAATCTTGCATAAATAAATTAGTCACTCTAACCCGCAAAGCAGGCATAACAAGCCATAGAAAATAGTTGCTCCAATTGGTAGGAACTCCAAAGAAGTGTATCTGGCTTTCAAATGTTTTAAGATAAGCTGAAACATTCTAGCCATCAAATAATTTACTCTCACTTACCACGGCCTCAATTGCTTTGGTTACTCCATGTGTATGCTCTTGTTCTTGATGTAGCATTCATTGTTGATCCAATTATTGTGACGTAATTGCTACTACTGCTACATAGATAACTGCATCTGCTGATTTGCATCATGATAGGCAAAGAAAGAGTTTGTAATAAATTCTTTATCTCATCAGTTGAAAAGGAAGAATCACTTGATGATGATATGGGTGGAGTATTCGAAGAGTCTCCCATCTCGACAATCAGAAGCGATGCTTTCATGTTCGGTTCACCAGGTATAGCATGGAATTCGCGCGGGGGGTTTGTGATAGTCGCTCGCAGCAGGGATGCTTTGCGAGATGGGAAAATAAGCAAAATATTATGAATTTTAAACCAACTCTGAACTCTTCTTATGTTATGGATGAGCTTGAACAAGCTTCGATATAAGGAGTTCAAGATAGAGGCATGTATAGGGCTACAAGATGATAGAGCTCAATTCAAGTAATACATATCAAGTATTCAAAAAAGGATAGAAATAGAACATATTCTCAAATAGTGGGTTCTAGTTTGCTTTGACTCCTTGATGATGATAGGATGAAGAGAAACATGAAGAGCCAGCCTCTTCAAAAACATGAGAGTTCCAAAAAAAATTGTATACAGATGATATTTCAGTTGGATGAACAATAATGGCTTAATTTAGCCACGCACTCTTCTTCTTTTCTAGGTCCAGAGTCGATGGTCAGATCACACAGTCAGATCTGCGCGCGAGAGAGAAGGAAACTAACAAGTCCTGGCCACTCGCCAGGGTTGCAATACAATACGAATGTTGCAACTTTTTCATCTTTGTCATGGCATCAATCACAAGTAATTATAGCCCATAATACACTAGCGTCAGCCTCTTCATAATTCATGTGTCTTCGCAGACTATCGTTTTGTTTGTTTAGTCTTCTCGGTTGTTGAGGAAGCGAGCTTCTAATCATCAGGTTGATTAGCCCCTTCTCGCTATAGTCAGAACTGCATCAAGAATCCCTCTTCACGTGAACACTGCAGGTTTGTCATCTTCGTCAACCTTCAGCAGCTCCAGACATCTGCCGAAGTTGTAGTCACGATTTTCCTTTAGCAGCAGCATCCGCCTCCAGTTCTTTGCCGATAATGCTGTCATTGTCTTCTCTTTTCCCCTTCACTCATCTTCTGCAAGTCAGACAATCATCGTCAGCTTCTCCATCAACTTCCTTCTTTTTGTCCTTCTCTCGCCTCTTCCGTCACCCTCCATTGCAGCAGTGTCCTCTTCTAGCACTTGGATTCCTCCAAACATTGTTGAAGATGGTATTTTCAGTAATCATAGACGTATCGCACCATCTCCCTAGAATCCATAGTCAGAGACTGCGTTCCTGAACTCATGAATTCTTCTTCTTGATGAGCGAGCATGTGGCGTGAGGCCGATAGACGGCATGTGTCAACATGGCTCCAATAGAGATGCATTCAACCGTAGCCAGAAGGGCGACTTCATAGGAGACCTGGCTCTTCATCATCGTTGCAAGCTCCATTTTCTTGATCTTCTTCGTTCGCCTCCTAGTTGCACTCGTCCTCTCGTGCCGATTGCCTACCGTCCACTTGACAATTGTGTTCGCTGATGATCGTCACCTTCGAATTCATCTTCTTCAACTGTTGGTCTCCTTCTCAACCCTCTCTCCCAGAGCATTGCGTTCCCCCTTCTTTTAAACTCACAGACCAGCTTTATCAATAGCGCCACCCTCAACAAAAGTTACCTTGGAAAAACATCAAAAAGCTTCAGAAAAGCTTTGCTCTTTAACGTCAATGATGATGATGTCTTGCCGCATTCTATTTTGAGCACTATCGTCAATTAAGCTTTTTCCCATGTCATATTATCGTTATGCCTTCAACCCTCCATAATTCTACTTCCCTTCATCCACAAGTAAATGGTGAATAAAACCTTAGATGTTAAATTCTTTCTCTTTCTTTGTGTTAATGCATTTGATGAATGCTAACAATCTATGCATTGCTTGTTCAAAAGAAAAGACACAAAGGCCTTCTGTTTGATCCATGCTAGAAACGTGAATTGTTTAATTCCATTGAGATCATCCTACTGAAGCAACTATTGAAATGGTAACCGGTAAACTTAAAGTCAAAACTCAAAGCCATCTCCATACACTTAAAGTGTTCTTTCTGATCCATTAGTTATCCATTCTCTTCTTCATCTTCATCGTCCAACACATGTTTTGTGGTGTTCTTCTCAGTCCACAAAGAAATGGGGTAGTTGATCAAGTCTTTCAACCTCCTCTCATCAAGGTTTTTCCCTCTTCTTCTTCTTTGATAGAAATCTTTTAGCTTCATTAAGGACACGTAGATGCAATTGAAAGAATCATTCAACCACACCCGATGTGTGTCATCATTTCAAGTTATAGCAATCCAAGTAGAGCATTGTAGAATATTTCATCTCATCTTAGTGAGAGTCCTTTAAACAACATCCATATCTCATACAAGAATTGCCATCACATTGGATTAAGCCATCCCTTGTGTATTCCCACTTACTCATAATTCTCCATATGCCTTCTTTCATAAACTTCATTATGGAGTACACAACCTTGGAGTCTTCAAAACATGCATTCTCTTCCTATGAACCTGTTTTTCATGCAATTTGTCCTATCAAGATTATGCTATGTAATGGAACTTCGTGCCCAAACACTCATGTTGTTTGTGATTAGAATCCATGCTATGCAATCAATCGAGCGATGCTCCCACACAAAAAATTATGAATGCATTGAAGAAATTGTGCCTAGCCTAACTACATGTGCTTGTGCGTCATGCAAATGCAAACACACAACGGAAAATAAACTCATAATGACACCGACTTAAGAGTCCAAAATTTTGGCAGAAAAATCCACCCTTAGGTTTGCAATGGTAGACGCGTAGTGTCACAACAAAGGTGGAGGACTTATAGTGGGTCCCTTCACAATTGAAGAATTGTGCCGTACTACCAGTGGGTACAAGAGGCACTGCAAGGTAGAGAGCAAGGGAAAAATGATATGACACTAGGACAAACAGTGGAGATCTTTAAAATCAAATGATCGCATTGTATCGTTGGCACTTCAAGGTAGAGAGTGAGGGAAAAATGATATAGCACAAGAAGACACAATCGATCTTTTTCTAATCAACCAATCGCGTCGTATATCTTGGTAATATAATGGATGAAATAGCATGATCAATAGGAGGAGGAGGATCTCAAAAATGACTTTCTTGTCATTGCATATTAGCTAAAATGGGCCACGTAAGCCAGGGCCCATCTTATATAGTTGGGGTAGTTTGTGACACATGGCATCCTATCATTGGCTAAGGTTTTTTACAATCGTCCACATGTCAAGTTGGCCCCCTAGTGTATAAAAATATGTGGCAAGTTCCTTATATGCTTTTTTTACTAGATCTTGCATCTTGATTATTATGCACTCTTAGTGTTATTTTCGTGACTTTCTACCCTTTTTCACATTTTTTCTAAATCTCGGGCCCTCAATCTCTCTATTCCAATATGGAAGCAAGGAGGGTTGTTTGTCAGGATGCTCGGTTATTGGTTTTCACACATTGTATCCATGTACTCCCCTACATTCACTATTTTGTTGTAGTATTGTGCATTTGCTATATCTCTTTATCAAGATACAAAGTGAGGACACACTTTCGATGTGGTCAGGTACCATTATTTGTGTAATGAAGCAAATTAGCCACATTAGTTCACTTACCTTTACCAAAATAAACCATGTAAATACCTTAGCTATGATGGTACTAGGATTTACTATAAAAAGGCAAGAAGTGCTAATGTAGGCATCTTTTTGGAACTTACACTACTTTTGGGAGATCTCTTGTCCATCACCATCTTGGGATGAGTATCAAGCTTTGTTTTCTTGTATTTTGATTTCAACTTCCTCCATGGCTACATGTGGTGCTATGGTATAATGGAAGATGTTCATTGCATGGCCATGATTGAGGCATTTCAAATTATTTCCTGTTATTTTCTTAGTTCAGTTCATTATTTTTCTTGTTGATTTCCATGGTAGAATAGGCCTTCTTTACATTGGTACCAGAGCAAAAGTTTAGATCCTGTTAGAAGTCATTTTCTTGCATTAGATCTAGTTACAATGACTAGGGAGTGGAAACTGTAGTTAAAATTTAGTCAGAGGAGTTAGTTCTTCCATAACCATAGTTAGACATGGAGATCTATCACAAATTGTAATGAAGATGGAGGTTCTTCGCATGAACCAATGGATAATGGCGGATCCATCTATTTTAGTAGGCTGTCATCAAATTTTGGCTTATTTTCAAGGACATTTGTTAGAAGGAGAGCTATGGGAGACTAGAGGAGACTAAAGTTACCTCTACTTTTTGAAAGTAGGGTCCATATTCTTCTTCTTCCTCATCTCTCTCAAACTTTTTGTTGAGAGCTTCAATGGTGGATTTCCTTGCATATCTTCTTTTTCTTACATCAATGACTTGAATGCTTGTCAAAACCTCATTTTACTTGACACATGGAGTATGGTTATAACCATTCTTGGAGGGTTTGATTCAAAATGTGGTTGGCAGGATTAGATATTCCTAGACCACAAAGAAGCACATACCTAAGACTTAGATGATTATTAAAGAAATATGAAGCTACCATCCAATGGAAGGCAAAAGAAGTGCATTAAGTTGTAGGTGTAGTTGTCAATGGTGGTGGCAGGCAAGGAGCCAGTGCTGGTGGCATAAACGATGCAGCACTAGGTGCCCTGGTGTTGAGAATCTGCCAATCACACCCTATGTATGCCCCTTTGTATGGAACAACTAGGCTAGGAAGATGCAGTCCATTCTAAGAAGAGAGACAAAATCCCATATGCACAGTGGATGTTAAGTGCTACCAAAGAACTCTATATAATGATGTACTTGAACTATCACTTTCATATGATGATAATACAATAGTACTTGTCTCTTTTTATCAAGTGTCTGTGTCATTGTCAATACTACACAAGAATGTCTTTATGAGTCCAAGTCTCAATCTTAGAACCTGATTCACTTGTGTAATAACAGTTGTCTTCTTTGTCAATGTCATCATGGGTTCTCTCTTCATCTTCCATCCTCCATAGCTTCCGCAGTTTGCCATGCTCTAGATCCCGCATCTCTAACACCTTGGTCCCTCTTCTCTTCCTATCATTACTACTATTACTACAATCTCTGCTACTATTATGATGGCTGTGACCTACTTTAACAGTGCTCTGGCTATGACAGCGCCTACTATTTTGGTGCACCGATTGAGGTGAATCCACCTCCCATTTGTTCTTCTTCATGTGGTGGCAGTGGTCATGTAAATCTTTGATTTTCTGTTCTTCTTGTAGCCGGTGAGCCTGCTGACTAAATCCGTCATTATTGGTCCTATAGATATTTGATTCTTGCTCATCTTGCAGCCGGTGAGATTATTGATTGAATCCGCCATTGCAAACGGGAAAGATCATGTTCAAGATTTTAAATCCTCCCAGAATGTTCAAAAGAAGAGCTTCTGTAGGTCCTCATAGACTGGTTCTTGTTCTTCTCTTTTACTTGCGCCATCATGGAGGACATTCCCCTAATGAAATTGCATAGGTCATCGATCTTATGCTTCTCTTGAAAACCCTGTCAACAATTGCTTAATCTAAGAGGGGCCTACTCAATCTTATCATGAGTATCCTTAAGGCTTCCCTTCCATTTTGAGTTTCTTGAAGGATTCATAACAGAGATAGGGCTGCCCATCAACCACCATGCTCCCCCCTCATGCTTGCCCAACCACCTGCTAGCCACCGATGCTACCCCCCTCCTCGGCATGATGCCCACTTGTCACCATGCTCTTGTCCCCCCTCCCTTGACCCATGTGCCCCCTACAACCATGGTGCCTCTACCACCACCTCGACGCATGTGTTCGCATTTACCCCCCTCCCTTTGTAAGGGCTTTGTAAATATACCATTACGTTATCACTAGAAACACCTATATAGGGAGTAGTAGTGACTCTGAGCCCTACTTGGTTTCCACTCTACGTGTGATTCCCTATACCCAATGGTGAACCCTCTTATGTGCGGTATCACGAAGGGTGTATAGTCCTAGGATGTGCCTATATTGTACAGTTTCTTTGATTGAATAATACAAGAGTATACCTTGCTCTCACATATCATGTTGTCTTTTTCTACCGTGTTTAGTGAGTAACAAGTACAAGTGCATCACACTTGGTATCAGAGCAACTCTTGCTCCAAGTGAAGGAGTGCTCATAGAAGTAGGAGAGAAGATCTAGCGCCTCAAAGAGAAATAGCCGAAATGACCCACATCATTTCACCCCACGTCGCAACACCCCACATTGCGTCGACCCACATTGTGTCAACCCCCTTTGCAATGACCCTCATTGCATCGACCTCCATCGCATCAATCCCGGTGTAACACCCCGGCATAGTGATGTCATGGGATTCTTTGCCCATGGTCTAAACATAAAACTTTTATCCTTTACATATAACACTTAGTCACTTGAAATCTAGACATGTTACATAGAGACTTGCCTAGTACAATAAATCTTAAAAATCTAAGTCCACCAGCATATGGCATGGTGCAATAAAGATAGGGGTTCTTTGCCTTAAAATATAATAAATTTATCATGGGTCCTTGACAAGATGAATGATTGTGGTTACCTACTTTTAAATTTCCTTGCATTACTTACATGAAATTGCTACAAGTTTTGTAAGTCATGGAGCATTAAACAAGAAGAAATATGAACATGAATAGTTGACTTGGTAGGTTCCCTTGGGTTACATTTTTGAGGAGCCAATGATATGGTTGTGTACTTATGATATTCAAAGTTTTAAGTGTATTCACAAGCCAAGTCACAAGGGAGACGAAGTTACCTAGGTTGACTAAGCATAGGACGTTGTATATGTCTTAATACCTTACTTGTATAACTAATGAGACATAATCAAGAAAGAAGACAAGAAGGGCAGCGTTATCTGCGCCGCATTTTGTGGGTAGATCTCAGACTGAACAGGGCGCATTCTAGTTGGGGGAGAAAAGAGCTTCTTCACTGCCACAACAAAGGGAGAGAAAGCCATGCAACCACAAGTAGCAGCAGAAGACTCCACTTGACATGCAAGTGCTACTCTTCCCATGCACTGACGAAAAGGGAAGGCCACTCTTGGCTATGTAGAATAGGGATGAACTGTGTATTTAAAGGCAACATCCCATACTCATGGGGGGACTCTTATGATTCTTAAAGAAGGTTTATTCTTGGCCTATGTATTCTTCTATGCTGAGTCCGATCTCCCTTGACAAGAGAGGCATCAAATTCACTCTCTTGAGTCCTTCAAGAGTTAAATAAGGACTATTTTTTATCCTTCCAAACCTGTAATCTAAAGAGCTTAAGTTCATCTTCTTGCATTCTTGCTTAGTCTTGTCACAAGGGCTCACTCTTGCTCTTGAGATCTTACTGCAAGCTACCATTGTAGAAGCTTGAAGAAAGGTGTGTCAAGAATCCTTCTTGACTTTTTTATGTGAAGAAAGTGGGCTGAATATTTCAGCCCAATTAAATAATTGTGGACAGCAACACTTATCCTTCTCTTTTTTATAATTCATGATCAATGATTAGTCTTACTTGACATTAATATGCTTGATGCAAATTGATATTGCATAAACATTGTGGAAGGGATATCAAGAGAGCATCTTGATTGCTCTATGTACATGCTTGGGCTGAAATAAGAAGCCAATAATAGGGTTGACAAGGGCAATATAATTTTCTTATTGTCTCCTACTTCTACATACCTATTGCAAGCTACCTTTTGCTTATTACATGCTCCTGATTATAGGGTTGTTTTTGTACTACATCAAAGTGTCTTATTGGAAGATAGAAGCCTTGTATATGGGATGAAATAGGCAGCCCACACAATGAATTTGTGGACAGCAAGTCCTTTTTCTTCTCTTTTGCTTCATATGCTATGATAGACACTTGTATTTGGATGTTCTATGCACCCCGTGTTAGGGGAAGTTTATGTTTTCATTAGAGGTGAATTCTAGAAGATATTTGGGCTGATTTGGGGTTGATATCTTCAACCATATTCAAAGATTTAGCTACAACAGAGTTCTTTTAATTCATTTCTTGCTCTACAAAAGACATATTGTTAAAATATGCAAGTATTATGTACCCCTATGATAGGGCAATGTTTCTAGACCATTCATAGATGCTTTGAGTTGAATTAAGAGTAACTTTATCTCTTTATTTCTTGGCTATGGTATCTTGTCCTTAATAGGATCTCTATTTGGAGCTCTCTTGAAGCAAGTCTCTTTGCCCTACAAACCTTGTAATTGACTCATAAGCTTTTTTCCCCTTCAGTCTACATTGAATGTAGCCATGCAAAGTTGATTCATTCTATGACATCATGTATGAATGATGGGAAGCAAAGTTTTTTATGATACATTACAGCATATTGTACTTGATTTCATAATTTGTGATTTCTCTCACAATCAAGAAAAATAATCTTGTTTTGAGACGGGACTTATGAGATAATACTCTTGTGTTCTTTACTGAGAGCATGCAATTGGAAGCTCTATTAACATATTCAAGGACTTGACTTGAAACCTTCAAACCTTCTCATATCCCTACCATCTCCGAAGTCTAAGCTCTTGAAACCACATACATTATTTCTCTTAAACCCCATGTGATTGACCATGAAGTACTTCTTGAACATTTAAACACTCAATGTAATCTACGTATCTCTTGAAGACACATCTCCATCTATCTTATCCAGTTTTCTTGCCAAACCCCTGTGGTGACCTACAACCCTATGCATTGCGATAGCGCCCCGACACCACCCACCATTTGAAGATGTGATGCAGCTTCCCCATAGCACAACCACTACCTAAAGGAAAAACGTGGCTTCCCTGCATTGACAAACCCCCCTCCCCCCCCCCCCACCACATGGAGGACAATAAAGAGAATGTACCCATCCCAACAATGGAAAAGAGGAAGAAGAGTAGAGGGAAATAATGGAGAGTAGCCCAAGAGGAGAAGGTAGTTAGATTGGAGAGGTAGTTGGAGGGCATGTCAGGCATGTTGGAGTCAATTTTAAGGAACATGCAAATGAAGGAAGAGAAAGAGGAAAGGAGAAGAAAATTAGAAGTGGAGCAGTAGGGATATAGAGAATGGGTGTTACAACAACAAGAAGAGGAGAAAAGGTAGAAAATACAAGAGGAGATGGATAGATTGGGGAGAGAGGAGACTTCTAGGAGGGCACAAGATACAAGAAAAGACAAGGAGAAGGTAGTAGAAGCCCGAAGTAAGAAGAAGGAAAAGAAACACAACCATAGAGAAGAGGATGATAGTGACAGCTCAAAAGACGACTATGAAAAACTCAAGATGCCCCAGCCCAAACCATCTACTTGGAGGACGTTGCTAGTTGGTACCTATTGGAAAAGGAGCATGGACACACTAGCTTTTCATGGGAAGAACTCCAAGAGGAACTCGGAGATTACTTCATTCCAAAGATGGAAAAATTTAAAGTCAGAGATGAATGGAGAAACCTCAAGCAAATGAAAGGGAAGATGAAAGAGTATGTCAACAAATACAAGTAACTCATGCTACAAATACCCAACATGGACACTGACACCAAATTGCATGGATTCTTATTTGGAATCCAAGAATGGGACCAGAAGAGACGTAGAGAGGCAAGAGCCAATGAGCTTAGTCGAGGCCATGAGAATGGTTGAAAGGCTAGTGAATTTGGAAGGCAGGAGGATGGCCCAGGGAAACCAGAATAGATTCAACACCAACCTCAACAACAATTCATAGACCCTAAGACCCAATGCTCCTAGAGGCCCATTCACAGAGATGCGGAGCCAGACCTCCAGCATAACACCAACCACGTCACAATCTACATTAGTACCAAGAGGAGTAGTTGGAAGATGGGAGAATAACCACTAAAGGCCAACTCCAAGTGCGTCATATGGTCCCACAGGATCAAACACATCATGGTGGAGACCCGCAAGCCCAACCACGGGGATCATATGTTTCAAATGTGGAGGACCACACTATCAAAACAAATGCCCCATGGAAGACATAGCCTCATCGAGTTGGTCGAGGGTGACCGCCACTAGTGCGTATGGAGGAGAGGAACCACAATCCCCGCGCATCCAAGAAATCCCAAGCGGAAGTGATGAAAAAATGGACTAACCAAGAGTGGGGACAGTCAGTACTTACGTGACGCCAATGCATGGCGGCCCGCGTAGCAGCAGCCACCACTATACATCAAAGGCAAAGTGAGAGAAGGGAATCAAGCTATTATGGTGGACACAAGGGCCACCCACAACTTTATCACACGGCAATGCACAGCCAAACATGGATTGAAATTTTCTAAGGCTCCAGAAGGATTAATAGTAACATTTGTACAAGGAGAGGCCAAGGAAGTGAAACAGGTCTTTGTAGTACAAGTAGAACTTGAGAAATGGAAAGAAAAACTCAACTTCTTAGTAATCCCCGTGGATGATTTTGAAGTTATCCTAGGCTTGGAATTCTATGATAAATATGTCATTGCAATGTTTGGAAAGAGAGTTAATGAGATGATGCTTGATATGGAAGGAGAAGGCGTCAGAGTACCTTGTGAAAGAATGCAGTCACTAGAGGCAGGATACCGATCAAAGTGCAAATGAAGTAGACTAGGCCTGGAGTTTCTTGCCAAACAATGAAGCCAAGCCCAAATCAACCAAGAGTACCAACCCAAGCAACACCATGTCAAGTGAATCCTATTAGGCCACGCATCATGACGTGCAGTGCCAAGCAAGTGGAGAAATAAGTTAAGCAAGGAGACATGGTTTACCTATGTATGATTCAACCCATTGAGTAGGAGGTCACCAAGAAGCCCAAACCCCAAACCAACATCATAGAAGTGGCAGAAATACTTGAGGACTTCAAAGATATAATGCCAGCAGAGCTACCCAAGGGCCTACCACCCAAAAGGGATGTGGATCACAAAATTGAACTTATCTGCCCTACTAGCCAGAGACCCTTATCATATGAGTCACATAGAACTCATGGAATTGAAGAAGTAGCTGCATGAATTAGAAGAACAAGGTTTCACCCACCCATCAAATCCCCTTTGGTGCCCTAGTGTTATTTGTTAAGAAGAAGGATGGGGGGCTTAGACTATGTGTAGGTTATAGGGCCCTTAATAAAATCACCATTTTAAAAAAATATCCCATGCCCCTAGTGGAGGACCTCTTAGATAAGCTACACGAAGCCAAGTACTTTAGTTGCATAGACCTTAGGTCAGGATACCACCAGATTCGCATAGCAGAAGAAGATATCCCCAAAACAACTTTCTATACTCAATATAGTAGTTTTGAATGGTTAGTATTAAGGTTCAAACTAAGGCACATTTTGTGGCCTCATGGATGGAGTCTTTAGACTCGAGATAGATGTCTTTATTATTATCGACATTGATGATCTACTAGTCTATATCAAAACCCTAGAGGAACACAACTAGCACTTACGCTTAGTTTTTGAGAAGCTGTGGTAACATAAGCTATATGCCAAACCAAAAGAATGTGAGTTTGCAGTAAAAGAGTTAGAATTCCTAGGCTTCATTGTAGGAGCAGTTGGTATCAAAGTGGACCCCAAAAAAGTAGAAGCTATCCAAAAATGGCATGTACTGAAGACTATAAGGGAAGTATAGGAGTTCCTTGGCTTCACATTATTTTGTAGAAGGTTCATCAAGGATTATAGCCTCATCACCACACCACTATCCCACCTCACCAAAGAAGATAGCACCTTTACATGGGGTCACGAGCAACATGATGCTTTTGAATAGATGAAGAAATGCATGAGTCAAACCCCTGTCTTGAAAGTACTTAACTTCACCAAGCCCTTTGAGATCACCATAGATGCATCCAATTATGGCATTGGGGGTATACTGGTGCAAGAAGGCCACCCCATAGCTTATGAATCCAAGAAGTTCACAGATGCTAAAACTAGGTGGAGCACACATGAGAAGTAAATGCTCGCAATCATCCACTGCATTAGAAAATGGAAGCATTATGTTCAAGACAAACACACAGTAGTCTTCACCAACAACATCTCCCTCAAGTACTTTCAATCCCAACCCAAGCTATTGACCAAACAAGCTCGCTGGCTAGAATTCCTAGCCAAATTTGACTTGGAGATAAAACACAAGCCAGGCTCCACCAACAAGATAACAGATGCCTTGAGTCGTAAAGCTAATTTGAAAGCCATTAGTGTGGTTAGTAGCAAATTCATCGAATTAGTAAAGGAAGCCTTGGAACAGGACCAAGACATGCACAAAATTATACAAGATGTGGAAGTTGACAAAACACCGCATGGAATGTATACGCTCGAGGAGGGAATCCTATTTGTATGAAAGAGATTGTATATCCCCAACAATGTGGAATTGAAGAAACTCATCTTACATGAAATACATGACGAAAAACTAGGAGGACACAAAGGACAAAGCAAAACACTGGAGACCCTTAGGAAGCAATTCTTTTGGCCCAACATGAAAGAAGAAGTCATTGACTACATCAGAACATGTCCTACTTGTCAACTTGTGAAGGCACCATGCTCTAAGCCAGCAGGCTTGCTTCCCGTACCTAGCCGCCATGGGATGTAATCAGCATGGATTTCATTGTGGAGCTCCTCGAATCCCATGGATACACCATCATCTTTGTAGTGGTGGACTATTTCTCCAAGAAAGCCCACTTCATCCCTGCCAAACCACCATTGAATGCCAAAGAGGTAGCCTGCCTCTTCTTTACACATGTGTTCAGGCTACATGGCCTACCCTTAGCCATAGTGTCAGATAGCGATTCTCATTATCCTTCCACCCTAAGACAGATGGGCAAATAGAATGGGTCAACCGAGGCATTGAAGATTATCTCAACCAAGTGGACCAAAAGGATTGGGCCTTGTATCTCGATGTGCTGGAATTCCACTACAACAGCTCCATCCACTCTCCCACAGGTTACACACCCTTTGAATTGGCCACAAGAAAAGAAGTCATCACCCCCCTTGCCTTAGGATCTAGAGCGGCCAAAGCTGAAGATCAAGATGTAGAGGAATTCTTGAAAGAATGGAGAGACTGGAATGCGTCAGCCAGCCTCGAACAAGGCAAAATCACTATGACAGAGCAAGCCAACAAAAAGAGAAAGGCCGTACTTTTCACTAAAGGCGACATGGTCCTAATGGTCCTAGTCAGCTCTAAGAATATGTCACTCCCCAAGAATATGAGCCCCAAGTTCAATCACCACTACTATGGACCCTATCACATCACTCAAGTGCTAAACAAAGTTACCTACAAACTTGACCTACCAGAAAGTATCTGTGTTTCATAATGCTTTTCATGATCGTCTTCTACACAGGTTCTATCCCAACAACCAATGGGGGCAACATGTATCAATGCTCCATTCAAATGGCCCCTTCGAAGTAGAAGCATTCCTCCAACACCGGGAACAAAAAGGATACCCTGAGTATCTCACCAAGTGGTGCGAGCATTCTCTCAAGGAAGCCAATTGGATTTCAAAAGCGGAGGTGTGTGAACGTGGCAAAGATGACTTCACCATCTGGCTCAAGGAGAATCCCACTAATTCTTCTAATGGCCCTTGAGCCTTCCCAAACAAACGGACCTCAATCATAGGCCCTGTAACGCCTTCACTCCTCAAAATATACTTGAGTCGAGGGTGGACTCGCATGGTAATCCAAACAATAAACCCAAAAGAGCCCCTACCAAGTCTAGATGGGCAGACGCTGACCAACTTGCTAGAAAAAACTGTGTTAAGACCCCCAAGTCCCAGTGCGGCAGACACTAACCAGTTTGATAGTATAGACTGTGTTAAGACCCCATGAATGTCTCACTAAGTCCTAAACTGGTAGACACTGGCCAGCTTGTTAGCAAAAGTTGTATTAAGACCCCGAATGAGTCCAATAAACACTACCCTTAGATTGCTGAGGACAACAATCCAGTAAACGGGGGTGTGTGTAAGGGCTTTGTAGCTATACCATGGCGTTATCACCAAAAACACCTATATAGGGAGTAGTAGTGACTCTGAGCCCTGCTTGGTTTCCACTCTACGTGTGATTCCCTATACCCAATGGTGAACCCTCTTATGTGCCGCATCACGAGGGTGTAGTCCTGGGATGTGCCTATGTTGTACCACTTTTTTGATTGAATAATACAAGAGTATACCTTGCTCTCACATATCGTGTTACCTTTTTTGGTGCCGTGCTGAGTGAGTAATGAATGCAGGTGCATCACACCTCCCCCCCTCCTTGGGCCCCTTTGGAGCTAATCAATTTAGCTGGTGCCCTCTCCAAATACCACCTCTTGCCAAGTAGCTACTCCTGTTTGCATATCAAGCCCTCAGCCAACCAGAAATGTAGTTGGCCACTAGCCCACAACACTACCAACCTAAAGCACTGCCAAGCATTTTAACTTTTTTAGGTTTATTGTACTTGCATGTGCATCCTATTGTGTTTGGACATGTATGGGCCTTCATATGTAGGTATTGTTGTGGAATCTCTTTATGTATATATATGTGTACAATGAATGCATAGGCACACGTGTGTATTATAAATGGATAACATGATGCAACCCTATAACCTCTAATCAAATAATTATTTATTGAATATTATTTATCATGAGAGCAATCAAACATGAAACATTGAAGTGTATTGAGCATTATTTATCATGTCACATATTGTACTTGCATATGCATGCGATGTGATAATACCACCATGCTCCTCCCCCAACCAATGACGCTATGTTGATAACGTTCTTAAAATATTATTTAATAATATTCTATTTTTTATGTGAATATCTCCCTTGCTTCCCAAACCCATGAAACTTTAATAATGTTTTATCTTATGCTCGCACCCCCTTGACAAACCTCCCTTTTTTAGTTAAAGCCTCCTCTCTCTCAGTGTAGTCTCTCCCTCTCTCTTTCCCCTCCCCTTTTTAATCAAACCTTCCATCTCTCTCACGTGTAGTCTCTCTCTCTCTCTCTCTCTCTCTCCTTTTTAATTAAATCAAACTTTAAAAAAGCGTCTCTTTCTCTCCCTTTTTTAATCAAAAGTTTCTCTCTCTCTCTCTCTCTCTCTCTCTCTCTCTCTCTCTCTCTCTCTCCCCCTCTTTTAGTTAAATTAAACTTTTTAATCTAAACTTCTCTTTATTTTTATTGTTTTAATTAAATATTTTTAATTTATCTATTTGTAATTAAATATTTTAAAAGCCTTTTTTATTTTACTTTTTTTCACATACTTTGAGAGATAGAAGAAGAAGAAGGAGAGAGAGAGAGAGAGAGAGAGAGAGAGAGAGAGAGAGAGAGAGAGGAAACACGGATAGAGAGAATTATAGAGAGAGGAAAGAAAAAAAGGAAAAAAGAGTAGAGAGAGAGACAGAAGAAGAAGAAGAAGAGAGAACATGAATACAAAGAGAAATTTATAAAAGGCAAGAAGAGAGAGATTAAAAAAGAGGAGAGAGATAAGTAAAGAGAGAAGGAATAAACTAGGAAAAGAGAGAGAGAAAAAAAAAGAAAAAAGAGGAGAGAGAAAAAAGAGGGAAGAGAGAGGGAGAAAATTTATGAGAGATAGAGAGAAGAAGAAAAGAAAAGAAAAAAGAGGGGAGAGAGGGGGGAAAGAGGAGAGAGAAAATTAACAAAGTAGAGAGAGAGAGAGAAGAAGAAGAAGAAGAAGAAAAAGAAGAGGGGAAAAGAGGAGAGAAAAAAAGAGACGGGGTGAGAAGAGAAAAAAATAAAAGAACAGAGAGAGAGAGAGAGAGAGATAGATTTGGAGGGCAAGTAAACAATAGAGAGAGAGAGAGAGAGGAAAAAAGTAGGAGAGATAAAAGAACAAAAGAAGAGGGGATAGAAAAAGAAAAAAGAGGGAAGAGAAAGACAGAAAAAAGAGGAGAGAGAGGGGGAAGGAAAAGAGAAGAGAGAAAGAGGATGAAAGAGAGAGAGGAATAAAAGAGAGAGGTGAGAAGAGAAAGAGAGCAAGAGAAAAAGACTTGAGAGAGAGAGATGGGAAGGGAGAGGAAAGAAAAGAAATCAAGGGAGAGAGGAAAGTGAAAAAATTTGAGAGAGGGAGGGGTGAGAAGAGAGAGAGAAAGAGAGGTTTGATTTGAACTTCAAACTTTGTGAGGTTCAATTAGTACCAAGTATGTGTATAGATGAAATTTAATAAGTTTAATGCATAAAAGAGTTTGTATGTATATTTGACATTTTATAATACGAATTTTATAAATTACTTTTAGTTTTATATATGATATGAGAGAGAGAGAGAAAGAGAGAGAGAGAACAACGAGATGATAGAAAATAAACTAAAATAAAAGGCAAAGAGAGAGAGAAAAAAATTAGATACAAGGAATTGAGAGAGAGAGAGAGAGAGAGAGAGAGAGAGAACAAATTAGAAACAGAGAGGAAAAAGAGAAGAAATGGATTGTTGAGTAAAGTTGCAATTCTGCTTGCCGCTTCGTGACCTAGCGCTAGTTAGTATTTATGTTAGAAGGCTTTAGGTGGGGGGACACGTGTCCGCTCTATGCCTTCCTCTAAACACATTCCAATGGTCACTTGCTAGTTGTAGGTGTGCGCGCCTTTCCTCCTACAATCTAGAGAAAGAAGCTTGTCTATCTTTAGAAGTGGATAGATATTTTTATTATTCAGGGTAGGGTTTAAACTCATGCACCACTATAACTCAACCCACCCCCAAACCACTATGCCACGATGCAATTGGCATATATCTATATATATCTATATATAAATTTTAGCCACAGAAAAGGAACGGACAGCATCTTGATACGTTCGAACAGTGCCACGGCTGTGATTTTACGCTCTCTTAAGAGAAAGAGAAAGAGATCGTTCTAAAACAGACCGTATTACTATCTAATTGTGCGCGTCTTGCTTTCTCTCTGCCTGTTTCCGTGCAGGTCATTTTCCTCATCGCTTCCTGAATTTTATTACGGTAGAATCAATACGCCTGTTTCAGCTTCTTTTCTTTTTTGCATCCTGCAAGAAAGAAAAACTCAAGGTATGATGGCTAGAGTCTGGAAGTTGTATTGTTTTATCACCCTATAAAGATAGATATCACGCTTCTGTAGGTAGTTGATTGAAGGCCTTGCCATAATATAACTCAAGGAGCTGTTAACTCCTACTTTATGCCATGCTTCAACCACAGGCAAGCTAACTATTAGATAAATTCATTAACCACATGAGTGATTTGGTCGCCTGTGCTCCCATGATTCATCACTTATTTCATCAGTTTTGAGGTCATGCTCTTCCATGAATGCATCACCTATTTGATCAGGTTGAGGTCTTGCGCTTCCATTTGCAGTTTGATTTTTTATCAGTTTTGAGGTCACACAAGAAGTTTTTGAAGATATCCCTTTTATCTGCAGTTTGATTTTTGATCAGTCTTGAGGTCACACAAGAAGTTTTTGGCGTTTTCCCATGTGGGAAAAGGGGCTCTTTCCCCTTGTTTTTCCTTACAGTGTTCAACATCATGAGCAGCAGGAAGGACCGCATACCTAGCTAGGTGTGGCTGGGCACCTCGCTCATGATGTTGTTGTAGTTCACAATGTGGGAATTTGTCTAAAACTTATTGTGTCATGCCATGGCAGCGGCTGCAATTGGATTGAGAGGTTTATCATTTTGCAGATTTCTCCACAATGGGCCAGACCTTCTGTTGCTTTCAAGTGAAGCAGGCGACCTTGGGTGTCAAAGAGAAATGGGGCAGGTTCGATGAGATCCTCGAACCGGGTTGCCATTGTGTAAATTGGTGCTTTGGGGGTCGTCTTGCTGGGGCCCTAACTACGCGAATTCAGCAGATGGATGTTCATTGTGAAACCAAAACAAAAGTTTGTACAACTTATGGTATATGTGCTTCTACAGGCAGATTCCTGTTTTATGTTTCAACCTTGCACTGATTTTGTTCCTTCTGTGTCTGGCCAGGATAATGTGTTTGTTACTCTTGTGGCGTCGATTCAGTACTGTGTTGTAGAGGAACATGCAAAAGAGGCCTACTATAAGCTATCAAGGCCACAGGAGCAAATTCAGTCCTATGTTTTTGATGGTAAAGGAAGCTGAGTAACATGTGGCATTTAGCAAGTAATGCATAAACAGTCACTTATTCCCCTGGTATGGTTGTCTTTTTGCAGTTGTCAGAGCCAGCGTCCCACGGCTGCTTCTTGATGATGTTTTTGAACAGAAAAATGAAATTGCCAAATCTGTGGAGAATGAACTTGAGAAGGTAAGTAGTCTTACGAGAGACCCTTTTATGTTTCAAGACACACACATGCGCATATACATAGATAGAGACATCCTATGCTTCTTTGCAGGCAATGACAGCATATGGCTATGAAATTGTACAAACCTTGATAGTTGACATAATACCAGATCAGACCGTGAAAAAGGCCATGAACGAAATCAATGCAGGTTATATCATTCAAATCTTCACACCTGCAATATGCATTCGTTAAAACTGTCAGAGGATGAAGTTGTTCTGGTTTTCTCTGAGTTCCTTGAATTTGTCTTTGCAATTCAGCCTCCAGGCTCAGAGTGGCAGCACAAGAGAAGGCGGAAGCAGAGAAAATCTTACAAGTGAAGCGTGCTGAAGCCGAGGCTGAAGCAAAATTTCTTTCTGGTCAAGGGATTGCAAGGCAGAGGCAAGCCATAGTGGATGGATTGAGGGAGAGCGTGCTGGGGTTTTCACATGATGTGCCTGGGACCACACCGAAAGATGTCATGGACATGGTTATGCTTACCCAGTACTTTGACACAATGAGGGATATTGGGGCAAATGCCAAATCATGTGCAGTTTTTATCCCCCATGGTCCAGGAGCTGTTGGGGACATTGCTAATCAAATCCGCACTGGTTGGCTTCAAGGTGCTGCAGGCTCTGATGGGTTGCGAGGTGCTGGTGGCTCATAAAGTTGTTCTCATTAAGGACATTCTGTACAGAAATGACAATATCCATACAAATATGATAATATTCATTAGGCATTCACTCTGAGAAATCTTCAGCTAAGCAGGGATTTAGAGGTGCTGTTTGGACTAGTCGGCCTCCTTTTTTACATAGAATTTGACAGCACTTATAATCATTTTGGTGAAAAAAGCACTTTACAGAAAATAGGATTCTCAGGGAGTTAAATAACAGTCAGAAAAAGATCAATAGGGTGCACATTGCCCTATTGCTGGTAGTTTCACATTTTCTTGCTTATATTGCCCTAATTTTCTTTGTAGCTGATCTTTTGGCCCCCCCCCCCCAAAAAGGACAACTCTCACAGAAGTATACAAAGCTAAGCCTGTTTCATCATTGAAGGTTTGAATCAAGAGGTGCGTGCTGCATGTTTGTTGACCACATGACAAGTTTAGATGAAACAAAAGATTGACAATCTCTTTAATTGACAACATTAAGGGACGGTTTAGACTATGAGGACACGATTATGTGTAAATAATTTGAACTCTGATGGCCAGTCCTCTCAATCCAATATGGTTGGGACTTGAATAGCTTGATAATGATTGCCTTCGGTTGAATATGTTTGCTAATTGGTATCGCTTAACGTAGCCATATATCCCTTTCCAAACACATGACTATTGCCCCTCAACATCACACTCAGGCTACCAAATTGGTGTGGAGGCATTTAGTCTTTCTAAATGAATGTTATTGATAGGTGGGCTTCGTTATTGATAGGTGATGAAGCCCAGGTGAAAGCATTTAGTCTTTCCAAATGAATGGACAAAGCTTGGAGTGGGTACACTCCATGGCTCTTCCTTCAGGAAAATTCTAAATAGATAAATCTTCAATAGCTAGGGGTAAATGGAGGAGCGTGCAAGCCTTCAATGTTCCTCTTGGTGAGATCATTCTTCATAAAATCTTTTAACATTCTTATGAGCTTGTGGATAGCTTAGGACCTATAGATGGTAGTACATCGTTTCTTATCCATAGGGGTATGTTGCTATAGCAAACAATCTTCCTAGTTCAAGGTGAACATGCATTGTAGCTTCATGATTTTCCAACATGCAAAAGCTCTTCCTAACCTAGTGGCAATTGATTGTAAATAGATTATTGTCGAAAATTACCCTCATGTTCCCTTCTCTTCCACTACCATCTTACATATGTATAAGACATGGTTGAGCAAAATAGACAATGGCATGTCATAGTGAGAACCCATTGATGAATTCAAAATAATTGGCCACGAATACAGTTTTCCACGCATAGATCTTAGATAAGATATGGTAAATTTGAAGCAATAGTAAACAAGAAATCCTTTAGGAACTAGAACAATGGTACCAAAAGTCAATTTGATACCAAAAGTCAATTTGATTCTTAGTTGTGGCCTTAAGGTACTTTGTAAAAAGGTATGCAACATTATGAATGAACAAGTTATAGCCAACGATACTTTGAGAAGAATATTGGTTAAGGAATAATGCATATAACCTAGACAATTTGAGAAGACTCTTGGTTGTGAACCATGTAATCATACATGCATGGATATGTATACTAATTTAAGTACACGAGGGGTCCTTGGATGTCCTTGTATGTTACAAATTCAGAGAGGTGATGCTCTTTAATAACATGACACGTGTATAATATCTTGTATATTATTGTACCTAGTAAATATGTAATGAAAATGATAACATGATGTGTACAATATCTTGTACATTATTGTGACTAGTATATGCGTATATGTGTAGTTGCATCAACCCCCATATGCATTGCCAATGATGTTTAATTATAACAAGCTCCACTAGGATACTTTAGTATACATGACTTATATGTATGTAAGCATCATGAGAGTGCCAACATTCATGTATGTATGCATGATCATAGTTCTTAAACTCCACATGGTGTGCATATTTCATTACTACATATAGTGTATACCTACAAGTGCATGCACACCTTGCTATTTGCAAATGCTTTGAGGCACCTTCATTTTAGATTTATGCAATGCATTGGTATTGTTAGATAAAAGATAATATATTTGAGTGTATGCTAGATATTGACACCTTTTAAAAGTAAAAAGCAAGCTCTCTACGTTGCATCATGCTATAGGATGGTGTTGTGGATTTAAGTTTAGAGGCTTTTTGGGTTAGCATGCATATTGTTATGAGATGTATTTTAAATAATCACGTATGCATTTGATGGGGAATGACATGAGACTTGTTGTTATGTTTCTCCTAGCCTCGTGGATATAGAATATAATAAATAGCAATAGCCTTCTACTGTAAACTATAAGGCAAGAGCCTTTTATTATCAAAGAATAAGGCATTCTCATACCTAGGTGCACATCTTACGCTTTCACATACCTAGCCACACATGGTTGATCACAATGCTTGTTGTCCACAATTTAGGACAGATTTCTAGCATGTTAGAACCTTCAAAAGCTGAGCATTTGACACTCTAGAACCATGCTCAAATGCATGAGAGTAAGGGCATATACATGGATGAAAGCCACCAGTGCCTTGGAACCACCTATTGTTTACTGTAGTAAACACCTAGTCTGCACATGTCTGTGTTAAATATCTCAAAATTTGTGAAGAATTTGAAAAAAATTTCTTCTACAAAGTTGTAGATCACGTTGAAATGGTCATTATGATAGGATTGTTTCTCCAAAATCCATTTCTGTAGCAAGATATGGCTTCTACAAAAAAACATGCTACAAGCATTGAGCATAATAATTTGTTAACTTATAAGGTCATACAAAAAATTATAATGCATTATAGGCCTCATTTACCTAGTATGCCCTATAAAAGTCTAGCTTTTCTAACATTTACGAATAGTGTTTGCAATTTGTAAGCTAGTAAGGTCCTAGAAAACCTTATCATGCATTACAAGCCTCTTTTACCTAATATGCTTTTTCCTACACAATCTAGCTTCTTTGACATATTGACATTTACTAATAGTGTTTGTCCATGGTAAGAAGAGGACTTTGATTATCATAACACTTGTTGAACATAGTCACTTAATATCAATAGAGTGCTATGCTAGTTTTTTTGTAAAGAATTATTAGGCAATTAAGAACTATGATATACTAGAAGGATACAAAAATGGAGCTCTTTGATGATCTTAAATAGAATCTCAAAAGAATATAAGTGTTTATGAGTAGTATCACTTGATCAACTATATAATGAATAAATCCATGCTAGAGGACATGCATAGTCTATGATATATTTAGTTCTAATTTCTAATTTTGTATTGGCCAAAGAATCCAATTTCAATAGAACCTAAGAGACAATAATGCACTTATCATGTTTACTTCTAATGATTTGATTTACTTGGTAAATTAATGCTTTGGAATAGAAGAAACAAAATCTTTTATACTCGTTTTGTTACTTTCTATGTCCTTTGAGTAGGTTTTGATTCTTAGTAGGTGTAGCATAGATAACAACTAGATCCCTTAGTCAACACTTACAATACACATCAATTTAGATGATTCTCATAATGTGGTGTTGTATGAATCTAGGTAATAGTTGGACCATTGACTTGCTAAAGCTTAGCAAAGCTATCTCTTGAGGTGGCCCATTTCCTCTTTGGAATTATGTGGTTTGGTTAACCATACTTGCACTTTCCTTTGATTATACGCACCAAGTCATCACAACATATTTGATTTTCTCATAACTTTGTTGTTTGCAAATTTTCCTTATGCACACATCAAATACACTTTTTGATCCTTTTGTTCAATTGAGTTTACTCTTAATGCAATTGTGTGGAAGATTTACAAGGGATATCTTGATATGGATAAATGGCCTAAATCTAGTTCTTTGTATCCTTTGCATGTTTTTGGTGTTAAAGACCATGTTGCACCTATCACTAAACAACCATTTATTTCATTGTGGCATCACTGTTTGGGGTATATGACTGAAATGAAAGCTTAAATTGTGCTATTTAAATTATCTTCTATCTCTAGTATTTTTTTATCTTGATTTTTGTGAGCATTATCTCTTTGGAAAGTAAACTAAAACACCACTTAAGAGAGGTAGTGGGAGTAGAAGATCAAAATTCCTTGATTTGTTCCATAATGGTTTATGTAGGCCAATATCCATGGTTTCATTGGGAGGAGTATCATACTTTGTCACTTTGATAGATGATGCCACAATGAAGGTTTGAGCTTATTGTCTTCACAAGAAGAACGATGTGTTGGATGCATTTCAAAAGTTCTTGGCATTTGTAGAGAATCAATCGGTCATGAAACTTAAGTGCTTGAGGATTGAGAATAGTGGGGAGTACACCTCACATGCCTTTAGGATTTTTTTTTTGCAAGTCATGGTATCAAGAGAGAGTTGATAGCTCTTAAGAATCTTGCTCAAAAGAAGATGAATATGACCATCCAGGAAAGGGTTTGCAATATGCTCTCTAATGCTAGTCTATATAATGGATTTGGGCAGAAGCTAGAAAGAGAGCAGTGTATTTGATCACCAGTTCTCCTAGCAAGCCATTGGATGGCAAGCTACTAGAGGAATTATGGTTTGACAAGAGATCTAGTGCGGACAACCATGATGTAATTTGCAATAAGGATAAGATGCATAAGTAGCCTATCAAAACAGTTAAGATTTGTAGAGTGGTATTTTAAGAGGATGGGTCACCAACACATGAACAGATAGTATAATCTATTCTACATGAAAATATGGGATAAGAAAGTAGCTTAGTTTAGCTATATACCTTAAAAGAATTGTGTTATAAAGAGGAAGAATAGCACCCTATTTCAAGTAGCTAGATGCATGCTAAAAGGTAAGCAACTTGCCAATTGCTATTGGATTGAAGCAATTGACACTATTTATTATTAATACTTGATGAACCGATCACCTATTGAAGAACTAAGAGAAATTACACCATATTAAGAATTTTATGTATCCAAGCCTTAGGTATCTCATGTGAAAGTATTCAGACACTTAGCTTCTGCTCATATTCCTGATAATAAAAAGAATAAACTAGATGAAAAGTTTAGAAATGTGCATTTGTTGGATATAGTGATGTAAGTAGAGCTTACAAGCTTTATGATCCAATCAAAAAGTAATATAAATGAAAGCTAGAAATTAGCTCATTCTCCTCAAATTTGGACACATACTCTTCCACATCTCTCAAAGTGCAAGTATGAACAACCATGGAAGAAGACACTGCTGAAGAATTGGAGGAAGAAGATGAAGAACATCAAGAAGCCTTAAGGAGGTCTACAAGGTAGAGAAGGACACCCCAAATACTAACTTATCAAAGAGGTCTACAACATGATGAACCTACAACATACATGGATGCATGCAATAAAAAGGAATGTAATGATGCCATGGATAAAGATATGTCTGTACTGCATAAAATTGACACTTGAGATTTTTGTCAACTCCCACCCAACAAGAAAGCCATAGGATGTAAATGGATCTATATGTTCAAATTTAATAAGCTAAAGGATTTGCTCAAGAATATGATTATGATTGTGAAGAGACTTATGCATGTGTAGACAAGATGGGATCCATCAAAATTTTGCTCTCTTTGGTTACTCTTCATCACAAATGGAAGCTATGACACAGATGGATGCAAATAATGCCTTTCTCAATCGATAGGTTTAGAAAGAGGTCTACATGAAACAACCAGAAGGCTATGTTGCAGTAGGTAACAAGCATTTGGTATGCAAGCTGAAAAATAGTTTGTATGAATTGAAGCAAGCTGCAACACTTGATATGGAAGAATAGATGACTATCTCAAATATTAAGGATTTCAAAAGAATAATGTTGATCATACTCTCCATTATAAGATTAAAGGGAATAATATTGTACTTTCTTTGTTTATATGGATGACTTGATTTTGACAAGAACCAATGATGCCTTAATAGAGGTTGTAAATTCGAAACCCTCCGATGAGTTTGAAATGAAGGACCTTGGATACTTGCATTTTATCCTAGGCGCTGAAATTTGTAGGATGAAGTTAGGAGATATTTTCATTTCTCAATAGAAGTATATTTAGACAATCCTTGAAATATTTCATATAGCTAGTTCCAAAGCCATCTCTACACCCATGAAATCAACCCTCAAGCTAAATAAGGATGAAAATAGCACTTATTGTGATGCTGCTACATATAGGCAACTCATTGGTTTCTTCATCTATTTGACTATCTTAAGGCCTGATATTTGTTATGTTTGACTATCTTAAGGCCTGATATTTGTTATGTAGTCAATTAACTTGCTTAGTTTTTGCAAAGTCAAAGAATGGCTCATTGGGTAGCAACCAAAAGACTATTGAGGTACTTGAAAGGTACTCAGCATTGGGGTATTTTATATGTACGTGACAAGTTGAATTTACATGGGTTTAGTGACTTTGTTTATGTAGTAGATTTGGTTGATAAAAAAAGTGTTAGTAGCAATGATTTCTTCCTTAGAACTAAAGCAATCTCTTGGTGCTCAAGGAACTGTGAAGCTATATGACTGAAGATATGCTTGCAAGACCTTGGATTTTATAGATCCTCTTATCTTGATCCTATCCTTTGTGATAACATCGTAGTTGAATCTTTAGCAAAAAATCTAGTCATAGATTAAAGGACCAAGCATATTGAAGTTGGAGAGCACATTATTAGCAAAAAATTGCATAATGGTGATATTTTTAATAATAAGGAGAATGTGGATATTGACATCTTTACAAAATTTCTAGGAAAAGAGCTATTCTTCAAAGAGCAGGACTTGGCATGATGGAGATTCCCATAAGGGAATGAGTTTGAGGAATAAGGGAAGGTTCATCATGGAAGGCTTCAAAGTCTTCCAACCATTACTTAGATCTTTATATTTCTTTCTTCATGTCTACATTTTCAAATTGTATTCAAAGCCATTGATAAACTCAGGGAAGGTGTTAAAGTCTGCAAGCCCTCTTGACTATGGTATGAGTAATGGTTTTGGTTTAGCAAAGGTTAAGGATCAACTAACAATGGTAATATGATGTTAAAATATGTGCATAAGGTCATACATTTGACCTAAGAGTGTACTTTAGATAGTACACAACGTGTGGGGTTGGATGGTGGAAAAGTCTCCTTGAATCAAGGAGAAGATTTTTGATTACCACATTTGTTGTAGGCACTTTTGTAGAGTTGATATCTCTCAATCCAACCCTTGACTTTTGGAGAAGTAAAGGGATTAAATGATCATATTTTTGTATACTACAATTTGACCATTAGGAACTTCTAGATCTTCTTTGTATTACATTATATACAACCACAAAGTTAGTTGGTTATCTACTCACGGGAATTTGGACAACACCTACATAAATGGGGAGTTGAATATCTGGAGCTAGAAACATTATGTCAAGCTGAAATGTGAATAAAATTATTACTTACATTGTGAATCATCCAACTACCGAAGAGCTCCTTGAGATTTACTCAACCTATGAAGATATATCAACTACTCTCTAATAGTACTGAAAAGTTTTGGAATGTGGGTGCAATAGTAGACAGTGAGATACCATAGAGTTGTACTATTGAGGGTATAGAGTGGTGCTTATTGTAGCCCATATTCTCAAAATTGTGTGTATTAACATAGAAAATCTATTGGAGCTCCTTTTAGTAATATTTTTGAATTCAAGGATTAGCCCATCACCTGTACATGGCAACCATTAATGCTCTTTTATTTTAAATAAATATTTTAGTACTATTGTTTCCTTTATAAAATTTTATTAGTCCTATTGCATTGTTAAGATTATATATCATTCGTACTATTATCATCATACTGTTGGTTACAATTGTGTCTCCTTTCCTCTTCCTCACTCACTGAATTTTCTCATGTGGCACATAGAGCCAAATCGATTAGTAGGTGCATGGAATCAAAGGAGGCCCCATGATGATCTATGTTTATGGATTTACTTACATAGAAGAGCTTGAAGCTTTGCATTGCTTGGGGGTTAAAGGGAGAGGATCAAACACATGAAATCATGAAAGTAAATTTAAGTCGAATCATAGAAATCCTATTGTAGTTGTGGAAATAAATTTTGAGCAAAGCTAGCCCAACAAGGATCTTAGAAGGGTGTTCATGGAGGAGAACATTTTTTGGTCATGTGTCTTCTATCCTCCTCTTACTATAGAAATTGGAAGAACATGTAGCAAGTTAGCCAAAAAGGGTGTGTATCTTTTCAGCCACCATTGGTTTTGACTCTAATGAAGAGTAGGCCTCCTTAGAAGAAGTTGAGAATAAATTGGGTATAACAAGATATGACAAAAAAACATGGGTACTAATCTCAACCCAGTGTGTGCATTTGACAAGTATTCATGTCCTGAGAGCCAATAGCTGGTACCACCTGAAAATAGTAAAAGTCTTGGGGAAATCTTTAAGCACAAAGAATTTGAATAGGGTATGTAGTCTACTAGAGATAGACAACAACCTGCATGGTTTGAGCCCTCTATGTATTATGTTATGGTGATAGATACTGATGAGTCAACATTCTCTACCTAAGACTTGTCAATCTTGACATGATTACAGAGAGTCCTATTCTATCCATTTAAGAAAAATCCAAGCCTTGGCATATCATTCTATGAAAAGAAAAATTATATCCCTATCTATTTATTTGTTTCAATTCAATGTGTGAGTACCCTTCCTATTTTGCAACAAAAATCATGTGCATGAATTAATGTAATGAAGAAAAAATGGTCACTAATGGAAGAATTTCTCCATGGGCATGGCCATGTTTAGCATTTTCTGTTCAATTTTCATTGTTTTTGGCATTAATTGTTAGATTCGTATCAGTTAGAATAGTTCTTCTTTTCATTGATATTAGAGAAATAGGTTATATCATGTTTGTGGTCATTTTCAACCATGGATTTAGTTGCAAATAATAGGACACAAGACTATAGTTAGATTCTAGTCTCACAAAGCCTAGTTAATTCTTGTAACCATGACTAGGCAAGGTCTCCTATAGTAAACCACAATCATTTTTGAGGCTATTGACAAAATTTTGGAAGAAATGGCTATCTCCTTGCTATTTCAGTAGGTTGTCATTAAACTGAAGCCATTCTTTGAGCCTTTCTTGTCAAAAGAGAAAGAGACTGAAGTTGGAGACAACTAAAGTACCTCTTGTTTTGAGTTCCAATGTTTTGATTTGACTTTCTTCTTATGGTTGAAGCTTCCATGGTGTTTTCTTGGACTTGATCTTCACTTCTTGACCTGATCTCTTTTTGCAACCTAGCAAGCAACATTCCTTACATCTCCAAGAGCTAAGGGAGCACCACGTTGCCTATAGTTGGTTTATCATAGCCACATGGATGAGCAACATAGAACAACACAATTTACATCACAAAAATAGATGTAGATTTGGCTCCAAAGGCAACAATTGTCTTGCATATGAAGCTCAATGCTTTGCTTGAAGCACTCATATGAGCTATGTTTCATAAACTCCCACATTGAAAGTAGATTATCACAGCTTTGTTGTGTTGCATACATACACTTTTGGACAAGTTTCTAATTCTCCAAATCATTTGGAGCAACTATAAAGCATATATTCTCTTAAAGACACCAGAAAAGCTTCAATCTATGATGTTATCTTTTCCTTGGACTAGAATATAAGATTGCACTTCTCCTTTACTCATGGAAAACCATATTCAAGTTTCAAATTGTGTAAGTTCCCATACATGATTTATGTAGACATTGCTCCTAGGCCAAAGAGACTATTGTAGTGTAGATAGAGAATTTTCATTATGGTTCCTTCAATAAAAAATTATTGGTATTCTAAGCTAATTTTGTAAATATTTTTTAATGCATGATCAAAATTTATGAGAAATTTTTTTTAAGCTTTTGTGGTGGTGGCAAATGTCTAATATACAAGGTTTAAAGTGAAACCTTTGTGGAGATTTAAGCTTGCTATAAGTCAAGATTGAATGACCTTCACATTGTTGGCTATGAATTTTGAACTATTCATTGACAAAAAAATATATAATATATATTTCCTTATGTTGCTACACTTGTAGGCCTTGCTAGTATGCCAAATATGTGATAGAAATAGTATTGCTATCTTTTATCCTTCACTACCATATGAATTTTCTTGAATAGAATACACCACTTTTCTATTCAATTTCACTTTGGCTAGTAAACTTGGTACTAGTGAGGGTCAGTTGCAGCACTCTCAGGAAACTGTAGAGTCCTAAAAGAAACTTATTGAATAACTTCACCAAAAGGTGGTTGTTCTTTCTATTCCTCCTCTAGCTCCTGTATCTTCTATTTTGTCTTTCAAAGAGGAGCCCGATCAGTTGCAACATAAAGCTAAACTGTGTGATGGGTTTTCTGCTAAAGTGGACTGCCTTCAGCTAGTGCAGGGCCCTTTTTTGGTCCCGACATTTTCTCCCACTTTTCTTTTATTATTTTGAGAAAGTGTGGTGACAATCTAGCAATCTACTCTCAGTCGCCTTGATTAATTGCAAAGTGATCCTTTTTGCCTATTTTGGATAGAGGTGCATAGGCCTTAGGTTTCTCAGGTCAATCATAGTGGGCCAAGACAATGTTCTACTATCAAAAAGACTCAAAAGTCACCCAACCAATTGACTCCATGAATCCTAAGGGATCCAGAGAATACTACTTAGGAGAGTTGTCCAAGCAAGACTACCAAACCTCCTCTCCTTTAGCTCAACTATTAGGGGTAAGTATATCATGCATGGTATCAAAGGAAAAATAATGAATATTTTCTTTTCATAAAGGAACTAAAGATATAATATGATTATAAAATAATAGAATTATGTTGATTGTGTCAACTACCCCATACAAGTAATAATTTAAAATGTGTTATCATTTCACAAAAAAGGTATATAGTGTTCAAGGTGATTAAAACCAAAAATTCTTCAAATGCAAAAATTCAAGATATACTTAACATAAATTCCCTACAATTGGCACTCCAAGTGTAATAAGATGGATCACCTCTAATCCAACTATCCTAAACATGCTTAAACTCTCAATGGTCTCACTGATGTTACCAATGCAACAAGATTGGACACTTCAAATCTAGTTATCCTGCACACTCTCAAGAAAAGGAGAAGCAAGACGTTGAACAAAAACCATATTAAGAGGGAATACTTAATACTAAAGAGACACTACTAAAGAGGGAATACTTAACACTAAAGAGACACTACTAATAGAGAGCTAGAAAACAATTTCACCCTTTAGAGTTATAATATGACAAACCCCTAGAAATATTTAGGTATATCTAACAAGCCCTATGATAAGTTGTACTACCTAAAATGTATTCATTCAAGGTGAAATCTTAGTATCAAAAGTCTATCCCTTGTGTATAAGAAATCCCCTACTAAAGCTACATAATTTTAGAAATCACTCTTAGGAAAAACATACCATTAGAGTCAAAAACACTTCAAAAAATGCACTTTTGTTAATCACAAAGAGCCAAAGAGAGTTCGCTAGGTGTGTAAGGATATGGTATTCTTATCTCCTCTTTTTTGGAGATAGTAGAGTCCATGTTATGATTCTCTCTTCCTTTTTAGCCAAAATCTCTAAAATTTTAACATGTTTTGGTAGTCCCAAAGTCTTTATTTACTTACAAAATCTAACAAAAGACATGACAAATATGGGATAATTTCAATAATGAATTTTTTAGAATTTGAGAGATCTTTTAATATTATTTTTATTTCCAATATATTTTTATTATCTTCTTGATGTTCATTTTTACTTCATTCACATTTTTCTTTGAGCTTATTTATCTACACATTCATTCTTTTAATGGTATCACAAGGCATCCTTATTGTTTAGTAAGCTCCTACACCATCGATAGCCAAGTAGCAGATGGAAATTAGGAGCCTAAAACCTTTAGCATAAATGATTGGGTTACCATAATACCATCTTGCAAGGGCTCTCACAAGGTGAAAAGAAGAATTAAAAGGAGAGGATATAAAACATCACTAGAAGGGATATATCATCATCTTCAAAATTATGTTTGAAGGGTGGTTTGTAAAGATGTAACATATTTACATGGCCAAGGATATGAGTACCTCCAAAAAAATGTGTTTTGTAGCAAACACATTGTAAGTCTTTAGTTAAATAATGTATGTCATATTTTTTTAATTTAAGCAAGTACTAGCAATGAATTCTTGGTTGTAGAAATCTTTTTGTCAACAAGTATTGAGTGGAAGCCTATGGAAAGCCTAAGTAAAACTTTCCATGCCATTCATAAGGTACTCACAGACATTATCTATGCCAATCAAACCGAGGGTTTCTTTTAATGGATGTAGGGTTTTTATATACTATGCACAATATGTGATTCCCTCTAAAGTAGATACATATGGATATATCAAAGATTTGCCATTATGTTGAGTGTGAAATATGTTGGTTTTTGGGCTGATTTTCTATTTTTTTTTATGATAAATGGTTGCTTATTTTGAAGTGTTTGGATAAGTTTGAAGGGTTTTTGATGGTTTTTGATGAGGATGTTTGGTTCTGTAAGGTCTTCTGTTTTGTTTCTGTTTTGGTAGTAGAGATGGTTGAATGAATGTTTTGAGAGATGATTGAAGTTGTGTGAAGAGGTTTATGAAAGATTGAATTGGTTTTGTTTTGGTTTTTATGATTTTTATGGGTTCTGTTGATCTTCTGTGAAGTTCTGTAAGCTTCTGTAGCTCTGCTGTTCTGTACTTCTGTTGCTCTGTGGTTCTGTTCTGTTGTTTCTATTGAGTGTTATGATGGATATGTGGATATTTTGGGAAGTGTTTTTGTCTTAGGAAAGGATGAATGGAAGCTCTATCCAAGCTAATTGAAGTGAAGAAGTAACTGTTGAAGATTCACAGAAGGTTACAGAAGACAGTGACAGAAGATAGATCTCACAGGACACTATGAAGTCTTTGATATGAAAACAATGTAATTGTATGTGAGAGATTGAGAGAGAGAACTATGAAGATATTGAAGATGAATACTATGTGATGTATTTCCATTCAAAGATGGTGTATTATTTTGTTTTCTTTGTTATTTTGATGGAGATTATGAAGATTATGAAGAATATGGTTGATTTTATAAAATCCGTGGGAGATCTACATGATGCTGCATGAAGATTTGTTGTGCCTGGTGTTCTTTTCTTCATTGTGATCATATAAAACCTAATAAAAAATCTTGTTGATGATGACAAGATAGATTTTCTTGCAGTAGAAACCCTATTTCCTTGGTGTCTCTCTTGGGGCTCCATGTTTTTGATGCGCAGCCGGGGAAAACTGCCATCAACAAGCACAAACAGAGGCTGAAAATGGAAGGAGTGGCACTGTGGAAAAAGAAGTAAATCAATGGATAGTAGAGTTCCTTCCACTGTTGAAGAATTGCAAGCCTTAATTGTCAAGGCAACATTCTACAAAAGATTCATTCCCCAATGGAGAAAGCACAATGCCATTCTGATGAAGTCCCTCTGTGAGACGGTCTATTTTCACTACCCTCTGAAGCTGTAGAAAGTTGCATCACAGTTGCAAAGTTCCTCCCACAAAACTAGAGAGTAGAACAGAGAGAATGAGTATCAATGGAGGATTTGGCCTTCATTGAAGAATTTCCAGACATCATCAAGTGGGACTTGTTCGTAGACGCTCAACAGCAAAATACGTGGGATGCTTGGTGTTCTGAGAATATTTTGTTTGTCCAATTGGCAACCCACTGGAAGTTGGTAGATAGAGTGTTCTTTACAACATACACTATTGAAATCATCAGGAGTTGGGATTACTATAATGATGGCACCACCACAATGCTTAGATATATGCATTTTGACACCTTTAGAACCGAATACATTCCTCTGTGCAGTGGTATGAAAGCAGAATTCAGAGACGTTGAAAAGGAAAAAGTAGAAGAAATGTTGGCATGAGAGTCCTCCATAGACTGAAGCCTTCTATTATCCCTCTGTGGAGCACTAACAACATAGTGGAGCCAACCCCCTGATGAATGATGCAATAAAGAGGCAAGCATTAGAACGAGTCCAGAGGTATGTGAGAAGAGAGAAAGCAAGAATCAAAGCTGAGAACGAGCTAGCAGGAGAAGCCGCCTTTGACGCCCTTGTGGAACTCTTTACAGAAGTCCCAATGGCACATCAAGCCCTTCCTCCTCCTGTTGGATGTCCACTTCCAAGCCAAATCAGTCCTAGAAATATTGATGACAGGCCAGCGAATGTAGTCATGTTGCCAATTTTTAAGGGAGAGTACAATGAAGACCCCGATCTTCATGTAGCAAAGTTTATGGTAGCATGTGTGGCTAACAATACCAGAACCCCTGAGCATTTGTTGGCAATATTCTCCGCCACTTTCAAGGGCGTGGCGTTTCAGTGGTATGAGAGACAAGCAGCAGGAACTTTTGGCACATGGGACGACCTGAAGTTGGCCTTCCTCACTAAATTCATGCGTGAAGGTTTTGAAGAGCAGATGCGAGTGGAGTTCATGAATTTAAGTCAATCCTCTGGAGAAAGAGTAGAAGCTTATGTCTCGCGAATGGAATCCATACTGAAGAGATGGACCAACCATAATCTAGATGATGGCATTCAAAAGGGAGTGTTTCTCAGAGGATTACAACCAGAAGTCCGTAAGTTTGTGGAGCTGCAAAGACCAGTCACACTGCAAGCTGCAACAGAAGGTGCAAGACTGTACTATGAAGTGGAAGCTAGATTGGCGATGAATCCAGGAAAAGGAGTCCCACCTCCTCTGATGCCAGGAATGATGTACCCACCAAATACAATCCCAGGGACTGTCCCCTACCCCTACCAACAGATGCCCCCAGTATCACAGTACAGTGCATCAAATCCACAGTGGCCACAATCAATGCCTCAAATGATGGTTCAACCACAACAACAATGGTCCCAAACAATTCCCCCAATGCCAAATCAGCAGCAACAGTGGAACTCTACCAACTGGAGCCAACAACCAACAGTTCAAACAGGAGCTTTGAATTAGAATCAGAACAGAGACCCCTCTGCACTAGCCCAACCAATTTATGCAGTAATTATAGAAGCTTCCCAAAACCCTACCACAAGCACTTCAGGATGTGTGGATCAAGAAAGAGCTTCTGGATGTGATTACAGAGCAGTTGCAGACACTAAAAGAAAATATGAATGACTACTTATCCAACTCAGTTGCAAGTATCAAGAAAGAGCTTCTGGATGTGATTACAGAGCAGTTGCAAACATTGAAAGTGAATACCGCTAGCATATCCAACGTTCCTGAATCAGGAAGAGATGTGATACACTCTAATACTTGGTGTGATAAGTGTCATCAAGTAGGCCATTTAGCCACTGAATGTACACGAAAGCCAATAGTCCCTGGAGCTTTCTGCTCCTACTGTCTTAGGAAGAACCATACAGAGGATGTTTGCTCTCTGAAGGAGATGCATGATAGGAGAAGAAAGAAGACGCAAGATTCAACCTGCTAGAATCCAAAATGACAACCCAAGATATTGGGCCAAAGCCTAGAGAGTTTGGTCCTAATTTCGGTCCAAGGAGATTTCCATCCCAAAGTTACAGAGGAAGACAGTCTGGCAATGGTTAGAGATCAGAAGTGGAGTGCTACAGATGCGGAGAAAAGGGACACATTTCACCAAATTGTCCAAATCCCAAAAGGTCAGTGGATTACAAGCCCTTATGCAGTCGATGCAAAGGAGAAGGCCACACTACAAAAGATTGTCCAAGCCCAACCCCAGTGAAAAGCAGTGCTACTGATAATCCGTCCAAGGCTCAAGAGCCTACCTCCAATTTAGTGGAATTGGAAGTTGCTACCATCATGCATGCAAAGAAGAAGGAACCACCTGTCCAGAAAGAAAATAATCCTCCTTCCAGAACAATAAAGTTCAATCTTCCAACAGAAGAACAGAATAGAATAGAGCCTGACAGTGCCATACAGAGCACACTACAGTGCCACAGAGAGTCACAGAGACAGTTCCAGAAACAGGACCAGAGGTCTAGGAGATAGAAGAGGAGGAAGTGCCACAAGTGGCAGAAGAAGTCCCCATGATGCTGCTGTTGGAAGAAAAAAGGAAAATAAAAATGGGTGTTGCCCCATTCCCTAAGCGGTTGGAGAAGCCAATGGATCCTATTAAGGAATACGATCTGGTCAGAGATCTAGATACCTTTAAACCAAACCTCACATTCTGACAATTGTTGATGTTGTCTCCCAGTTGTAGAAAAAGGTTCAAAATTATACTAACAAGAAGACGTGGCTTAAGGATTGCTCCCTCAACAGCAACAAAGTCCAACAAAGCTCCAGAGCCTGTAAAAGAAGTGGATGTGGCTAACGCCTTCCTAGATCCTGGTACCCCAGAGACTGGCGTGTGGATAGAAGGCTGCTTTATTGCAAATGCACTGATTGATGGTGGCTCATCAGTGAACATTATGACGGATGTGACAATGAAGGATCTAGGCCTACAAGGTATGAAACCAACTCAATGGCTCATCAGGCTGGCAGATCAGAGCAGAATCAAGCCTTTGGGCATTCTCCCATATTTGAAGACTACAATGGCTGGAAAAGATTATTGGCTAACCTATCTGGTGGTGAAGCCAAACTCTTATGGTACATCCTACCCCCTGTTACTGGGCAGACCATGGCTTTTTGAAGCCAGAGCAAGGACGGATTGGTTCAAAGGAACCTTGACCTTGGGTAGAGGACCCAATAAAGTGGTGCTGAAGCTATATGGTGCTAAAAAAGGACATGGATCCACCTCCTTGGAATTATCTTCTGACTCCCCCAATGAGGCTACAAATGGAACATCAGCAGAAGAAGATGCTGTCAAACAAATCCTTCCCAAGAAAATAGAGGCACATTCCCTAACAGTGGGTACTGTAAGCCAACTCCCAAAAGATGCAAAGCCATTATCAATGGGTGAATATTTCCTACCTGAACAAGGAACGATTTCTGAAATCACTTCTGACAGTGAGATAGAAGCATGGATGTACTGCTCTCCCTGTTACATGGCCATAGCAGAGCCAGAGACAGAGGCAGAAGGCAAAGCAGAGGACATGTTCTTCTCTTACATAGCGCCTACAGAGGCAGAGCCGAAGTCTGAAGAGGATGATGAAGAATCTGAAGAAGGAGACTTTGAAAGCGAGACAGAAGAAATTACTCCACCCACATAAGGCATAGATGAGGAGGGAGTTCCAGAAGCTTCAGAAGCAAAAGACTCCATGATGTGGGACAGAATGGCAATGGTACCCTTTGGATTGGTAAATGGATCTTTCCATAGGCAAAGCCTATATAAGAAGTGGATCAAGCAAAATAAGCCATCTTTTATCAGTGGTGGTTCTTGTCGCACCCATCCACACTTGTCAAGAAAGGATGATGATGATGCTCCTTGTCAACAAGTACCAGTCCCAAGGTTGTACCCAAGAAGAATGGCAAGCTTCGTATATGTGTGGATTTCCAGAAGTTGAATTCCAAGACGAAGAAGGATCACTTTCCTATCCCGTTTACAGACCAGCTGTTAGACACAGTGGCAGGATATGAACTTTACTCCTTGTTAGATGGCTTCAGTGGATTCAACCAAGTGCAGATAGCAAAAGAGGATCAATCTAAAACAACATTCACCACAGAATGGGGGACCTACACTTACCGAGTGATGCCGTTTGGGCTCTGCAATGCCCCTGCTACCTTCCAGCAAGTCATGATTGCCGCATTCCAAAATCATCTGCATGACTTTATTGAGGTATATTTGGATGACTTCTGTGTCTAGTTTGATTCGTGAACACTGGGGACATTTGGAACAATGTTTTGATCGATGCCGGGAGTATGGGATCTCCCTCAACCCCGACAAATGCATCTTTGGAGTCACTTCTGGAGTTTTGTTGGGCCACATTGTCTCTGCACAAGGGATATCAACAAACCTTGCGAAGATCGAGAAGATTGCAGCTCTGACAGCACCCACCAACCTCAAACAGTTGAGGGGATTCCTAAGCCATGTGGGTTACTATAGAAGGTTCATAGCCCATTTTGCAACAAAGGCAACCCCCTTGCACAAGCTTCTGAGGAAAGATACAGATTTTATTTGGACGAAAGAATGTGACAAAGCCTTCAACACTCTGAAGCAGTGTCTGATTGAGGCACCCATCTTGCAACCTCCTGATTGGACAAAGGAGTTTCATGTACACACTGATGCATCGGTTGAAGGGCTAGGTGTTGTCCTATGTCAAAAGGGCTCCTCGAAATTAGATCAACCGATATATTATGCAAGCCGAAAAGTCACTGATAGAGAGCGAAATTATACAATGACCAAGCTGGAGTGCTTGGCAATGGTGTTTGCCCTAGAGAAGTTTCGCCACTACGTACTATTCACCCACTTCAAATTTTATGTGGATCATGAGGCCATGTCCTTCTTGATGAACAAAGCAGACATGAAAGGATGAATGATGAGATGGCTCCTTCTATTCCAGGAGTTCGACTTTGAGGTAATTACCAAACCTCGTCGTTCCCATGTTCTGGCTGATCATCTGTCGCATATCCCGCAGACTACAGACGAGGAGCAGGATGATCCAGAGCTCCCTGATGCTTCCCTATTCCTGGTAGAAACTGTAACCACCTGGTATGCAGACATCGCCAATCTGCTGGCAACCCAGCAGTACCCTCCTGGCATTTCTAGTCGGGAAAGGAAGAAGCTTATGTTAGAATCAACCCCCTACAACTGTTCTGTATACTGCACTATAAGGCTCCCTTGCCTTCCTCCTTGCACCTATGCCAGACGAGTTGGACGCATTGATGCACCATCAACTGTGCACCCTGGCGTACTCCTCTATACCATTTTCCTTGTCAATTCTTAAACTGGGTGTGAGATATGGGTTTCAATCGTTATTCATCGAGTGATGTCCATAATGGGGCGAGTGACTGTTCTCTCATCCCATCTGAGTGCTATAAGCTGAGTGACTCTCCTTCGTCAGTGACACCGACTCGACGAGATTCATCCACGAGCTACCTCCCTGAGTGCTATCGCTGGTCCCTGCCATGAAGGATATGTGCTGTGAAGATATCTTGGTACCTCCTGCAGCCGACAACGACAGTGGACGTGCCATCGACAGTCAACCTTGATTCTCGACAACATGGGCCAAGTTTTTCTAACCCTGCACTTTTTGTTGTCAGTGATGGTCATGTTTTAAGTGTGGGGACGTTAGCGGTTGGTCTGTCGTGTGGTATTAGGTCCATGTTGCTCGGTCAACCCTATCCGTTAAGGTTTTAAGTGTGGGGACGCGTCCCTGCGCGTCTACATTGCATACCCCTCTGCATTTGCCTTAACCTGATCATGCATGTATGCCATGAATTTATTTTACCCTCCTGGGGTCCCTTCCCCACCCACCCGTCCACTTTCACCCCTCCCTTGGGGCTGTTCCTCCTCCCTTTCTCTTTCTCCCTTATTTTGATGTGTTTCCATGTGAATGCACCCTACGTTCAGTGGAATCCCCATCTTCCCTTATAGCCCTATTTGTACCTTTGAACTATCCAATTTTCCTTTTTACCCACCCCTATTCCGATGCACAGTTTTTTAGTTATTAATTTTTGAAGAATTTTGCATACATTAAACGATTTTCCATGTGAACACGCTTTTCTTGCTTCGAAATGGTGATCTGACATGATAGCCCTATCCTTCCCTTCCTCCTTGACATTTCTCCTTTTTACTCCGTGTCATTCCGATGCACGATTTGTCCAATTAATTTTTGTGGTTTTTCGGGACCTTTTCGTGCGTCTTTTTGACATTTTTCCATGTGAACCTGCCTTGTTTACATCGGAATTTTGGTTTGACTTGACAATCGTGTCCACCGCGCCTTTCCCTACATTTTTCCTTTTTTCGCCCCCTATTTTGACTTCTTGATTTTTAATTATTAATTTTTAAAAGTGTTTTCGAGTGTCTTTTTTGTATTTTTTGCATGTGAATACCTCCTAATCCTATCGGAACTGCATTTTCACATGACAGGCCTGTGCAACCCCTTCCCCCGCACATTTTTTGTTTTGCTGCCCTCTGTTTTGATGAACCGATCTTTTGTTATTACTTTCCGACCGTATTTGCGCGTGTCCTTTTTACGTTTTTCCCATGTGAATGCGTCCTATCTCAGTCGGAACGGTGTTTTGACGTGATAGAGTTGTTGGGCACGTTCTTCTACACATTTTCCCTTCTTTCCGCCTTGCATCTGGCGAGCGGATTTCTCGAAATTAATCCCCGTATGTGTTTTTTGGGCCATTTTTGTGTTTTTTTGCATGTGCATGCCTTTATTCCCCCCAAAACCCCTGTTGACCTTTTCCCCTATCTTCCCCTTGCCATCTTGTGCATTTTTTGTTTTTACACCATTTCGTTTCGACGATCAGATTGTGAGATATTAAGTTTTCTTTATTTTGACGTGTTTCGCGCGACTCGTCTCGCGCGTGAATGCACGTATTTGCGATTTTACGCGTCTTGCCAAGCCCGGTCGCGTAAGCACACCCCGTCCCGACGTCTCAGCGCCGTTTTGATCCCGCCACTGTAAATTTTTTTACCCCGCCCCGTGCATTTTAATTCATTTATTTATTATTTTAATAAAAAATTCTTTATTATTTTTTAAAAAATTAATTATATCCTCCCCTCCCGTGTCCATTACCTCTCCTCTCCCCTTCTCTCATTTCTCTTCTCTCTCTCCTCTCTATCTCTCTCTTCTCGTTTTTCTTTCTCTCTCCTCCCCCTTCCTCTCTCTCCCCGTAACCCCCTCCCTTTTCTCCCCTCCTTCTGCAGCAACTCCCTCCCGCCTCCATTCCCTCCTCCCTCCCCGTCATATTCTCCTCCCCCGCTCCCCCGCTTCCTCCTCCTTCCCGCCTCCATCCCCCTCCCCATTCATCCTCCTTCCTCCCTCCTCCGTCCTCTCTCCTCCCCCCTCCTTCTCCTTCTCCTCCTCTTCCTCCTGCCCCCCCCTCCCCCCACTACCACAACGCCCCTGCGCCGACGCCCTCACCCACCACCGCCATGACTGCATGCCACTCGTGCGCAAGGCTGTCATCCAAGCGCTCCACATGTGCGCCGCGTTGGCCTACGAGGACGAGATCAAGCGGTGGATCCCAGCCCGGCCCACAGAACCGCTCAGCGCGACCCAAAAATCCGTGCCCACCGGCAGCCCGGAGCCCCTCCCTTGCTAGGCCCAGCAAACCCTCGCCCCCACCGACGAGGACCCGTTCGTCATGCACCTCTCCTCGCCGCACCACGTGTCCCTCTCCGATCGTCTCGAAGCTGATTCCGCCCGCTCTGGTGCGCCTCCCCCCTAGCGCCTCCCTCCCTGACGCCTCGTTCCCAGGCGTCGTATGCCCGCCTCCTTCCTAGGCGCCGCCCGCCTGGCGCCATTCGCCTCCATCCTTGGCGCCTTCCCCTGCCGCCCGCGCTGGTCCTCCGCCTCTCCCTTCTTCCTCCCAGGCATTGTTTCCGCCCCCGTCCTGGCTACGCCCTGCCGCCCCGCCTCTCCCTGGCGCTCCGCCGCCCGCCCTCCCACCGGGCCTCCATTCCCCACCTCCCACACCACCCCCATTCACACCCTCCTATCCCCCCATTCACACATTCCTATCCCCCCATTCACACATTTCCACCCCCATTCACACACACACTCCCATTCCCCCCATTCACACCCTCCTATCCCCCCATTCACACATTCCTATCCCCCCCATTCACACACACCCCCCATTCCCCCCTTCCCACCACCCATTCCCACCCCTCCCACTAACCCCGGTTCCCCCGCCACACCCTAACCCCTTCCTAAGCCCACCCCTCCCTACCCTAGCTCCTGTTCACCCCCTCTCACAGCGAGCCACACGAGTCAACAACTAAACCGAATCAACACCACCTACAACCCGTGGTTCTCACACGGCACCCCATGCTGTGGTTTCTTATTGCATCTCTGCATTAGCGACTGTTCGTGTGCATGTACGCGAGAGTGTGTCTTTTTGCGACTGTTCATGCACGGGACGCACGTTTGGACTTGTCAGTGAGGTGGTGCGTGATGGTTCGTTCACGCGCAGTTGTTCACGCGTGTCCGAGTATTCATTTTTGACATCCCGAAAATCATTTTTTAATCACAAAATCCATTAAACACCTTTAAATTTTGAGAAAATCATTAAAAAATTCAAAAAAAATTGAAAATTTTACCAAAAATTGCTGAAACCTTTTCCCACAATTTCATACTTTTTCTTTCTAGAAAATCCTATTTAAAAAAATTCTTGAAAATTTCAAATTGGCTGAAATTCTTTCTACATTGATGGAAATTGATTAAAAAATCCAAAAAATACATAAAATCAAAAAATAATTTAAAAATAAAAAAATTAAGAAAATCACATTTATCCTCTTTCTTAATTTGGACATTTTCTTGGAATAAAAAATATTTACATAATGTTGGGAATTTATTTCTTTTTGGAAACATCTCATGACAATGTATTTATTAGAAACAAAATTTTTCAAAACTCCCCAACATTAAATGAACATTTCCATCACATTGAAACAATATGGGTTTCCATCAATTTGGGTTCTTGGTTAAATTTTTATTTAAAAAATAAAACAAAAAAACTAAAACCCAAACAAAAAAATACACAAATAAACAAAAAACACCATAAACTCTAAATAAAAACAACAACAAATATAAAACCATACACACCCTACAAATCAACACATCCACATAAATCCAAGATATACATTTTTCTTCTTCTTTTCTTTTGGTCATTCGTTTCATTGTTCTTTGTCGTGGTCACGGTGTTAGCTCGTTTTTGTTTTTCTATCCAACAAGACGACTCTTGGCAGTCGACTGTTTGACCATTTTGTGGATTTTTGTGGACTGGGCATTCCACTTTTAGAGGTTGTGATTTCAGACTTCGCAGGCAGACCCACACATTACCAGGTTATTTCCTTTTTTCCCCTCTCACTTGCACAATAACACACATTAATTGTAAATAAAATCAACCGAACGTTGCACACACATAATTAATAGACTGCACCTCATAAATTGTAAATAAAATGAACCGGACGTTAATTGTAAAAAGAACCCCCGCCGTTGCACGTGCACCTTTGCATCCTAACCCACATAAGTTGTAAATTAAAATCAATTCACAAATGCACACGCACACGCGTTTTAGACACATTTACTTGTAACTAAAATCAACCCCCGAAGTCACGCATGCATGCACGCAAGTGCCATACATCATCTAATTATAACAAGGAACTGCATTAGTACAGATCCAGTCAATCAGTCCAGTCGTGTCAAAATCTAAGTGGGGCTGGGTTACGATGTCGACTCACCACGCATTAACGGGTTAATTTAATAATGAACGATGCTTAATTGTTTATATAATAAAAAATGAGTCGTTAGTTTCACTCACACACTTCACTGCAATGTAGGACGTGAACGTTACGTGAGAGTGGAAGTAGTAATGTGACATTGGTCAACATGGTATTTATTCTCATTTTTAGTCAAAATATTTGATTGCATCATTATTATTTTTTGAGTCTCTGTCTGGGCTCCGGAATGTAGTTTTATTTTATTTTCTGCCTGATACGGGGTTACAGGGTGCATGTATGTGTGCATAGCATGAAGCTTTCGATCGCACGTGTGTAGAAGTCATGCTATTTTTTTTCTAGGACGTGGTTTGCCTGGGGGTTGTTATGGTCTAGTCAGTCGTGTCAATTAATTGTTTTCCTATCGATGGTCTCAATCTTGGTTTTGTTTTTGGGTTTTGCAGGTTTTCTTTTTGTTTTCATGGTTGTGTGTGTGGGTTTTTTTTTACCATAGTCTGAATGGCACCTCTTTCTACGCCTCCAATTGTGGTCCAGCATGTTCCTCTTGCAGTCCATGACTATTCTCTTCTGTTAGAGGCAGATTGTATTCGACGAGCTGGCCTTCGCCCATTTGTGGCTCTCACTTTACTACATGTGGATGAGAAGCTGTGTTATTCTTTCCTCACTTCTTACAAAAACCAGTCTGGCCTAGCTTACAACCGGACATTCTGTTTATCAGTAGCCAATATCAGTGAAGCATTATGCTTGCCCTTATCTAATTCCTTTGTGCCCAGTGGTAACCAGCTTACTGACGGCTGAGGAGATAGTCACACTGATGAAGAAGGAAACTTCCACCCCCTTGCTCCTTAACTAGCTCATTAATAGCTCAGGGGTGTTTGTTTCCCACTTTTCTTCTCCAGTCTGGAAGCAGTTATGCCAGTTCCTACAGGACCGGTTCATGTCAGGAAAGGCTACATCCAAATACCTGTCAAAAGAATTATTCAGAGCTCCTGTGAAGATTCTGGAGGGAGCTAAATTCAACTGGGCAAGTTTCCTGTTATCTAAGATGGATCAGCATTTCCAGTGTGTTAGGAAAGGTCAAAATAGTACTGTTTCTTATGGTGCCTTCCTACAGAGGATCCTTACTTTTGCACCTTCTCCTGGTGGTGTTCCAGTGCCAGATCCAGCTCCTTTACCAGTGTAGCCTACAGTATCAGTTTCTTCTCCTAGGCCCATGCAGCTTAATTCAAAAGATGAGGAGTCGCCTATTATTTTTTCTAGAAAGAAATGCCTTCACGCAAAGGGACCTTCCAATCCTTCTATCCAAGATCCACTGGTGCAAACATCCACTCCTGCTCTATGTCTGGTAGTTCCCTTCCTTCATTCCTTTCCTGTACCAATCTATTTGCCACTCAAAAGGAAGGAAAATTAGATTCACAGATCCCTTCATAATTACAAACCATTTTAGCTGGACCCATGCTTCCACAGATGGTTTCCAATGTCCAGTCTACTCTAGAAACTTCCCTTACTTCTTGTCTTCAAACACTGTACACCAGTGTTTACACTTCCATGCAAGACAAAGTGGATTCCCTCACTAGTCAATTGAGTAAGGCACTGGAGGATTTGTCTTCAGAAAGGGCTACCCTCAGTGATATCCACAATCAGATGACTACTGCCACAGCCTTAATGGATTCACAGAAGGTCACTATTCAGGAGCTAGAAGCTAAGGTTGTTAAACTAGAGGAGGAGAATGTATCTTTGATGCTTGAGAAGAATTCTGCCCTTGCAGAGATGGTCACTTTGGCTAGTAATCTTGCTACCAGTGAGGGTCAGTTTCAGCAATCTCAGGACATTGTAGAGTCCCAACAAAAACTCATTGAAGAACTTAATCAGAAGGTGGATGTTCTTTCTGTTTCCCCTCCTGCTCCTGTATTTTCTGTTGTATCATCCCAAGAGGAGCTTAATCAGTTGCAACATAAGGCTAAGCTCTGTGATGGGTTCTCAACTAAGGTTGATCGCCTTCAGTAGTAGTGGATGGATTGTGTGCAGAATGATTTTGTCCATTATACTGAATTAGTGTCACCTCCTCCATCCTTTTGGGTGAAATATCATCAACAAAGGTTTGCTTTATATATCTCTTTGAACAATGTGAATTTAGAGCCTCCAGAGGATGGATGGTCCAATCTCTGGCCTGCGAATCTCTTACGAGCTGTTTTTGATAGATTTGTGGATGACTTGATTTCCCATGAGGTCCAGTTACTCTCTTTCATGTATCTTACAGGCTATTTACAGATCCCTGATGAGGAAGATTTAAATGTTTATGTGGGAGATGTCATCTTACAGGCAGTGATGTATGTACATTCAGTTGAGCTTCTGTTAGCAGAGAGTTTACAAACTTATCATGAGCAGACATCTTGGTGCAAGGGATATGCTTGACATCCACCTTTGGAGGATGTTGCTTTGGAACCTCGCCGCCTCAGAAGTGTCTTTCATAAATCAGATATCCAGCCTCTTCAATCTCAGTTGTTCAGCTTCATTGCTGATAACCCATTATTTACTGAGTCTTTCTTTCAGGATTTAAATTTCCGATGTTCTATTTATCCTTTAGATCCTGCTGATCTTTTATCATATTCCCTAATGTCTTATCGTTTTCCATTATATATTTCTCTTCTTTCATCTAATCGTGATAATATTCCTCTCTTATCATTTACCCCTTCAAGATTTCCTCACATTCCAGTGTTCACTACATGTCCTTTCATTGCTGATCCTACCTTATCTCCTACTCCTTCTGACATTCCACCTATTGTTCCTCCTGTTCCTTCAGTTTTTCCAACAGAATCCCTTCATACATTTTTTATGTATTCTCCATCTTTTCCACCTTCTTTATCCCTTCAATTACTCTCTTTTTATGATCTGTCCTATCCTCCATTACAATGCTCTCCTTTCATTCCATTACCCTCTCCAACAGATTACATTAATCTTCCTCCCCAAACAGTGCTAGTTACCCCAAGGTATGATGGTGACATCCTTCGTAGAAGACAGTTGACATTACATGATTCAGTGACAGGTCCAGTGTTTAATTGGCCTCTCATTCCAAGGTCTTGGGATACTTCTGTTGCAGCGTGTTCCAATTCTTACCTCCACTTTGCTAGGGTACATGGTACTTTTGGAGATACCACAGTTCGTCTTGCTGCTCATTTTTGCTAGTATCTTGCGTTCATGCATCATCAGTCACATTTGAATACTCGCAAGGGTATCCCCCAAATACTGATTAATCCAAATGAGGATGTAGCAGTTGCTCAAATGGATCTCTTGTATTATTTTGCACAGGCCTTCCCTACCAGATTCATCATTTTATTGGAAAGGATGTGTTGCCTACAATTCCTCTAAAATGTACCTCAGTACTTTGTGGATGAAAACAAAGCCTTGGACTGTCTTAAAATTAGTCTGCAGTTTAAGAAGAAATACCTTCATCCTACTTAGTAGGAGGGTTTTCTTGATTGTATCCACTCTCTTCTTTTTAATGGAAATTTCTTCTTTCTCTTCAACATTTTTGAGGAGTTGTGCCATTCAGATTATATTTGTGTATGGGTATTTTTTGTATTGGGTATTGCTATTTTTCTTTGTGGATGAGGAGCTGATGAAGATGGAGCTATGAAGATTGATGATGTTGCTTATTAGCTGGATGAAGTTGCACTTGAAGATTTGGAAGGTGAAACATATTATATAGGTTTTATGAAGCTGATGTTGGGGTTGTGATTGTAGCTGGTACATTGTGCTGATTGAAGATTTTTTAGCAAAGAGATTATAGCTTTTATTCATTTTTTCCTAAGGTCACGAGGACGCTTCTTTTCTAAGTGTGGGGATATGTTGAGTGTGAAATATGTTGGTTTTTGGGCTGATTTTTTATTTTTTTAATGATAAATGGTTGCTTATTTTGAAGTGTTTGGATAAGTTTGAAGGGTTTTTGATGGTTTTTTATGAGGATGTTTGGTTCTGTAAGGTCTGATTTTCTTCTATTTTCTTCTTTTTCTTCTGTTTTGTTTCTGTTTTGGTAGTAGAGATGGTTGAATGAATGTTTTGAGAGATGATTGAAGTTGTGTGAAGAGGTTTATGAAAGATTGAATTGGTTTTGTTTTGGTTTTTATGATTTTTATGGGTTTTGTTGATCTTCTGTGAAGTTCTGTAAGCTTCTGTAGCTCTGTTGTTTTGTATTTTTGTTGCTCTGTGGTTCTGTTCTGTTGTTTCTATTGAGTGTTATGATGGATATGTGGATATTTTGGGAAGTGTTTTTGTCTTAGGAAAGGATGAATGGAAGCTCTATCCAAGCTAATTGAAGTGAAGAAGTAACTGTTGAAGATTCACAGAAGGTTACAGAAGGTTACAGAAGACAGTGACAGAAGACAGATCTCACAGGACACTATGAAGTCTCTGGTGACCCTTCATATCAGACATACCTTTTGGAAGGTGTATCCACGACCTGAGAAGGATTATTGAGAGTGATTATTGATTATTGTAGTGAGGATATGATGTATTATTGATGGAGAGAGAGAGAGAGAGAGAGAGTCAGAGATAGTCAATTATATGAAAACAATGTAATTGTATGTGAGAGATTGAGAGAGAGAACTATGAAGATATTGAAGATGAATACTATGTGATGTATTTCCATTCAAAGATGGTGTATTATTTTGTGTTCTTTGTTATTTTGATGGAGATTATGAAGATTATGAAGAATATGGTTGATTTTATAAAATCCGTGGGAGATCTACATGATGCTGCATGAAGATTTGTTGTGCATGGTGTTCTTTTATTCATTGTGATCATATAAAACCTAATAAAAAAGCTTGTTGATGATGATAAGATAGATTTTCTTGCAGTAGAAACCCTATTTCCTTGGTGTCTCTCTTGGGGCTCCACATTACCAAGTCTTTCATCTCTAAATTGGGAGATTCTTGATGACAAAGCAACATTGCAAATTTTTAAAAATATCTCAAGATATTCAAAACTCCATGACGATCGAAAGGATTTTGAGAAGAATACACTTATCATGGCTTATACCCTTATATATCTTTGTGGCTTGCTTCAAAACAACAAATTTACAAAGGACAAAGGTATCTTGGCTAAGTATAATTTTTTCAGAAGAGGATTTGGACAACATTATAGGAACACTTTGGAAATCTATAGAGTACAACCATAAGGGTAATATCATGAGGTATAGTACATGCTTGGCTTTGTCTTTCAATATCTCTTCACAAAATCTTGCTTTAGGCTTTAATTATTACAAGAGATATAAACTTAGATTGGGTACTTGGGTTCCCTTGGATTGTAGTATTGATTGCATGCCTTTTAAACCTAAGGTGTAAGTTACACCACATGCAGAAGTAAAGGAGGTAAATGTTAATTTCAATTGGAGTCTAAAGGATGTAAGGAATACTTTAGAGTTGCTAGACAATAGATCCCCTAGATAGAAGTTCAAATGCATTGGTACAACAATTGGAAAAAGAGTTGAACTCTCTTTCTCTTGTATGAGTTATTTGTCTTGTGCAATTGTAAGTTTTAAGCCATAAATGTAAAACCTTTGTAGGATTTCATCTTAATGAGTGACATTGTTTAAAAAATATTATTCAATATAAACTTGTAAGCCATTGTGAAGCAAGTTACCTTTTGAATGTATACAATTGACTTTATTTCATTTTACATAGGATAGCAAGGATTTCATTTCATCATTAGTTACAAAATTGTAGTGTAAATGTATAAAAGTAAAATAATAAGGCTTCGTCTTAAGTTTTTATTTGCTTCTCTATTTCTCCTATATTTGGAACCTTCTCATTTTTAGGCCTTGTAACTTCTCCATCACTATTGTCATAGATCTTTAATCTTCCTAAAGGAGCTTTTTTCTTTGCCTACTTAAAGAATTTCACTTTGGCATGTACTCTCTTCTCTTCAAGCTTAAGAGGATATGGATCAAACTTCATAGGAGAAAGCATTGGCATTCCTTTCTTTTCAAAGTTCATGGTAGTGGCCTTTGTCATTGGCTTGCCCTTGCCCTTGACCTTACTTGTTTCCACTATCTTAGCCTTTGAAGGTTTTTGTGGCAAAGGGGAGTCAGGATCTATTGATGTGATTTCCCTGTCAAAATCAACTCAATGCATTGCTCCCTTATCCACCACATATATGAAGCAAGGTAATCCTTGCACTATAGGAATAAATGTAATAATTCTATGGATTGATAAGAGTCCCTCCAAAAAGGAACAATATTAATAAGGAGACTTATATTCACTCCATCTATCTTCAATAACTTTGAATCTATTGTCTTGTAGACATTTGAAATCACTCTCCATCTGCAAGTATATACATCACTTTCCAATGGTACTTCTTGTAGAGAAACTCATAAGGTTTTCTAGGATCAGCAATACCCTCTTATATGGTGTCCAAAAAGATAGTCACAATCCTATCAGGACTGCGACTTGTAACTGAAAAGAACAAAGGACTAAAATAAACCATTAACAAAAGCAAACATATTTCCATTCAATGGAAATTTTTGCTTGGCCATGAATACCACTAAGAGAGTTCATGAAGATGATTACTCTAGCAAGTACACAGATATATACTAGACTCCAATACCCTCTACAAAGCAAATAGTAGCAAGCAATAAACAAGAGAATAAATGAGTATAAGTTGATCCTTCAAGAAAATTGTATACATTTCAACATAAGGAAAAAATTATGTAGTAGTTTGTGATGCAATCAAAAGACTTGAAAAACATTGCTATATTTGAACTAGATCTCGAAAAAAATTGCAACAATAGCAATGGATCAACAAAAAATATGCTTTTAAAGATATCTTCACTACGAGAAGCAATGAATGCCCTATAGCCAATAGCAAAAACATAGGGAAGTTATTTGAAATCAACAACACGATCATTACAAATTCAATATCTAAAAATTTAACCAAAATACCTTATATTATGGAACAATAACCTATAGATTTTTCTCAAACACGGACTTGTCCTCAAGAGATATGTTAAGGTAGTCCTCTTTTTCACTAATGCAATAAACATTGACAATCATTTGGCCATACACTTTACCCATCCTCGCATAATTGATGGGGCCAAGTGAAGCAATTTTCCTCACAAATCTTGCCCTTTCTTTTTTATATTTTTTCTTCTTAGATAGACTCCTGCTAAGATGCACACCTTGTTGAGTCCACATGACTCACATCCTCAACCTTTGTCTCTTTAACTTTCCTAGAAATTTTTGTAAAAATGTTAAGGATCTCAATAGCTTTTTATCAATACTAGGCAAGGGCCTCACTCAATATCTTGTCTGATTTTGCTAACCATGCTGACATCCTTGTTCATCAAGGTGATTATATGAGCATGAGCAGCAGCAATGTAAGTATCATTCATAAATTCAATTATAAAATCTTCAGCTGCCTCTTGTAGACAAAGAATCGCTGCAAGCTACCATTTCTTATATAGGCCAAATTTAGTGGACACTCTTGACAATCTATTACAAATATCCTTAACAACTCTAATGAAAGTTGTCTTTGGAATTACATGCGCTGTAGCCTTGTGGGCCTTCATTATCTCACTAAAACACTTTTGTATATAATAGAATCTTGACCTCCTCTTTCTCTTTGATGGCTTAAAAGGCTCACCAACCAGAATAGGAGAGGGTCTAGCTTGATGAACAAGTGCCTTGGGAGAGGTTGGAACTTGGGTAATTGGAGGAGATTACTATCCACCAAGCTCATACAATTGATCATCAGTCAAAGGAGTTTTTGTGACCTTACCTTGACCACCAAGAGAAAACATATCCTCTGCACTAGATTGCTTTGATTCCATGGCTAGAGACTTTAAAAAACTAGGTGTAAGAGGGATCTCAGTGGCAACAACCTTTAGAACCTTTGATGGGGCCTAGCCTTTCAAACCTCTTCATTGTTCTTCCTATTTGTATAAACTTTCCTTGCTGTCTACTTTGTCCTTGCCATTGGTGTGATAAAAAATGATAGGATAGAAAGTGACAAGATATTGGTCCAATGTTGTACCATGGGCAAGGAAGGAACGGCACGATATCAAAAATGGGTAGCCATGGAAGGAGACACTCATGCTATCTTGGTCTAGGAAAATATGGCATGATGGTGTTGAAATCAACTTTTTGAGTCCTCCTTATCACGTTGTATCATGAAACAATGAGGAAGATTGAGCGAATTCTAGAGGTTGAAGATATGGTGTGAAGAGCAAGATGCAAGGTATGCAGATTGGAGAATGTGCACTATATTGTGGAGGTCGAAAATGCAAAAGAAAAGAGGGGGAAAGATATGATATGACCTCTATAACAAAGGGGGAATCGAGAGCATTGTTCAAACCATCGCATGGGAGAAAAAATGGTCCACATAAGCTAGGTTGCATCTTATATATATGGGATCTTTCTCAATGTGTAGCATGGTCTGATTGGCTAGGGTTTCTAATAGTAATCTTCTAGTACATGTTTTATCCACATGTTAGGCATGCATGTTGTCTTCCTATTGCCCTCTATCCAACCTATGCATTGTGCCTCTACCATGTGTCTGCCATGTTTATGTCGTGTGTGCACCATTTGTCCACCTTCACTTGTTGCCATGTGTGTCGAGTTGGGTAAGTCATGTATAAAAAGGTATGGGCACTCTATCATACAATTTTTTTCCCAATTTTGTAAATTTTTTTTCCTTCTTCCCATGTCTCACTCTTGGCCCTTCTTTCCTACTTTCACCCTTTTGCATTCACTATCATCTTACAACACAATATAACAACTTTACTCAAATCTTCATTTTGGCTACTATCGAGACCTACACCCTTTCTCTTGCTCTAAAGATACAAAGTGAGGAGCGAATTCCAGTACTGTGTGGATTTATCTTTCAATCCATATCTTCACTTTGACTCAACATGTCAAATTCCAAAAGCTTTGAGGGTTTGGGTGTCTACAAAGTCAAGGTTCAATTAGTGCTCCAACATCTTTGGCTCCTAAAATTCCTTCTACTTCTTCTCCATGCTCAATAGCACCAACTATGGGAATTCCTAAGAAATCTCTAGGCAAAGGTAAGTCACCTTTGAGGGTTCATAGTCTATCTCAAATCATAGAGATTACTCCCTCTGAAAGACTCTTGAATTTTTTCTTTAGAATGGCATAGAGTTGTCTTATTATGCAATTGCAAAGGATATTTTCAACCCTCATTGGAATCTTGATCATGTATTGAAGTTTTGCAAAAACTTTTGTGTGGAGGACTTTGTTAAGCTTGAAATTTTAGCCTTTCATGTGGTTGAAAAGGATACAAAGGAATATGTTCATATACCTATTAGGACCTCAAATATAGAGAAGTCCTTGTTCACAAGTGTGGAACTCATTCTCTTGATAGGTTTTATGCAATAGATATGTTTGGTTCTACTCATTCCAAGAAATGCAAGTTGATGTCCAAGTCTACATGCATTTATTGTGTATACTTTTGTTAAATGTCCTATAAAGGCTAATGAACAACACTTGGAGGCAACGAAGTCTTGTACATTTTGCTAGTTGGATGAGCTCGCAAATGAGAAGAATACAAAGGAGCATATGGACCCACAACATAAAGCACCTATTTCTCACATTTTTTATGTTGCTCAATTTAGAGATGAGATCATTATTGAATAAAGCCATACAAATGTAGATATTGTGTTTGACTCCCCTTCTTACTATACTATTTCTTCTCTACAAACTTTTCCCATCAAGGACAAGGGGAAGACATACTACTACTAAACATCCAAATGCTCTTTAATCTCAAAAATGAGTATTGTTTAGCAATGATTGCAGACACTTTCGATGTTGCAAATGGCATAATTGATATCAGGAATGAACCCAATGAAGAGTTACTTATGTACAACACAACGAATAGAATACACAACAAATATGAGAGGAACAAGAACTAATTTAATTTCAAATGAACTGATACAAAGATGGCTTTGTCCACCTCTGCACTTCTATTGTGAAGCATAGATGGGAATCTAGTCAAATGATAGGTGAAGAGCTTAAGGGTAGCTAGAAGAACTTTGTCTAGGTGAAAGATAGATTGACAATGGTTTTGGAGGGGTCTTCCTTTTATAGCTTGGGAAGGTAGTGTAGTCAATCTATTCGACCATATTACAAACCTTCCCTAGTCAACTAGGGAATATTACATGTGTCCCTTATAACTCCCACACCCCGCAACTTGATGCATTATGCCTCAAGTTACTAATACCATAATTACTCTATCTAACTCAACAGCTAGATCCACAAAGGTCATATTTTTTCCATCTGGTCACATAGACCTCATTTGATATACAAGTCAAGACCCAACAAATGTCCATACTCACACATGGCTTCTCCTCATAATGGATACCTTACAACTTAGAGCACCATAGATCATTAGTAGCACCTTACGAGGATGAGGCATTGAGCATATCTAACAACTTAAACTAGATAAATTACAGTTGATAAGTTTATTAATGCACAGGATGCCCTTTCTCTTTGTTTCAACAAAGCAAGAGATGTTGAGAAAGAGTTGGGAATTACTAATTGATAAGGAGTTTGATCATCTTTTAGGATTGACTTGGAAAGTCCATATTTGGATAAGAATGGTCTGAGTATATTAAAGAATTGAAAGACACCAACAAGACATTATCATCGATCAATCTATGGAATCCAACTAAACTTAAGCATGATTTTGTAACTTACATTGAAAAGCTTGAGTTTGACTTTCATTTTGTTTTTTTTTTAAATAGTTGGAGATTGTAGCTTCTAATAACTTCTTAGGACATGGAAAAGTATCAAGAGTTGGTGGTAGTTCATTATAAGACATTCTACTTGGGCATTACTTGGCTAGGATAATCATCATGTTTTCTTAGCATTCCATAGCACTTTCTTAGAAGAAGCAAGATGGCCTATACTCCATATAAAGGCTCTTACAAGGCTACTTGGTTTCTTTGGGTTATAGTATAATGCCACAAGGTAATGTTTTTTGAGAATATAGTGGCAATTAGGATATTTGGTTATTACAGTATGTGCTACTTTGCTTCTAGAGCAAGATACTTCTTGGCCCTCTCATATTATGCTTTGGTAGAAAATTGAATAGATATAAAATTCATAACTAGCCACAAAAGAAGAATATTTCTACATTACAGAGGAAATATCACTGAGGAGGAAGAGGATATGAAAGCTCTTGAAAAGCTAGCATTGTACTTTTCTATCTTATAAAATAGTATGAATTCTCAAGTTTCATTATTGTCATCTTTTATATTCATTCTTTGAAGTTGTCATTGAAAAAACCAATTGAATAGCTCCTCAAGAGCATTGCTTTTTGTAACTCCTCCTCCGTGTCTTGTGCTTTGAAAAAAACTTACACATGCTTGATAGTGAAATTTTTCCATACCATGGCCACTATAAGTTGTTAGAGGACCTTGCTCCCCCACAAAGTAAGGTCCATGAATATGAAGGATGTGCTACAATACAAGAGAGTAATAATAAACTTACACCAGCAAAAAAATTGTCAAAGAAAACTTGCATTAAATGCTCTCTACTTGACCAAATAAAGCATGATATATTTCCCTCGTGCCTCATTTATTGCTTGAACAAGATTTATAGTTGAATGTTTGAACTCTTTTAAATATGTGTATGTTGACTTTTGTTGCTTGAGGAGTTTTAGAAAGACATCAAGGTGTATTCAAATCTCCATTCTTAGAAATGCAAGCCGCTATGTATTGCAACATTTATCGTGGTCCCCCAAAACTCTCTCCAACACTCCCAAGTCATGTTCACATGTTTTCTAGTATTCTTTCCTAGAAATTATATGGCTTTTGAGCCTCCCATAGAGACATCATCCCCCTAAGCATTTCTTATTTCCTTGAAAGTTTTGGATTCTTTTTATTGTGAACTTGACCCCAATGAAAGCCCATTTTCAAGAGGAAGTCCTCGCATTTGTCAATATACTCATCTAATAAAGACAATGGCTTAATTGAATATGCATAGTCAATATGCAACTTGAGAAGCTTATCAATTACTCTAATCTCTACATGCAAAGTACAAATATGAATATTTCTAAGAGAAATTGAAAGAATGGGATCCTATGTGTGTTCTATGTTTTTAAGTTAGAGTCTCTATTTAGGGCTCTTCTTGCTAAGGTTGCAAACTACTCCAATCTTTAGACCCAACACTTTCTGTGTAATAAACACAAGGATATTTTGCATTTTTTCCATTCCATATTCCAAGCATATATTTGATAGTTTTTAAGTTGATGTTCATATGCCATTCCACATTAAGATTACCAATCTCATCAACTGCTAGCATTTCTCCTTTACTTTGAGACTTAATAATGTTTGGAATACTTGTATGAGTAAACAACCATTTCAATGTTTAATGATTCTCAATTGGTACCCGAGCCGCACCAATCAACCAAATCTTCATCTCGGACTAGAACTTATGCACTAGTGCTTGACCCTCACCATTTTTGTAGTCCAATAGCCTATTTTGCAAATGTTGACTCTTTCGATCTTCTACCCTTTTTGAATCTATGCTTCACCCAGCTTCAAGACAAACTTTAAAACAATGTGATATTCTTCTAGTGTGAGTTTATACATGTGAACCATTACAATTTACACTCTTCTTAGATCAACCTATATATCGTTGAACACATTTTATTCAAAAATAGATTTTCTTTTTTGCTTTTCATACGGCATAGACCCTTTGATATGAATATACTCTCCAAAAACATGTGCAATCTTATGATTTATGGAAATCCTTGCAACCAAAATTGTAAGGGCTTGAGGTAACCCAAATGCACTTACCCTGTTACATCTAAGGTTCTTAAACCATAATCTAGAGATAGCACGATGACCTTTCTAGCTAATATCCAGAGTATCACATGCCTCTAAGATTTATCTAGTTTTACTATGCATTTTAAGTCCTTTACTAACTCTTTGAGAGTTATCTCTCTTAAATCCACATTTTCAAGTGACTTAAGAATCCTCAAAATATCTTTTTTATTCATTGTTTCCTTTAAAAGTTTGATTCTCTTCTCACTCTCTCATATAATAATGTCTAATATGTTAGAGACATATTTCTTTGCAAGATTTAGTCTCTTTTTCTTTACTCTCTCACACAAGTTGGCTATATTTTTTAGTGGTCTATTCCTCTCTCTGAATCCTACTAGAGTTTCTTTCAAATGTGTTAGCCTATCTTTGTAATGACTTATTAGCATTCTCCAAAATGTAAATCTTATTTATTAGCTCAATTTTTTTTTTTGTACATTTATTAATGCTTCTTTTATTTCATGCATTTGAGCTATGTTTGAGCTATGTTTGAGCTATATATATGTAAGATGCAAAGCATAACCTCATACAATAGCCAACATCATGTCATAACCTTCTCCACAATATCTTATGTAGTCATAAATATTGAAAAAAGAAGGAAGTTTATCTATAGATGGGTCCTTGGGATAAATATTTCCATCTACCCACAAATCTATATGCTTCTTTCCTTGTAATCACAACTTGCTGGCCTGGATCATACAAATAAGATCTAGCTAAATGGTAAGTTTGTACTCACATGTGCCTATGTGTGTAACTTGAAGAGGTATTGCTAAATATTTTAGTACATCAACCACACAAGAAACTCATTGTGTTAGAAAGAAACTGTAGAGAAAAGAATGGCAAAAGAGAATGGTATGTGAAAAGAAGACATAGGAGCAAACAAATGTTGATGCAAATTTCTTGAAAATACAAAATCTCTCAAGTTTCAAGACAATAATGGCCAAAAAGGTGATCCTTGACATGGATAAAAAGATTAGGGCAATTAATGGCTAACCCCTTCAATGAACCAAATATTCTCTCATTAATCACATATGAGGAACCAAATTTGGAGGTTTCATTCTTCCAAATCCTTAATTAATTAGCAACTTAATCATTTTCTTACAAGTGCTTTTTTGAAGCATTTTTTGCCCTAATGCCTAGTTTTTCTCAAGATAAGGACATTTTGAATTTTTAAGAGAAAGAGAATGTAATATACGCGACTCGAGTGCCACTTGACCTTCTCACCTCACATGTGTATGAACATCAACTAAGACAGTACTCTCTTGAAGCATATGAAAGCTTCGTATATATGAAAGAAAATAATAGTAATAATGTTAGTATGGTTAGCCAGTGTAGTAAATTTGTAGTGTTAATTTTTAATTAGGTTAGTCTAGATTGTGTGTGTGTGTGTGTGTGTGTGTGTGAAGAAGAGAAGAATATTAAGATGGTTTAGTTAGTTAAGTTTGGGATTAACTAAGTTCTTGTAGTTAGTTTAGAAGTTAATATTTTTATTAATTTGGTTTAGATAGTTAGATTATAAATTAATTTTTCAATTAATTAAATCCAAAACGCTATTAGTATTAAGGTTACTTAAAAGAGGAGCCTTAAGGAAGGGAGATGGCCATTATAAGTTGTCTTTCATGCTGCCTTTTTCTAAGTACTCTTGCGATTCCCACATTGCTGTCTTCCTTCTCCCCCCCGGTGGGCCCCCAATTCACCTCTTTTGCTAACCTATTGTCTTTCTTGAATGTGGTAACCACCCCCTCCTACTCCTTTTCCACCACCCCATCATCCTCAATCACCCTTTTTTACTCCTTCTCTACAACCCCATCATCCTCATCCCCCCTTCTCCACTCCTCCTATGCCATTTGGCACAAAACATTTTTCCTCCACCTAAAGTGCCATGGAATCTTTGCTCTTCCTTATAATGATGTTTTCCCTATATTTTAATTAAAATACTAGTTAAACCCTCCCCCTTCTTATATAAAGGCCTCCCCTCTTGTTGTATTACACAAGCTTAACATCAAGATTATTGGACACAACCATTATTGTTTTAAGGTCATGATACACTTAGCCAAAGGCTGTCTCTTATATATCCTACTCACACATGAATCTAATGAGAAATCTAGATTTTCCATTGAAAAAAATAGATGGCTCAAACATTATCTCTAAAGAGCAAGCTTACTAGATTATGTCATTATAGTCATAATACCTCAATAAACATCGCTCCATGATCCATGTGATGCTACTCAGATATCCATGTCTTTATATTGCATCCACCATTGCATGGAGAGGATAAGTATAGCAAGATGTGCTTTATAACACATCCCTTACTCTAAGTAGCCCCTCCTCTAATAAACCTAGAGGACTCCTCTAGAATTCAAGTAAAACTTGATCTATGTATATCACTATCCAATCTCCCCCTAGGAAATAGCCACCCAAGCTTAGTAACCTAGACTCTGATACCAAATTGGATAGGGTGTTGAGATTCAAGCTCATGTACCTTTGGTTTGGTTACTGTAGTTGAATAAGGTTTGGGTCACCCTGAATGTTAGACATAAGGTCCATCCATAACATTCAAGGTGAGTTGCAAACCTTATGTCACACACAAAAGCTATGCAAATTGCAAATTGTACATCACCAAAGCCATCTTGGGACTTGTTGATGAAGAATTATGGCCATGTCACTCATGCAAGAAAGACATAATTAAAGCAAAAATTCAGCCACATATCCAGGAATGGAAGGTCTATTCAATTGGAAAAATAGCATTAGTTTCATAAACTAAGTTAAATGGTGTATGGTACTGAGTTGTGCTAAGGAAATTTGCAATATCAATAGACCATGGAACTTGCGTTTCCAGAGTGAACAGTGATGCATCTGGCAAATCATCCTCCACACCTTCTTCTTTATCAAATGAACTCTACCAGGATGAGTAACTATTTGAAAATCAAATTCTTGAAATAACAACATCCAACAAATCACAAGTCTGGAAAGTTATGCTTTATTTAGCAAATACTTTAGTGCTTCATGATCAACATAAATAGTAAATTTATTGCCTAGTAAATAATGACAAAAATTTTCCACTGTAAATACCATTGATAAGCATTCTTTCTTATTGGTAGTATAATTTCTTTCTGCATCACTTAAATTGTGACTCACATAATAAATTGGATGATCCCTCTTATTATCATCTACTTGACATAAAACTACTCCCACAGCATTCATAGATGCATCTACGTGGATATGGAATTCCTTCGTCCGATTCAGGGGTGCCAATATAGGCCCCTCAATTAATTATTACTTAAGAAATTCAAATGCTTCTTGACAAGTAGCAACCCAATTAAAAGGAGTATCCTTTCGTAACAAATTTGTTAAGGGTGAGGCCACCTTTGCAAAATAAAAAATGAACCATCCATAATAATTTAGATGCCCTAAAAATCCATGTAATTGCTTAAGGTTTGTTGGAGGTGGAAGTGCAGAAATCTTGGAAATTTTAGCTGGTGGATCCATAGCAATGCCTTCTTTAGAAACGATATGCCCCAACAATGTTCATTTTGGCACTCCAAAAACACATTTATCAAGGTTCAAGGAGATACCTACTTCGCCGTTCAAACACTTGCACCAATTGATCAAGCATTTCTTTTGTTGTCCCAAAGATGTAAAAGTCATCTAGAAAAACTTACATCCATTGTCGAAGAAAATCTTGATAAGTTGCAATCATAACTCTTTGAAATGTTGCGGGTGTGTTATCTAAGCCAAAATGCATTACTTTATAAGCAAATGTACCCCATTCAGAAGTAAAAGTAGGTTTGGATTGATCTTTCGGATGAATTAACACTTGATTGTAGCCACTAAATCCATCCATGAAAGAACATAGCTCATGTCATGCAACTTTATCAAGTACCTAATCTGTAAATGGTAAAGGAAAATTATTTTTATGAGTTTTGCTATTTAGCTTTCTATAATCAACACAAATGTGGAATTTCTTACTATTCTTCTTTGGTACTACCACAATAGAAGAAACCCATTCATTATACGCAACAGGATAAATAAATCCCACATCAAGAAGCTTAGTAATCTCAGCTTTGATCAGTTCTACATACACATGATTTGTTTGTCGTTGGCGTTGACATATGGGTTTTGTGCCTGGTTCTAGATCAATATAATGCTAACAAAGTTTAGCTTTAATACCTTTAAGGTCACTATAAGACCAAGCAGATTCCCCAACATGTGCTCGTAATACTTCCTCAAACCTTTCTCAATCTTGGGATTCCAATTGAGCTCCTAGTTTTAAATATTTCCCTTCTACCATTTCTATTTTAACTACTTCCACTTTTCAATAAACAAAGAGGCTATTTTTCAAGGCTTGATTGTAGGCACATCCTTGGATAGTTCCATTGATACATTTTCAAGCAGACTATGCCTAGCACTTGATTCTAGTTCTTCTTCCCCCACATTCACAAAATGTACCAAGGGTAAAGCCCTATAAGGAATAATATCAACATTATCTTGAGTAGAACCATCAGCTTCTACTCTATAGACACTTGCTATCTTAGAAAAGGATTGTTCAATATATCTTTCCCAATTTTTACCTAAGCAGTCATTAGTAGTTTTTAAATCCTTATTATAACTCATTATAAATTAGGATTTTATAGAATCAATTACACCATGTATCTGCTCTAAATCACATGGATATCGCGAGCATGTAACCTTCAACGATATCGTCGTAATATTCTATTATGCCTTTCAAAACATTCTTGATCATCTAAACTCCAAGACCATTGATTATCTTTAAGCTTGAGAATTAGTAAATGTAGATCCTCATTTTCCTCACCTTGAAATTGACAACCCAAATAATGTATGACCCGTTTAAGTTCTACAAAATCCTTAGGTGTCACAGGTTCGAACCATCAAAGTTGTGGTTCCCCTCCATCCCCATAGATAGTAAAATCCATCACCCTTTCTTTCGGATGAGACAACACCACCTCTTGCATATCTTGCAAATTGATCTTAGTGGGTTTAAATTGAACTCATTGCTAACCAACTAGTGGTCCCTTAGAACTGTGATACATCTTCTACGTAATTCCATTGAACTACTTAAAGGAATAATATAACCAAGGAACAATATTAGGGTTTTTCACTCGAGTTTCTAGTTCAAAAGTGTATTTAGATTTATTTATTTTCCAAAATCTATTAGTTTTTTCATTTTCATACTAATAGTCCTTATCTATAGGCAACGCTTTTCCATCTATACCACCCCACTATTTAATTTCAACCTCAGTTCTTCTAAATACAACTCTAGAAGTGAAATTTCATCTAGATATCGCCTTTCTCTAAATTAAAATTTTGCATTTTCTTTTTGTAACTCAGTAATTTTCTTTATTGCTTCATTAATAGCAGTCATTGCTACATCACGTTCTATTTCCAAATCCTCATTTAATTCTCTGATTATCCTATCATAATTACTATGACCTTCATTAAAAGTCTATGCAAATCTATTTAAAGTTGGAGATGGGTCATCTCTATCATCATGTAATAGCATGTGTTGGAAAGGTTTGCAACTATCCTTCTTTCTTCTCTCTCTTTCTTTCTTTCCTAGGCTGACAATAATAAGTTCTTTTAGCAACGTGTGGAAGTTGTTCGAACCCAAAAGGTAGATTATCTACCTTGTAAGGAAATGTTGTAACTAAACTCTCCTCGAGTTTGCTATGATCATTCTCAAAAGTATTGACTTCCTCCATAGTTATTGAGGAGCTTGTTGAATTTCCATCTAGATTAGATTTTCTTGCCTCATCCTCCTCCTCTTCTAAATCGTTAGGTGAAATATTTCCAATCTATTATATGCAAAAAATACATCCCTAAGGTTACCTTCTTCCTCATGTTTACAAAATCTAGGACATGCTTCGAAAAATAAATCATTGACTTCATGGATTGCATCCTCAATATTTTTATCCTCCATTGCTGAAACCATTAAATAGTCTAGGGTTGTGTCTTTTGAGGTGGATAACCAGCGAGTAATATCACTGTCAGAGTCATTATGTGATGAAAAATTAATAGCATATTCACCAATACCCACTTATTCCACTTTGTTAGGTTGATGCACAATAGTCACCTCTACTTTTTTTGCTTTTGTTGGTCGCTATGTTTTAAATAACCAAGCATAAGGCCTTTCGTTATTCATCCTCTCTACTTCTAAATCATAGAATTCACTACTCAATTTTACATCCATCTTGCTAACTACTTCATCCCCTGACTCCCTTAAAAACCCTTTTGTGATAACTTGTATCTTGACCCTATCATTTCAAGGACCAATCACAATTGAACCTTTATACCAATCCTGAATGGACCTTGCTTGGTATAACCAAGGTTAACCCAGAAACACAGAGTATGAAAAGATATTTGACAATGAGAAAACTACTAGGTAATTCACATGAAATTCTAGGCTAGCAATTATAGATTTCACATTGCGAAGTAACCCCAAAGGAATCACTTTTCTTTTATCAGCCACACCTAAAACTATATGGGTAGGTTCTAGATTCTTCAACTCTAATTCTTGCATTGTTTGTTCTCTCATCAAATTGACTGTGATGAGCCACCATCTAATTGTACTTCATTCAACAAGTGGCCATTAATAGTTGTATCTATAACTGGAGCACCTGGATCCACAAACAAATCTACTATTTTTATGTCTCGAGTTTTTCTTCTTTTGGAAGCATTCACGGTTACTTTTGAAGTGTTAGCCTCAATCCTTTTCCTTCGACACCGAACTAATTTATGATAAAGCTGCTTTCGACATGTAGGCACTATTTCCAGCAATTGCGAAGGTTAATGGCCAAAGATACTTGTTATAATGCAGCCCAAAGATCATATGTCTTGTTCTGGATTGTGCCTGCTCTTTACTTCCTTCCTTATAGGAGGTATCAATCTTTCGGGAAAAGGATCTACCCCTACTTGAATCTTAGAATTTGCTAAGGGCATAGGTAATAATGGATGGTCAGAGGAATGCTGTGGAGAATCTGACTTAGGTAGCTATGCATTAGGATCTATATCCTTAGATTTATCCTTCACTGCTCCTTTTAATTGTAGACTCTCTTCCTCCAAACTTTTCTCCTTTTGTTGCTACTTTTGCGCTCTAGAAACCACACCAATCATGAGGTCAGCCTTAAAGGTCACCCTACAGGGTAAAAAATTTGACTTAACGTTACTCCCTTGCTCTTTTGTTTCTACTTCGACTAAATTTGTAGTAGATGCTGAAGGCTCATTAGAGACTTGTTTACCTTTGTCATTAGTTTTGTTTTCCTCTCGCTTAGGACAATTCTCTTCATGATGCCCTTCCCCACTACACCTCCTACAAAGAGGGGTAAAATGTTGATTTCTACACGCATGTGGACAATACAAAGATATGACCTTCTTGTCGACATCAATAGCAAATCATTGGTCCTCTAGGCCTTTGTTGTCCACTTTGCCCCACTAGGTTATGCAAATTACCATTGTTTCTCCTGAAAGGAGAGTTTCTTCCTCGGTTTCCATCATTATTGTAATTATTTCGGGGGTACTGGGGTCTACCTTGGGTTGGCACTCCTCTCAGCCTAAAAGGTTGATTAGGTGGTCCAATCTCATAAGTTGTATTATTACGATCCATGTAATTATAATTCATTTGCATTGAAAGATCTTGTTGTTGCTCTTGACCTATCTTATGCCAACAATTTGTATCTAGATGCCCTATCTTAAGGCAAAAAGTGCAAAACAGTGGATGGTCAAGCATTAGTCTTGAAGGTGTTGGACACTCTGTAGCCACATGGCCATACCCATGACACTTACCTCACCAGATATTAGATCTAGGTGGGTTTGGAGTTGAGCTACTCGAGGATTGTTGTGCACTAGAAGACTGTGTTGTTATCAAATAAATTTCTTTCAAAGGTGCTTACACTACATCCATGATTTTCTCCTTCAACTTCCCTAAGGATTTTGCAATAATATCAGCTACTTTTGCTTTATCAAGTGGGAACTGAGATTGAGGCACAAAGGGCATTCCTGTCTAGTACATCATATAGGCTGGAATTGAAGTGTACGGATTTAAAGGTACACTTGATACATGGAACTTGCAGCTACAAATGGATTTAAAGGAATGGTCATATAAGACACGTTCTTAGATATCCCACTTGAAGTACTTGGATATTCCATTCGAGGTTCTTTGAATAAATCCCTCCATCATTGGTGGCTAAGTTGCACTTCTTTCCACCATCTAGCATGTGTTTTAGCATCTGCCAGTGTAACTAGCCATTGTAGGCGAGCATGCTGATGATATTCAGTATTAAGCCCATCAGTAAATTTACTCTTCTTCATGGGCTCCTGAGGGGCTGGATTTATCTTTTCAATAATTGTCTCCAGACACTCAATGTAATGTTCAACGCTTTTGGTTATTCCTTGGGACAAATAATCCAATTGAAGGGCTAGTCTATCTTGGAAACCTTGCTATCGAAATTTTTCTAGGAACGCTCTTGGTAAGGCACCATAAGTCACTTTATGTTGAGCATCCAGGTTCTCGTACCACCTCGGTGCTTCATCTTTTAGTGTTGTAGAGAAGATATGAAGCTTTTGGTCATCGTCTACTATTTCATATTGGCGACACAAGTCACCTCAAATCTTTGCAAATGCACATCGGAATCTTCATCCCACAGTCCCCCAAGTTGTGTGAAGTCTGTTAATCTGACTGGGTTACATTTCTCTAAATAATATCTCTAGCCCTAAATCTTTGGTAATATCAAACCATGGAGGTTCCTTGGGCTCCTTAAATAAAAATTTTAGATCTAGACCAGGTATGCCTTGAATTGAATCTCCCTATTGGGAAATTTTAAACAAAGATCGTAATTCAAAATTCGCCACTCGCTCTAGCCACAAAACCTCTTTTGGCTCCTTAAATAATTGGTGCAATCCAAAAGTCGACTCCAAATCCCAATCAAAGGGTGGTTCAGTACTCCCTAATGTAGCATTAGCTTCACTCTCTCTACTTTTGCTACTTTGTCTACTCCTTTCTGTAGGGACACTACTCATGTCTAAGGTCTACTAAGGCCACTCGATCCCATTAATATGAGTCTGCTTCACTTTCTTTTGATGGTGTTTTATAGAATGATATTGTCAAGATTGTGGGAGAGAAGGAAGGAGTCTCACTTGTAGCTTTCTTGCTTGCACAATGGGGGAATACACACAGAGGTGGAGGCTGAAAATAACTTTCCTCTTCTTAATTGTGTAAGCCAAAAGAACTCAAGTACACAGAAATAGAAGAACCCTATATATGGGTCTCAAACCAAACTCAACTAACTAAGGTGGCATACTAACTGAGCCACGAACTAGAGTAGATAAGGATAGCTATCATGTAGCTATTATTCATGGGCAGTGTACCAACCGCATCTGCAACAACTGACAAGTCGGTGACATAAATACACAACGGTCACCCTGGCGTATCACGAGTGGAGCTCGATATCTCAACACTCCCCCTCGAGCTCAATCCCAATTCCTGCACACCAAGCAGGTCTCTAAATTTGCGCAGCTTCTCTACGCCCAATGCCTTCGTGAATATGTCAGCTACCTGATCCTCTATGCTGACATAAACTAGATCAATAAGACCTAGTAAAACCCTCTCTCGCACATAGTGATAATGCACCTCAATGTGCTTTGTTCTAGTATGATAGACTAGGTTATTTGCCAAGTGTATATTGCTCATGTTGTCACAATAAATGACAACTGGCCCATCTGTAGACTGATGCACGTCATAAAGTAGCTTATGCAACCAAGCTACCTCACATGCAGCCATTGCTGCGCCCCTATACTCAGCCTCTGTGCTCGACAAGGCAACTGTAGGCTGTTTCTTACTGCTCCAAGTGACTACAGCACTCCCAAAAGAGAACACATATCCACTGGTAGATCGTCTATCAGAAATACTACCAGCCCAATCAGCATCAGTGTATCCATGCAACTGTATCTGAACCCCAGTCTCATAAAGTAGTCCATACTGCAATGTGGACTTCACATACCTGAGTATACGTCTAGCCGCATCCAAATGCGGTTTCCTTGGAGCCTGCATAAACTGACTTACCAATTCAACAGCATAGCTCAAATCTAGCCTGGTAATAGTCATATAAATCAAACTCCCTACTATGCGTCTGTGCATAGTAGGGTCTTCCAGAAGCTCACCTGCATTTGCGCTCAGCTTCACATTCTGCTCCAAAGGAACTGAAATAGGCTTACAGCCTGTCATCCCATATTTGAACAGCATGTCCAATCCATATTGCCTTTGCAAGAGCTGTATCCCACTTGGTGATCTAATCACCTCAATGCCCAAGAAATAACGCAGCTCTCCCAAATCCTTCATCTCAAATTTTTGCTTCAATAGCATTTTCACATGAAGGATATCTTCATCACTGTCACCTGTGATAATCAAATCATCAACATAAATGACAAGCAGCATAATACCTTTCTCTGTTTTTCTCACATAAAGTGAGAAATCTGCCTTGGAAATCTGAAAGCCAATAGTGACAAGATACTGTCCTATCTTGTCAGACCATGCTCTAGGTGCTTGCTTCAAGCCATACAAGGCTTTCTTCAACCTGCAAACAAACTCAGGATGAACTTCATGCACATAACCTGGTGGCTGCTCCATATAGACCTCTTCTTGCAAATCACCATGCAAGAAGGCATTCTTTACATCCATCTGATGTAAAGACCATCCCTTTGATGCAGCCATAGCAATGACTGCTCTTACGGTTGCCATCCTTGCAACCGGACTGAATGTTTCTTCATAGTCAATGCCATATGTTTGTGAATACCCCTTGACTACTAATCTTGCCTTGTATCTGTTCACAGAACCATCTGCATTGTGCTTCACCTTATAAACCCACTTACAGCCAATTGCATTCTTACCTTTAGGCAAAGGTACCAATTCCCATGTAGCATTTACTTCCAAGGCATCCATTTCTTCATCCATGGCTTTCTCCCATTTTTCTTTTCCCATGGCTTGCTCAAAAGAAGTGGGTTCTGGTTCCTATATCACTTTAACCATATATGCATAGTGAATGGCTGTAAATCCATCATATTTCAGCCTATCCACAGGATACCTAGCTCTGGTAGACCTGCGCAAAGTAGGTTCACTCCGAGGTGCCCTCAAAACATCCCTGGTCTTCCTTACTCTAGGTGTAACAATAGAAGGAATACCCAACTCATCATCAATGCTGTGTTCTGAGCCACTGGATTCACCATCCACATAAGAGTGACCTGCATTCACATCAAACATGGGCTGATCAACCTTCTCTTTTCCTTTTCGTGATACCTGCATACCACTATCTGCATTGCTTTGAGAAGATTCTCCTGATCTCAATCTGCCTATCCATGGCAAAGAATGTGAACCACTGCTGGAGGACGCTCCAGGTCCACTAATATTTTGTGACTGCTGCTGTGAATTTTGTGATGCATTACCATTTTGTGCATCTACATCATCAATCACATTTACTGGTTTATACCAGCTACTCATCTCATCAAAAACAACATCTCTGCTCACTGTGAACTTACGAGTAGAAGGGTTATAGCATCTATACCCTTTTTGCTGCAGAGAGTAACCAATAAAGATGCACTTCTCAGCTTTTGGATCCAACTTGGATCTCAACTCATCTGGCACATGTACATAGGCAATGCAACCAAAAATCTTCAAATGGGAAATATCTGGTTTCCTACCAGTATACCTCTCCTCTGGAGTCATTCCATGTATTGCTGCAGTGGGAGTCCTGTTCATTATGTAGACTGCTATAGCAACTCCTTCAGTCCAATAAAAATCTGGCAGGTCTTTTTCATTGAGCATGGCACGAGATACCTCTCCAATATGCCTGTTTTTCCTTTCTGCAATTCCATTTTGTTGTGGGGTATGACTGCATGAATATTACTGCTTTATGCCATGCTCCTGCAGGAACCTTGCAAACTCATTTGAGAGGTACTCTCCCCCTCCATCTGACCTTAGGCATTTTATCTGCAGGCCTATTTCTTTTTCAACCATAGCTTTAAGAGTTTTGAAATGCCCAAAAACTTCACTTTTCTTTTTCATAAAATACCCCAAACTTTTTTGCTATAGTCATCAATAAAAGTGACAAAATAATGATAGCCTCCAAGAGATGCAGCTTTAGTAGTCCACACATCAGAGTGGATTAATTCCAATGGCTTCTCACTCTCTTGAACATGTCTAGGAAATGGTTTCCTTGCCTGTTTTCCAAACTGACAAGCTTCACATACCTTATGCATTTCTGCAACCTTGAATTTGGGCAATCCTGCAACAATATTTTGGGCCTGCATTGATTTAAGTCGCTGTACATTAACATGACCAATGCGTTTATGCCAGATATCAATATCTGCAACTACACCGGTCCCATGTGCAAACATTGCTGCACTCAATTCAGACATGTCTGCATCCAGCATAAACATTCTACCCTTCTTCTTTCCTTTTGCTATCAAGCGACCTTTATTTTTCATATCCTCAACAAAGCATCCATGAGGATTAAATCTGACCTGCAAGCCCTGCTCAACCATTTGACCAACAGAAACCAGATTCTTGGTGATATTTGGGACATGAAATACATCGGACAGGTATTTCTTTTCTCCCATCATGCATAGACAAATGAATTTTTCCAATTTGCACAATAGGATGTGCAATATCATCACCAGTCTCCACAAATCCTGGTTTTTTCATTTTCCTTGCATCCTCCATCCATTCTGCATGGCCTGTCATGTGGTTTGATGCACCTGAGTCAACATACCATACATCATTGCTTTCTTCTGCACTTGTCACAGAATTGTTCATGTACTGCACCATAAACAAGTGCTCATTTCTGTCATCACCCTGTCTAATAGAAGATGCATAATTCCCTTGTTGCAGTTTTACATTCATGATGTCATTCTGCTTTTTATAGCAGTCTTTAGCCATATGACCCATTTTACCACAATAGTAGAATTCAACATTACTGTTTGCATTTTGGCCTCTTTGCCATCCACCACGACCTCTTTGGCTCCCCCTGCCTCTAGAGTTACCACGTCCTCCTCCATAGGACTGGTTTTCTTGAGTTTGCTGCATATTCTGATTTCTGCCACGGCCTCCAAATCGGCCTCCTCTACCTCTGCCTCTACCTCTTCCAGCATTTGAGTAGAAGACAGCTTCTTTTGAAGTTCCTCCTGAAGAAGATGCACCACCATTTCTCTACTCCTCAGAAATTAGAAGAGCAATCAACTCCTCAAAATCAGGAAATCTTTCACGGACGGAAATGGATGTTCGGAACTGTGCATAGTCCTTTCCTAGACCATTCAAGGTCACTGAGACTAAATCATCATCTTCCACTGGCGACCCAATGGAAGCAAGTGCATCTGCAATCTTCTTCACCTTCATGTGGTAATCGTTGATGCTCATATTTTCTCTTTGCACATTGTGCAACTCTTGCTTGAGCTACATTTTCCTGGCTTGCGTATTTGTGCTATACATTTTTAACAAAGTATCCCATGCCTCCTTTGGCGTACTTGCATCTTGAATATGCACAATCATAGAGTCTGAACTGCTGATAAACAGCCAGTACATAACTTTCCTGGCTCTCTCATGCCATGCTTTAAATGCCTGCATTTGCTGTTGATTGGGAACATCAGGAAGAACTGGTTCTTCTTCATTTCCTGCAATAAATTCCCAATATCCTTTTCCCATAAGGAAATTCGTCATTCTAAACTTCCATGCTTGGAAGTTGTTCTTGTCAAGCTTTTCAGTGACAATCTGTGAAAGAGAATCAGATGCCATTAAGAACACTGCAAAAAATTCTGTCACTGCAAAAAAACACAGCTTCACCCTCACAAGGGAAAATATGCCAAACTGGCGAAAGTGGTATTTGACCACACAGTCACTTCCTAGTGACAATTTTGCATCAACAGGCAACAGGGATGATTCTGTAACTCCCAATGTCTCTGCGCACAAGCATACGATGCAATTTCTACAGTAACTTTTCACCGACCTGTAGAACAGTGGCTGCACAGCATAAAACTGGGCCTTTTCCTGAGTGCGTGCAGAAAACTTCCGCCTCCAAAACAGGCCCTGAAATGGCCTCAAATCAAAAAAACAAGGTCACCAAGGGCTAAAGCCCTTGCCTGCAGCATATACTACCCTCTTGCTTCACCGCGAAGGGCGTCTCAACCTGAGACAATGCACTCCTGCACTTTCCGGCTGTGCTACCTGTAGAGATCTGCTCCCAAAACAGAAAATGAAAGCAACACTGCTTCTCTTACCAGAACACCGCGAGCTTGGCTTGCTTTCTTGAGCTCCTTACCACGAACAAGGCTCTGATACCATGTCAAGATTGTGGGAGAGAAGGAAGGAGTCTCACTTGTAGCTTTCTTGCTTGCACAATGGGGGAATACACACAGAGGTGGAGGCTGAAAATAGTTTTCCTCTTCTTAGTTGTGTAAGCCAAAAGAATTCAAGTACAAAGAAATAGAAGAACCCTATATATGGGTCTCAAACCAAACTCAACTAACTAAGGTGGCATACTAAGTGAGCCACGAACTAGAGTAGATAAGGATAGCTATCATGTAGCTATTATTCATGGGCGGCGTACCAACCGCATCTGCAACTGACAAGTGGATGACATAAATACACAACGGTCACCCTGGCGTATCACGAGTGGAGCTCGATATCTCAACAGATATGCTACGCCTAACAAGTTCTATGTTTGAGTTAGACACAGCATCTATCCCAAGGTTCAATAATGCATTCACCCTTTCAAACCTTTCTAATAGCCAAGCCTCTTGTCGCGCCCCGCATTCTCTACCTCGTTGATATCGAGCTTCATTTTGTTTTCTCCATCTCTCCTCTGAATTCATCCACTATTAATGAAATAGTTATTACTATCATACTCCAAAATTTTGCACATTTTATTTAGAGCTCTAAAGTTAGGTTCTTGATTGCATGTGCCCTTAGAAGTTTAAGAATGGTTGGTAACTTTGGGTCTATTTCTCCATAAGGCAACTTTTCTTCTTGCTCAAGAATTAGGCCTAAAATTCCAGCAACCTCTCTAACATCTTTCGTATCAAATGTAACTTTTAAACCTCTAGATACACGTATCCAATGCAATGCCTCATGCCATACCACTCTTCTAAAACTCTGATAAGCATTGCGATAATACAAATCAAAGTGATATGACACACTAATTGTATTTATTTCAACTACATCTATTAGCCCAAAATGCACTACTAATAAAACTATAGTTTGCGAGCAATCATTATAGCGTCAACTCCAAGAAGATAATTGTTCTACGTCCACAGTTAATTGCAGGCCAAAGTCTCTGGCCCAATCCAATATTCTCCTTTGGCAATCTTGGGGCAAATTCGGAAAATAGTCCAAAAGAGACTTCATGTTCACTCATAAATACCTAGGATTTAAATATCCTAGCAAGATCAATCACCTATTCGAGTGCAATTGGCTCCCGGAAAACACACCAAAAAATGACTGGCCAAAGACCAAGCCACATTTATCTAGGTTGCCAAGCCAACTCCTAAGAATTGTTGCACTAGATAGGTGATTTTTTTTTCCACTAACTGTGATAACCCTATCTAGCCTTCCTCGATATTTACAACACTCTTTCGTAGTAGTCCTACTATTCTCATGCAAATATCTAGACCTCAATAAGCTTACTTAGTCTTGCACTTTTCTTTTTTTCAACCTTTACGACTATGTTTCTATATTGGGCACTAGGATGCTAAGCCTAGGATGTATGACCTTAAGAAAATTGGTTTTAGGGCATAGATCCAATGGATCTATCTGCACATCTCCATTTAAGTTCTTTTTAAGTTATTTCTTCTTTACATTTATATAATAAATTCCTTTTATTACTTACTAATCAACAAACATTCAAAACAATCAACTAACGTTCCACAAACCCATAAACTTTAATTTTCCTTTTAAACATCTCCCCTCCATATTATACAATCTATCATTACTATTAATGTTTAAATAACTAATTCGTTTTTATTTTCCAATAGTAATGTCATTTCTCTCCTCTTCTTTAACTAAACATCAATCATGACAAAAACAAGTTATTTCCACACTCTTACACGTCCACATATACAATTTATTTTTAATCCCAGTGTCTCCCCTTAATTAACAAATTATCCTAGTGGGCCTCCACTCTTAATTCTCTTGATCACTTAAAAACTATTTATAGAAATAAAATATAGAGTTCCAGCTTAGATGTTGAGGCTTCCCCTCATGCCATCATATAAATCAATTATTAATTTTGATACTGTTCATGAATTTTTATGATTGTATTTATTCCTTGTTAAGTTATCTGTTTAATATATCTTAACAAATTTATCAATCTTAGAAGTAATTGAGAATACTCAAACACTCTTAACTTGCATAAATTCGAAAACACAATATTTTATATGAATATTTTCTTAGAGAAACAACATTAAATTAATTTTCTCTTTTTTTTATTTTAAGAAAATTACATTAAACATCAAAAACTATACTTTCAGTTTTCTCATGAGAGCTTCTAATTTTTATTGAGCTAAAACATAATTGTTATTATCAGTTAATACTATAATTTCAACTCAAAATAGCTATTTTTTATTTTTAAAACATGTTAAATCTCTTCCAAAAATTTTAAAAAATTTTCAAAAGACTTTTAATAGTATAGAATTGATAGAAAAAATATTATTTCTGGTAATTGATCACCCATGTATTTTATACAAATGTTTATATGCAATTTTTGAACCATTTTTAAGCATTTTTAGCCATTTTTTATTTTTAGAAAATAAAATGAGATGTAAATAAATGCTAGCAATCACTTACAGTAAAAGAAAAGGCTTTAAGGCATTGGAAAGGAATCCTAAACCAAGAAAATTATAATTTCATACTACTTATTTTTATTAAACGGATCGAGTGCTTACTTGAAAACATGCAAGTCAAAATTTTGTCTTTGGAAGTACCAGTCTAGCTAGGGAGTAAGGTCCATCGAGTCATCTTGAACACAAGTTTCCTACTTCCCCTTCCGATATTTCCAACTTGCCACAATAAGAATGGCCTTTATGAAGTTTAAAGTTTAAGCTTTAAATAAGAGTTGAATGGCTATGGCTTCTTCTCATGAAACATGGCGACAAATAAAGGGGAAGAAGACTAATTCAATATCTTGGCAATCTGTCCACCAAACTACATGCGCAGTAGAGAGATTTGAAGCCAAGAAATTCTTCTATAGGTCTACAGCTTCAATTGGCCCAAGTATATTGATGTCCCAAATTGATCGTAAGGTAGAAATCATGGCAATTGAGGGAAAAGAAGAAGAATTGGTATAGTTTTGGAGAACGATTGAATGGAATTGACTCCTTTTGATGTCTTGGACTTCCCTCTCACTCCAATTGCACCAGTGGTATGGCCAAAGATGGCAATTGATGGAGCCTTCCTCTTCCTCTCCTACACAATGGCGCCTGAAAAAAATGGCGCCTTTCATTCCTCCCTCTCTTTCCCTCTATGGCACATGGGCTATGCTAATCTTCTCTATATTGTTTCAGTCACCTACAATATCACTATTGCTTCCCATCAATAACATGGTTGAGTCACATATTAGCTAAGTTTCATCCCCCCATCACCATTGATTAGGTGTGCTAAGTTGGAGGCAGCCGTCAGAATGGTAGGTTGCAGGGCATATATTCTCTCTCTCTAAGCTCTTGCCATCTTTTTTGCAGGATTCTCTCTATCCTTAGAATCATGCCATCTGATCCTTCCTACCCTGCAGGTTGATGCAATGTCAAGGGGCAGTTTGTGGTCGACGTTCATGCCAGAAGTCAAGCTTGTCACACTCTATTGTGACAACATGAGTAGTGTGATCCTAGCTAGTAATCCTATCTATCAGACTAGGACTAAGCACATTGAGGTACATTATCACTTTATTTGGTCCATGTGAGGATAGAAGACCAAGTTGCAGATATCTTTACCAATTCATTGGGTAAAGATAAGTTCGTGCATTTCAAAGAGCTACTGGGAGTGAAGTATCACACTTGAGCTTGAGGGGGAGTGTTGAGATTCAAGCTCATGTACCTTTGGTTTGGTTTGGTCATCTTAGTTGAATAAGGTTTAGGTCACATTTACTCAACCATGGTTACATCTAGGTCACTTTACTTTTATATGTTTGGTTGTATGTACACAAGCTAGAGTGTGGAAGATAATGTAAGTTTGATAGGGAGCATGGCTACTCTCCTTCTTGCCTAACCTTTGTCCCTCTCTCTCTCTGTTTTATTTCATAAGGGACCTTGTACCCTCCTTCTTGGAACCTCACCCATCCCAATATTGTTTGTGCCATTGTATGCTTAACTCAAAGTTTTCCATAATTGGACTAGCCATCTAGCCCCCAAAACCTTAAGGTGATGGATGACCTCCAATCTATCCAATCATGGAAATCTCCATCCATTTGGCCTAGGATTCAAACATAGTCTCAACCATCATCATTGCACTAATACTAAGCTAGTTTTCTCTAGCAAGTGTGGATTTCCAACACCTAAAACTATGTTAAGCTCAGTAACTATCCTATTAAGTTTGATATAGGAGGAAAGGGGGGAGGGGGGTCACATACTGTCAACTCTATCTAACATTTAGGAAATGTACCCAACTTATCAAGTTTACCCAATCATAAGTAATTGTTGGAATTGAAGCCTCGCATTGTCCTCAATATGGTTTGTTTTAGTTATCTAATTAGGCAGAGCCTTCTAGCACACTATTGGAACATATAAAAACAACTTTATTTTATATCATGTTATAATATTCATTAATGTAGTCTTTAGCACATGACAAACACTTCAAAAAATAATAATTTATCTTAATTTATAATAAGCTATACCAAACCATCACTCTATAGAGTGGTATAAATTGTATCTCTCTATAGAGAGGTACAAAATCTGTCTTTATATGGAGTAGCCAATCATCCCTCCCAAGATGGTACCTTTTAAACTCGAAAGTTAGAGTCCATTGTAAAGAGACTTTAGAGGGATGTAACAATCATTTTTTGGGTGATATGAAGAGAACAAAAACAGGCAAGAGGGAAGAGAGGTGAAGAGACCAAGAGACCATATACAAAATCAATGGAGAGGAGACTTAAGCACACATAGAGATAGGGCTAAAATCTTCTTCTTCATCTTCTTTCTTCTTCCACTCAAAAGAACTAAGTCTACAACATGATTAAATACTAATATAAAAGTACCACAACATACATATACATAGTCACTAAGTATGAACTCATTAAGGAAAGAAGAGGTGGCACAATGAATGTGTCATAACCAAGGATGAACTACATAGGTGTAGTCTAGCTATAGAATCACTGGCGCATCCTCATGTCGATCGCCTAACACACCAATGAATAATATCCCACCATATCACCAAGGCATGTAGTGAATACCAGCTCATGTAGAGCTTGATATCTCAACACTCCCCCTTGAGCTCAATATGAGCTCATGAACTCCAAGTATAGTCCTAAAGGGTTGAAGGTTCTCATCTCCCAAGGCCTTAGTGAAAATATTAGTAGCTTGATCCTTTGTGCTAACATAAACTAACTGACATAAACCAAGTTAATATCACATGTTAAAACCCACTCTCAAATGAAATGGTAATGGATTTCTATGTGTTTGGTCTGAGTATGATACATTGGGTTCCTAGCCAATTGAACGCTACTAAGGTTATCACAATAGATAATAACCTTCTCATCCACCTATATTCCCAAATCACCAAGTAGCTTGCCGGTATACACTAGGTTCCTAGCCAATTGAATGTTGTTAATGTTATCATTGTACATGATAACCTTCTTATCCACTTATATTCCCAAATCACCAAGTAGTTTCATAACCAAGCTACCTCACATGCTGCAATTGCAGCATCTCTATACTATATCTCTATACTAGACAAGGCAATTGTGGGTTGTTTCTTGTTGCTCTAAGAGCATATTTTTAGGGCCCGTTTTGAAGTGGAAAAGAGCCAGAGAGACATAAAAGACCAAATTTTCATGCAAAATGAAACTGTTGTGGATCAATAAGCTAGAGTTTTCCTGGATGGAGTTCAATTCCACGAACCCAATGCAAGTCTCAGTTCATCGATCGAAGTCCGTTTGATCCCCCATTTAATCCTCACAAGGTTTGCCATTATAAAGTAGCTATCTGATCCGAGAGCCGAAAAGTGTATGAAAAAGGCCAGGTTTATAGATTTCGATGCCACACGAAGTCGATCGTCCAGTCCGTTTGCAAATGGGAGTTCGTTCAGGCCTTCGTTCGATGAAAAACCCACTTTGCCAAGTGTAAACACAAGTGCATGAACTAGATTTTTTGGGTTTTAGACTTAATAAGCTTGGTTTAGTGGAGAAATGAAAGGACATGAAATTCATGAAATGTTGGAGAGGGAAGCACATTTTTTTCAAAGCCCCCAAAAATGCCAATTTTTTATGCTTTTCTTACTGTTGATCACATCAGAGTCAACCTTTAGGCCATGAGATCTTTTATTTCTTCACCATCTATCACTCCGAATCACCTATTTAAAAATAATACATTAATTGACTTGATCTAATTTTAGTATTTCTCTCTCCTCTCTCCTCTTGTTGTATATTCTCGTGGATTAGTGTATGAGAGAAGGGGGTGGGCTAAGATGAAAGATTTTGATCATGCGATGATGCGGGAGTGCAAAGAAGCGTAAATCAAAGCTGGACAAATCATCAGTGGTGGGGATTGTTGGAGAGTGTTAGCGAGCCTCCAATTTTGAAATATGTATGTCATAAGGTACATTTTGAGTAAGTCATAGATTTCATTGTTTTATGATAAATTTTGATTGGAAATTATTTTATTTGCTTGCCAATGATCTGTTTTGTCAGCCATGTTAAAGTAAGTAAGAAAAAACAATCATATAATAATTTTATGCTAAACATGCAAAACTCAAGATTGTGCAATTTAAGAGAAATTATGTGAGTTTTGGAGTTTTGTCATGCGTATGCTATTCCTATGGATTGAAACATGATAATAAAATCATTCTCAATAAGATCAATCAATCTAAACTAGTAAATCAGTAAATAGTAGTAATTATCTATAAATAGATAGTAAAAATTTTAGAAAAATTGGACAATTAAGTTTTTTACATCCGAATTTTTTTAAAAAAATAAGATTTATACTTGTGAATGTATGGTAGAGTTGAAGCATGACGTTTGGACTCAGTTGAGCCCTATCTCTATGTTAAAGTGGATTTTTATTACTTTCATGAAAGAAAAATACATTAAAAATATGCCTTAAACCTACCAACGAATGCATAACTCTAAATAGTAGGGACAAGGGGGTTGTTGAGTGTTTAAAGTACACTGGATTCTGATGTTTTATGATGCATGGCATGTAAGGTACGCTGTTATCTAAAATTAAAAGGGTCTAGTAGCACGAGAATGCTCGGTACTAGCCCTAAGCAACGTAGCAATCACAGATTAGAAGAAAAGCATGAAAATAACTATTTTTCCACTTTCACCATACTGATTGCTAATGGTGAATAAACTTGTTTGAGTATGATGGTCATACACAATTGCATTGCACACACCATATGGTATCATTCTGGATGCATAGCAATTGTTTGTATGAGCGATGACCTACGTTGAGAGTGTGAGGTGCCCTAAGCTGTAGGGTTAGAGGTTTGGTTCTTTGGGGGATAATCAATGAGGATTCTCTATTATCTCTTGGATCGATCAATCAAAAGAGTGGAGCTTATTTCGAATGTGTTTTGTGTGTTCACACGGCACATCTTGGGGCCAATTCCTAAGGTGTAGGAGAGTCACAGTGGAACCATGGTAATCAATCAAGGGGTACTCCCTTTGTGTGTACTTACATGGTGTATAACATCAATCCTTTACAAATGTAAAGTTCTGTATTTGAGGTTAGGGTAGTATACCCTTAAATGCTCCTAGCCGCGAGGCTGTGTGGGGTGGTTTGAGGTGAGTATAGTAGAGGCCCAACTAATGCCATAGAGCCAATGTCGGGCCCGTTTTAGGTCCCGACGTGCTCCAAGTAACAGCAACACTCCTAAATGAAAACATAAAACTACTAAAAGATCTCTTGTCTGAAATACTACTAGCCCAATCTCCATATGTGTAACTATGCAAGTCCAATGGTACACCTACATCATAGAATAAGGCATAGTCCAATATGGACTTTTACATAGTGCAATGTGCGCTGCATTGCATCCAAATGTGGCTTCTATGGTGAAAGATGCACAAACTAACCCTCCAAACCAAGTATGTAGTTTAGGTCTGGCCTTGTGACCATCAAATAGATAAGACTTTCCACATTCTTCCAATACATAATGACATCCTCAATCAAGTCACCCTCATGTGCAATAAGCTTAGTATTAACATGCAAAGGTATAGAAACATTAGTCATACCATACTTCTTCAACATATCCAATGCATATTATCTCTTTGATAGCTCTATGTGGAGAAAATAGCACAGCTCTCCCAAATCCTTCTTCTCAAATTCAGCCTTAAGAAGACCCTTCACATTGTCAATATCTACCTTAGTATTACCCAAAATTCTCAAATCGTCCACATATATAGTAATCATCACAATACATGCATCACTCACATATACGTAGAGTGAGTGATCAGCTTCTTGTGCTCTACAAAATCCAATTGCTGACAAGGTATTCTGGAATCTTGTCATGACATGCCCTAGGTGCTTGCTTCAACCCCCCATAGAAGACCTTATGAAGCCTACATACATAATCTAGATGACTCTCATCTACATAACCAAATGTTTGCTCCACATAAACTTCCTCTTACAATTCCTTGCGCAAGAAGGCATTTTTTACATCCATTTGTTGCATGATCCAATCCTTTGGTGTAGCCATTGCTATGACACCCCTTACAGTGGCCACTTTAGTTACTAGAGAAAAAATCTCCTCATAATCAATACCATGAGTTTAGCATATCCTTTGGTACCTAGTCATGCCTCATAATCTCAATAGATCCATCTGACTTATGCTTATTAACCTTGTAAACCCATTTGCAACCAATCGTTTTCTTGCCTTCAAGTAAGGGCACTAACTCCCATGTGTCATTATCCATAATTACAACCATCTCTTCATCATAGCACAATCCCAATATATTTTTCATACCACCGCTTAAAATATATTTTATCCTCGATCCTTTTTTTTGCTAGCATTTTTATAAAGTTAAATTTTTCCAATACTTTCATTACAACATAAACATAATTTAGGCCTTTGCTTTGGGTTGCTCAATAGGCCACCACTGATGCTAGGAGGCATATTTCACAGTGGATTCCGTGAGGTTTTACGATGGATTTCGTAAACTTTGATGACCGGGGCTCATACACAAAGTGGATTCTTTGTGCGAGAAGTTGATGGGGACGCCTGTCCTTTTCGGGCGTTTCATTAATTTAGTGTGTACATGGGTGATTCCATAGCAGGTGATTCCGCAAAATGCATATTAAATTAATAAACGTTTATGAGTTTAGAGTGCGCACTCGTAATAAATTAAGGTTAGGATTTATTTCTAACCAGTTGATTTATTTATGTAGTTGAAGACTGCTAGGTATTCACTTTTGTCAGTTTAATTGTACTATTTTACTAACGATTGTGAATGCTTTAGTTGATGTGTAGAGATAGCAGCAGTGGCGAAGGAAAGCATTGGTGGATAGCGAGTATTCGATCTATGGATTATATTTTGATAGGCGCCACGCCTATATTTTGGTCATGCCCATTTATTGAGGCATCGATTATTTTTTATTATTTTGTATGCGCCCATGCGCACGGTTATGTTATTTCTATTTGGACATTGTATTGGGCGTGCCAAACTCTATGGGCACCATCCATTAGCTTTATTTCTATTTTTGTAAAAGCAAACTCAAAAGCTAAAAGCTTCATATATTTTTGTAAATTGGGCTATTATTGAGCATGAAGAAGAAATATACATAAAATACATGCTTTGTGAAGCGCTCACACAAGGCATGGGGGGAGATTGTACCCAATTGGTCTCTTGCTCTTGTCGTTCATGCTTTTTACCTTGTAACTTGTGCAAAAAGTAGAGTTCATTATTCTCGGGGACCTTCTGGCATTCACTACGCGAGCATACAGCGACCGATCTGCACACCAGTGGTATCAGAGCGGAGCTGAGATCAAGAGTTCCAATCGCTACCCATCTCGTGCGAAGGCGGAGCTCCTAGAACGATCAGGCTCTACGGTCAATCTCGTCGCGAACCGTCGATACAAGCAGACTTCTGGCGATCAAGAACCCCTGTTTCTGTCATTAGATCATGAAGGACCAGGCTATACAGGCGGAGGACCACTCCTACATCTCCTTCAACAAGTCGTGGACAACCAAGGAGATAAGTCATTAATTTTCCGTTCTTCAAGTTTAAAGCTTAAAAGATTGGGAAGCTTAAGAGAAGCTTTAAGCTTCCAAACGTCATCACGAGGTATTAAAGACCTCCGCAAATGTTCCTTGCTTAACAATGGCTTTTGATCTGCACAGAAAAATGTGTTCATCCAAGCGTGATGCTCATCTCTCTCTCTCTATCATCTTGGCCCCTCCTCTGCAAACCCCGACTCCTCAGATCATGTCCTCTCTCATTATCCCTCCATCCGGTTGCAATTGTCTCCTTTCATGTATTTTTTTTTCAATTTTAAATTTTTAGTCTCCTTGATAGACCCAAGATTTGTGCATAAAGAAGGCACTAAAGTGGACTCTACATGGACATATGCCTAGCATTTGGCTATCTTCTTTGTAACATTTATGCTCCTAAACTTAAAAGCATTATGTAAAAATGGCATGACTTTCTACCAGATTGATGTCATCATGAAATGAGGTGAGGCTTGAAGGAAGTTAAAATTTGATCTAGCCTGCTTTGGCTTGAAATGCCAATAACCCCTTGTTCTCCACTACAAATCCTAGAGCACTATTCTCAATATAACATCCTTCTTTTCCCTCTTGCTGGACTGCTGGACCGTCCTCCGAATACAATAACTATGATCACATTTACATTAAATTAATATAAAATTTTGATAATAATGTCTTAAATGTATACAATTTTGGAAATATTTGGTAATTATGGACATGTTTCTATGTTGTCAAGGAGATCTACAAGAGGTATGTATTTTTCCTTTGTACTATATGATCAGCTAGAGCAGATAGAAGCAACCTATAGTTGCACTCTCTAGTACTAAGGCAGAGTATAGAGGTGTTGCACTGGCAATGTTATGCACCGTCTACACATGAGACTTTTATTAGCAGAGAACAATAATTGGTCCTTAAGTTAGAACTACCAAGCTTTCCGGTCTTGTGCATAACCAAGGAACACACTCTTGACAGCTTTAGGATCCAATTTCTTCATCTTTCATCAGGAATATGCACATATGCAATGCTGCCAAATACCTTGTCCATCTCCACAACAACAGCGGTGATGTTGCACCTCTTTTTCAGCCTGCTGAACAAGTGATCAGCATGAAGGAGATCGTAAGTTCTGGGATAAGAGCTGAAAGACTCATACCAATCATGGTACATTCCAAATAGACCACGGTCGAAAATTATCGGCAGTGTATCTGCTGCTGAATCAAACTCTACAACATTCATCACCCACAAAGGTCGCGGTTTTAGTGCCGTTGCAAATCCCCCATATACAGCCCTCATGTCCATCACATTCCTGATTTTCTTCCAATCAATTCCCAATCCTGTAATGTAAGACTTCTGGATAACACGCTGCCAATGCTCGTAATCAGACTGAAAATGAGCTAGTGCCGCTTTGCCTATACTCCCTTCTAACCTCAAGACCCGGTTGAGCTCCAAAAGTAGCTTACCACCTTCAATATGCCAAGATACTCTGTACCACGTGCAATGGACGACATCATACACATTACTAGGAAACACAAGCCTTTGAGTCCCCATCACTGCAGAAATGGCAGGGATTCCATGCTCAAGGGCAAGCTGCACTTGAGCCTCATGTTCATCCTTCGGAGCAAAGGACATGGTCAGCACATCCTTCTCAAACATGAGTCCTCCAAAACTTGCAACACCGCATCCCAACAGTAAGTAATGGATCCAAAGTTGGCATTTGTAAGAAAAGCTGGCTTGAGGTTTCCAAATTAGAAACTTTACTGAAAATTCACTGGTCTTCTTAAACTCCCTTGTCGATACCATTTGTATCTTCAGCATAAGCAAACAACTTGAGAAGCTCAGGAAAACCATACTCATTGCAGATCTAGAACCCATTCTCCTTCTAAATTGTTTATAACAAATATCAGATTCAATCCCAAACAGCGCTTGTCTCTTCTGTGAAATTGAACATGAACCAACTGAAGGCAAAATGTTCAAGCAAAGCAAAGCACAACGTCTAAGTATGTACAAAGTAACAAATCACACACACAACTTTTGGGTGGTTTTCACACCTCGAATGCGCAGCAATACGACATCCACCCCCTCTAATCCTGCGCATCCTCTAGATGGGCCAACTACCCATGATCATTATCATCAAGTTCCACAAACAGATCAATCTCTTCATTATGCATTTCCGGTATATCAACAAGATTATCTGTCATATCATCTGTCTCTTCCATTGGAGTTTCTTCTCGTTGCTCTTCTCTTGAAAATTCTTCCAATGCATAATCTTCATCATCTCTTTTCTTGAAAATCTTGATTCTTTTTCCTGCAATAGGCACTCTAAGCACTGTCCCATCCAATTCTGTCAGCTCATATGTTGCATTATCAAAGACATGTCTAACTATATACAGCCCAAACCATCTTTTCACCATCTTCCAAAAAATCTGCAATAACTTCCTCATTTTCCGCATGGCTCTAGTGTGGCTCTCATCCCAAAATAATTTGTGCCCCTTTCGAAACAGCTGATATAAACAATCTGCTATGTGTGCAAAATGGGATATCCAAATCATGTAAAACACACAAGCTCCAATGAATCTATGTATCTCTGAAGTGGTAGAACAATACTCCATAATCTTGCCTATAGCATCCACCTTCTTATTCACAGTCTTGTATTTCGTGTCAACCTTGGCTTCATTATGATCCTCTGCATTACTCAAATCTTGCTGTAAATCAGCAATTCTGTACTCCAATGGCTGAATATCCTCAGCCCTCTGCTCTATGGACTGCATAGAAACAGCCCTAAACTCTGGATGCTGAAATATTTCAGCAGTAAACTCTGTTGGCTGAAAGTTTTCAGCCCTCTGTGTCTCTGAAAGCTGATCATAACCAGCTGGAAACTCTGTTTCTGAATTTCTTCAGCACTCAATACTTTTTGCTGAGCTACCTCAGCCTCTGACTCAATCTGTGATGACACAAAATCTGCAATTTCATGAAACATGTCTAGGGATTGCACTAATACATTACTGTGACAATTCTGCATATCAGTTTTCAGCATATCTTCCATCTCCTCCATCGTATCTGCACAAATCATACTGTCATACATCCCATCTATGTGCTTATCATACTCCAAAATTCCTGCATTTTTCAAAATTTTCTCCTTCCTGCATATATACTGCCTGGCAGCTCTAGGAAACCTAGAAATCTTCTAATAGCTCATCGAACTGTTTGCTAAAATCCCAACAAAACTGGAGGAGAAAACACCGCTGCCAGGAGGAGAGAACTCCAATCTCCTCTGCTCTGTACCACCGTCGTCTCGCAAAACGGCGATACCTAATGAAAACCCGAATCCCTCACAATGGGCAAAGGTGCATCTCTAAGAGTATCCCTGTTTCTAACATGGTTCACACACACAGTCATAAACTGAACTGCTCTCATGCCATCTTTACTGCGAATCTGTGCATAAGCAGATCCATCATCCATGACCTTTGTTTCCATGCGCATCTCTGTGATGAACGGCTGACCAAGAATTATAGGATAAGAGCATGAATCCTGCACAAACAAATGAAAATCCTCCTCTACATCACCAATAGAAACCCTGACACTAGGACAGACAGCATACAAATCACCTGCAGTGTTATTGGCGGCTCTCATACGCCACCCATGCTCTACATCCATAGGCCATCTGTCACTCTCATAAACTCCACGAACTATGAGATTAATCTCTGAACCATGATCCACCAATGCAACATAAGGCACCTGTTTCTCTCCAATCTTTACCATCGTCTCTGTAGTTGCCCTAGCCCAATGGCTCCGTGAAAAGTGACTACGCGGTATCAAGACAAGCTCATCAATTTCAGCATAATGCATAGGCTGAACCCTCTTCTCTACCTGCGGAAAAATAGAAGCATTCTCAACCATAACCTCATCCTCATCCTCATCCAACTCCCCAATCAAAACTCCCTGTGTATCAGTGGTAGATAATGCATGTCTTTTCCTCTTCAAAACCTCCTGAAACTCTCTTTTTGAGATGCCCAAAATCTCAGAAATAGTGAAAGTCACCTCACTGCCAAGTATCTTATCATTAAAGATTTTCTTCATGTCCGTAGATGTCTCAATATTGGACATCAATCTAAACCTTGGCTACTTTCTCTCTCTAGGCTCTTGCCTCTTTTCTCTCTTTTGAGCATCTTCCATATGTCGATCTGGCCCTGGTCTTGAAGACGGTCCTGCAGTAGGTGGAGTAACAAACTCACCCCCTCTAGTCTTCTTAGCTGCACTTGGATTTTCTTCATCCCTCTTATGCTTCTCCTCAACAAGTACATCTGCACCCTGAGACTTAGCCAAATAAGCATAAATAGAGTACATGTCAACAGGCGAGTCCCAACCTGTCTCTGATCTAATGCTAGAGCCTACACTAGTCAAAATAGTTTGCTGAATTTTTCCCTTGTTTGCAGTCTCCATAGCATAAGTCCATAGTGCTGACTGAGTCTCTGATCCCTTCTCAATCTGGACTCCATATGCAGAAGCATCACCTCTAGCTGTCACATAAGAAGTACGCGCAGCCATGTCATCCACTAACTTCTTCATTCCACCTTTACCAAAGTTGGTAGCAAGTGGAGCTCCTGTCTCAGTCAACCAAATCTTACCATCTTGTCCCCAATATACCAAATTATTCCTCCTTGCATCTTGAAAAGATTCACAATCCCTGCAATGCTGATGGTCCGTATTATCGCACCAAATACATCTCCGATCTCTCCTAGGTGCACTAGGAGCACTCCTAGGTGCAGTAGGAGCACTAGAAGAAGTAGTAGGCGCAGTCGAAGCAAACTGCTCTTTCAACTTTCCCACCAACTCTGCTTTGACTGACTCCAATGTCAAATCTGTTATGCCTTTGATTATGTCATCAAGAGAAGTAGGCACCGATGGAGCATATGGTTTTGGAGCAGAAGGTGTAGGCATCGGTCGTGGAACAGGAGGAATAGGTGGAGTGGAAACAGTAGGCACTGGCATAGGCCAAGAAACTGGCTAAGGAGGAGAAGAAATAACAGGGATAGAAGTAGGCATAGGAGCAGATGATGGTGTAAGTGTCATGGAACCATTCTGTAGGCGAGTCTTCCATATCCTCCTCTTGGTCAAAGTCGAGACTGCATCCTGAGCATCCTGCCAATCCGTTTTAAGACCCATAGGCTTCGTGCGATCCTCAAGAAGCTCACCCAATTCTTCCTGAAGAGCAGGATCTGCAGCTTGTAAGAAAAGCTCAACTTTTTCAACATCTAATGCTCTTTGTTCAATGGCATCAAGCCGACTACACCTCTCCTCAAATTCTCGAATCAACTCCGAAGCAGCTAGACCTTTGTTTGGCATGTAGACCCACTCTCGGAATGTCCGTTGAGTAGCCATACCAAAGTCCTCAAGGAAATATTCTTCTTTCAAGGCCTTCTTAAAATCTTGCCAATGTGTATTTTGAATAAAAAGATCAATCACTTTCGCCCTCAAAGCGGGTGTGACAAGACGAAGGAAGTACTTACTCATAAGTCCAGCTGGAACTCCAAAAAACCCCATCTTGATCTCATATGTCTTCAAATATGCTGAAACATTACGCCCATCAAATAGCTTCTTCTCATTCTCAACTGCTTCAATAGCCTTAGTCGCGCTGTTTGCATTCTCCTACTCCGAATAGAGTTGCCTTTGCTGAGACAACTGTTGTTGATGCAATTGTTGTTGCTGCTGCATATAGAATTGTGTCTGCTGATTTTGGAGCTGCATATACATGGACATATTCTGCAAAATCTGCTTTAAATCCTCTGTTGAAATACTTGACGCAGCAGTCATTGATGGAGCTGAAGTAGATGCAGCTGGAATTGTAGAAGAGGCTAAAATAGAGGCTGAAGTATCTCCCATCCTGAAATGTCTGCGACGCTTTCACGTCGGGTTCACCAAAGATGTCGAAGGGTTTCTCAAGCAAAGTCACGACCACAGAGGACCTCGGGCGTTTCATTAATTTAGTGTGTACATGGGTGATTCCATAGCGGGTGATTCCATAAAATGCATATTAAATTAATAAACGTTTATGAGTTTAGAGTGCGCACTCGTAATAAATTAAGGTTAGGATTTATTTCTAACCAGTTGATTTATTTATGTAGCTGAAGACTGCTAGGTATTCACTTTTGTCGGTTTAATTGTATTATTTTACTAACAATTGTGAATGCTTCAGTTGATGTGTAGAGATAGCAACATTGGTGGATAGCGAGTATTCGATCTATGGATTATATTTTGATAGGCGCCACGCCTATATTTTGGTCATGCCTATTTATTGAGGCATCGATTATTTTTTATTATTTTGTATGCGCCCATGCGCACGGTTATGTTATTTCTATTTGGACATTGTATTGGGCGTGCTAGACTCTATGGGCACCGTCCATTAGCTTTATTTCTATTTTTGTAAAAGCAAACTCAAAAGCTAAAAGCTTGATATATTTTTGTAAATTGGGCTATTATTGAGCATGAAGAAGAAATATACATAAAATACATGCTTTGTGAAGCGCTCACACAAGGCATGGGGGGAGATTGCACCCAATTGGTCTCTTGCTCTTGTCGTTCATGCTTTTTACCTTGTAACTTGTGCAAAAAGTAGAGTTCATTATTCTTGGGGACCTTCCGGCATTCACTACGCGAGCATACAGCGACCGATCTGCGCACCAACCACTATGTACATGTCCTTATCCTCCATGAGACCCTTGGCAATCTAAAAAATTTGGGTGGTTCTCCTTCCTCTTCCAGGTTTTTCTTCTTCACTTTTGTGGGTTGTTCACTTAGTTTGTCCATTGTACTTTATCATTTTACTCTTAGAATGACTATCACATTATCTCATTTCATGTATCTCATGAAGAGTTTAGGGACATCTTGAGTTTCTTTTTGTTGTTTGCTTTGTCAAGCCATTCTCTTCTTTTCTTTTCTTCCCTAAGCTTAGCTTGTCACAATGAACAAGTAAGTGCCTCTTTTACTTCTTTCTCCCTTGGGTCTTGGAATTTTGGTGTTGCTTTCGCTATTGTTGTCTCTTTCCAAACCCCAATGAGCTGCGAAAAGGGATAATCTTTTGATGAAGGCTTACTTGGTTTGGGCTCTAGATTTAGAAGAAATGCATTTTTTATTGTGTTGGTTACAATCATGAAGAATTCCATGAGCTCTGAACAATCAAGATTAAAATTTATTGAGCTATTACCCCTCCTCAAATGGCTAGGTCTAGAGTTTCATTGGATCCAGGACCACCAACTTGGATTTTTTTAATGATGCAAGCATCCATGTTGTACTCAGTTGATTTATATAGAGGCATGTAAAACATTTGATATGTAGGTTATGATAGCTTTTTCACATCCATGCCTATTACAAGGGCACATAAATTTTGAGTTATGGATTCTAGTCCATGCCCACTTGCTAGTCTCTCAAAGATTTTCTAGTTGACACATGTAGCCTAAAACATTTTCTCTCAAGCATACTTTAAGCATCTCTAATACTTGACTTAACTCGACATAGCTAGTCTTTTAAGTAGCTCTACTTCTGACTTAGCCTCCCACGCTGATTCATATAAGAAATTGATAGGCTCTTTCCTCATCTAGCTCATGTAAGAAATGCAACACTAGTACATGAACACTTTCTATCTCACTTAATCTACACGCCTCTTCAACAATTCTAATATTGTAATGAATGAAGCTAGGAGGAGAGAGGAGAATGGCAGAAGAGAGATAAAGATAGAAAGAAAAAGAAGGAGAAAGACTAATAGAGGAGAGAGAAAGATACGAAGGAGGGGAGAAAGGAGGAAGCCATGGAAGTTTGAGAGGAATGTGAAGAGTCTGTTCTTGATTATGTATGGATGCCCTGAATTGGGTCTCTTACACCTTATATACCTTGGTCAATGTGACTGGGTGTCTAATCCCTAGTTTCCATATATCATGTTCATTACATCCCATCCCTAAATTGGGTCTCTTACACCTTATATACCTTGGTCAATGTGACTGGGTGTCTAATCCCTAGTTTCCATATATCATGTTCATTACATCCCATCCCTACCAAGAGTTTTTGCCCTCAAAAACAAAATACAACTAGAGGGACTTGACAAAGTGGCTAGAAAGTGGGGGTGCATAGTACTACTTTGCCACATTACAAAGAGAAGGACAGGTGAAGACTATGGACATCATGCTATCCACTATATGCTTGCTAAGGTAAATCTGTCGTAACTTTTGATAGGCTAATCCAAATGGGGCATGCCACATATCCAAATGGATCTTATGATGTGCACTTTTCAATCCTTGTAGGAGGCACATGGCTATAATGGAGGTAGGTACAATTCTATTCTAAAATAGTGTGCAATCTACATTGAGCAATGTGTGGTCAAAAGGGAACATAATCAACTAGTCTTCAACCCGTTGGCCCTTTTGAAGGTGGGGAAATCAACTCACAATAGTGGCTAGGTGCCAGGAGGCTTCTTCCAAGGGTAGGCCTTGCCATTTGATGAGGTATTCCCTAATGGATTGAGATCTCAAGGGTTTTTCTCACTGTCCAATGATTGGCTCACGAATATACTGAATGATATATTTTTTGTCTATGGGGGATAACTCTTCCACATAATCCACTGAGGTGCCAATGAAACGCTTTAGCTAGCTAACATAAAATACATTGTGAATCTTGGTGATGGAGGGAAGCTCTAACCAGTAAGCCAAGTCACCAACTCTCTTAAGGATTCAATAGGGAACATAGAAATAGTAGGCCAGCTTGTTACAACTACCTTCTTTGAGAGTGGAGTAACAGGACTTAGGCACTTTCAAGAGGACTGGCTCTCCCTCTTGGAATTCCAAATGCCTTCTTTTCTTGTCGGCAAAAAGCTTCATATAGTTTTGTGCCTTTTGAAGATTCACTTTGCATTGCGGAAGCAAAGCCTACATGCACTCCAACTTGGCTTTATTGTGGGGGTTGATCTTATCATTAAACAAGATTATAGGGAGGGAAACCTTATACCTATATAATGTCTCAAATTTAAAGAAGAAACCCCAATGCTAGAGTGGGTGGAGTTGTTATATGCAAATTCATCCAAGTAAAGCCACATATCCCAACTGTGTTGTACATCATGGCAAAAGTACCAAAGGTACATCTCAAGCCATTTATTTACCCTTTTGATCTAGCCATCTATCTATGGGTAGTATGTAGTGGATGGAGCAAGCTTGGTAACCATAGACATTGTCAAGTGTTTTCGCGAAAACTAGAAACCCCTACAAAAAATGTAGATAGGTTGATTTTTATGTTAGCTTAGTTGTTTACGTGAATGTTTATTTTGTAATTTCGTTGTTGGATTTTATGTGTTTGTCTAGCTTAAAATTTGTTTTTTTCATTTTATTTGGATTTTTGAGTGTGAGAACTTGATACCCTTGGTCAAGATTGGTATTTTTTTGGACAAGTTGGAGCTAGAGTTTGCTAGAGCTATCGAATATCCTGGAACATGTATATTTTCTTGATTAGACTTTTGCATGGCACAAAGATTATGGATTCACGAACTCTTCACATTGCACTTGCTCAATGCACTATACTTAGGGGTCCTCTCTCCTGATCTTATCAAATACTTCCATGCCATGGGTTGGGTTGAAGCACTTTTTGCACCATCATTGAGCACTAGCATGGCATGAGGCTCACGATAGCTATATGCAATAAATCTTCGTTGCACATGCACTTGAGAGAGAACCTTCATTGAGCACGTAGTGTTTCTTGCACACACGAGAGTTAGGATTTTCATCACCAAATTAAGAACCTCTTGTTGAGTGGGAAAGGTGGTTGGGTGAGTTTGAGGGTCATGGAGGATGCCGCCAGTTGTGAGATGGGTTATTCTCTTGGTTAAAATCATGAGGACCAGATTTTTGTTGAGAGTAATTGTGAGATTTTGCGAGGGTGGATTGGAGTACAACATTTTCTTTCTTGAGTGATGAGCGGTAATATTAAGGATTTAATCTAATTTTAAGGAATTAAGTTTGCATTTTGCATGGTGCACAGGCACATGTAGATAGGCTAGGCACTATTTTTCCAGTGCATCCATTCTTTTTGTGTGAAGCATTGCTTGTTTGATGGCATAGCATGGATTTGATGTTGCATCTTTCCTCAATGACATGTATGATTGAGCACAGAGTTCAATTTCAGGCATATCTTTAGTTAGGACACATTGCATGGAATCAAGTAGGTATATCGAAAAAAAAAAATCTTATGAAGGCGCGAAGAAGATTTGGAAGCTATATGTCCAACATTGTTATGTGGAAATATAGTCAAAGTAGGTATTAGTGAAGGGATCAATAACTAGTTTAATCATTAAAGTGAAGGAGAAGTTGGCAATTTGAGCTTAATTGGGGAACTTGAGATTGGTCCTTGAGATGCTAGCCAAGGACTTTAGTATCTTATGGTCTATAGCTCGGATGTGGAACTTTTATATTGAAGAATATTTATTTGGATAATAGCTAGCGAGGATTACACGTTTCAAATTTGGACTATGGATGGATTGTATGCTGGCTATAATACCAAGATTATATAAGATAAAAGTGATCAGTAGGAAAAAAGATTCCGTCGACTGTAAAAGAGGATGCATGCTTGTGCCTGCACATCTGCGAATTATCATTCATTTGAGTTCAACCGCTGTTGTTTGTCTGCTTGCCATAATTGATCGGCAGATCTTCAGGCTCTCCATTTTTGTACGTGCTCAGGTAGACGACACCCTCATCGATTATGTTTTTTGCAACGATGCTCTCATAACGAAAAATAAATATAAAAAGCTTTATCTTATAAGCCTTAATTAAAATACTGACAAAGGCTTTTTCATTTTATTAGAGTTTTCTAAAAGCTTTACAAAAAGGCTAACATAATTAAGGCTTTTGAAAAAAAAATTTGTTCCAAACTCAAGTTTTTGATTTTGATGTTTGTCGATTGCTCTACTTTGTGTTTGATTTTAGGCATACTTGAGCCACAAGAGGCATATTTGGTTGTTTTGTTTCATGTGTTGGCTGTGTTGTGTACAAGAAACAATTTAAATTTTTGTTTTGTGTGACAACTCGCACAAAGTCAAAAAAGAGTCGACAATGTTATGATTATGTTTTGTGTTTGAGACAACACATTATGGGGCCAATCCGTAGGGGGTAGGAGAGCCCTACGAGCCATAGTGATTGGCTAGGGTACTCTGTATCTGTCTACAACAAGGTGTTAGTTAGCTGTATGTGTGGGATACTCCCTCTCTTGGAGTAGGGATGGGAAAAGTCATGTTGGACTACAAATCGATACAAACACATGATTTATTTAGAGCAGTGTTGTGTAGCCTCCAGATGCTCCTAGCCCCACGAGGCCCAACTAGAGACTTAGAGCCAATGTCAGGATCATTTTAGGTCCCGACAAATCCCTCTATGCATTATGTCACAGTGACCAATTTTGATGAGCCCCTCGCTTATTATGAGGAGGCTATGTGTAGAGGTAATAGTAACTAGAGAGGGCCATGAAATCTAAGTTTAATTCACTACAGGATGAATCATACATGGGATTTGGTTCCATTTCCTAGTGAAAAACATGCATTGCCATGCAAGTAGGTGTATGAGATGACATGAGTACCCCCCACCACCCTAAGCTAGCATATAAAGCTTACTTAGTTACCAAGGGTTTTAAATAGGAAAAGGGAGTTGATTTTGATGAGATATTATCCCCTATGATCAAGATGTCTACCCTTCACTTAGTTTTAGCCTTAATTATCTAGATGGATTTAGACTTGTATCAAATGGATATGAAAGCAGCTTTATTATATATAGACCTACATGAAGACATCTATATGCAACAACCAAAGGGCTTTTTGGAAAGGGATAAGGAACACCAAGTATGCAAGTTGAGAAAAAATCTTTAGACTCAAGTGGGCATCTAGGGAATGGTATCACAAGTTTGATGCTTTCATACATTAGATTCGTGCCTTTACACAAATAAGACTCATGATGATAGACTTATCATTTTAGTACTATATGTTAATGACATGTTGATTGATGGAACTGCTCATGATGAGCTAGATATTTTGAAGACTCAGTTCAAGAAGAGTTTTGAGATAAAGGGTATGGAACGTGCTTGTCACATGCTTAGTGTGTGCATTATATACAATTGCTCTAAGGGATTCCTCTCCTTATCACAGAAGGAGTACATTCACAAAGGGATTCCTCTACTTGTCATAGAAGGAGTACATTTACAATCACTCTAAGGGATTCCACTGCTTGTCATAGACAGAGTATAGCCAATCACTCTAGGGGATTCCTCTACTTGTCACAGAAGGAGTACATTCACAAAGTACTTGAGTGATTCCATAAATAGGGTGGTAAGTCGATTGGCACCTCTTTACCTTATCATGTGAAAGTGAGTCAGGTGGATTGTCCCTAGATGGATGATAAGAGGGCCAAGATGGCTACGATCCCATATGCATCCACATTGGGCAACTTGATGTATGCCATGATAGCCACTAGGGAGGTGTAGCTCATTATATGGAAACATCTAGTACGTGACATTGGGACACTGTGAAGGGCATCATGAGATATCTCAAGGGCATTGCAAACTTGTGCCTTTACTATGGCAACCAAGACCCTAGAGTCATGGGTTGCACATATTAAGATTATGTAGGACATGTAAATAGTAGGACGTCCACTTCTTTTTGTATTTAACTTTTCTAAAGGTGTTATTTCTTGGATGTCTAGTATACAAAAAGACACACTATCTTGTCTACTATCGAGGCGGCTAAGTACATTGTGGCCACTAAGGCTCACAAAGAAACCCTATGGTTAGACTGCTTGGTTGTAGACCTTGATATCATAGATATGACTCCTACATTGCATTTGGACTCTAGGAGTGTCATCCAGTTGAAAAAGACCAAGCATATTGAGTTTTGTTTACTGCTTTATCAAACAGATGGTTGAGGATAAGAAGATAGATCTTGTCAATATCTTTATTACATATGAGAATCCTACTCATCTACTCACTAAAAGTCTCCCAATAGAACATTATACCTTCCTAAGAATAATGATGGGTGTAGAATGAGATAATGTTTATTCATTATCAAGTTATACTTATATGTACATGTTGTACTTTGTCACTCTTTTCTTGTTTTCTCCTCACTCAAACACATTTTTCTTTAAGTGGAAGGTTGTTGGGGGTTAAAGGTTTTTTTGTGCCTAGCCACCTATATTTATATTATGCTTACTATCCAAACACATGTACACTAGTATAGGTGGCAAGTGCCCATCATTGTCACTTTATTCTTTATTCTTTACTATGCCCTGTCTCTTCTTCTAGATTGCTTGTGTTTCCCTTGCCCATTGCTCCATACAAAGAGGCATACAAATGGGTGTGATTGCCAAAACTCTCAACACTCCTCCTCAATTACAACTGTAAAAAAAGCACTGTGTAGAGAGGCTGTCTGTCACTGAGTAGAACCTTGTTAAGTGTGGGCATACCACAAATAGGTGAAGCATCCAGAGGTTGTTGCAAGGAAAACAAAAACATTCTTCTAAGTGTGGGTACACCCAAACATGGCAAACATCCAAGGGCTATTACAAGGCCTCACTAAGTGTGTAGAGGCTATGGTGCATAGGCTACATGAGGAGTTTTACAAGCTTATGAAATGAACATTAGGGCAAGGTTACACAAGGCTTCAAAAAATTCTATAAGAGTAGTGTGAATAGAAGGACTAGTGAGGCTTGTCCTTTTGCTTCACCTTCATAATCTCCTTCCTTCACAGTAGCAAGGTAGGCATTCTGATACCTCTTTCTAGCATGACAGAACTTTTGAGTATGTTTGATTCTTTTGCAAAAGTCACAAACTAGTTAGTCCTTTTTGCCTTTGTACTTGTACTGACATACAACACTTGTTCATCCTTAGAAATACTTGGCTCTTCTTTATTTTTTATATTATTTTCTTCTTCTAGCAGAGAGGCCTGAATGTCAACAAGTTTAGGATTTGTCATGTTGATTAAAGTAGTGGAGACATTATCATAATCTAGAGGCAAATTTTTTAACAAAACACCAATGCATACATCTTCATACGTTTTATGTTGATCCCTATAAGCTTGGTTAAGAGACTTTCCATGTAATTCAAATGTGTTGCAATAGATGTGCCAGATTTCATGTCCAATTGGAAAATTCAATCAACAAGCCATACTTTGAAGACTTTGGTTGTGCACCAAACAAAGTATCCAATCTCTTTTAAGTATCATGGGATGTATCACATGTATCCACATGGTGGATATAGCTATCATCCATCTCAAGATTTATGAAGCCTTGAGCCTTGTCATTACTTTTCTGCCAAGAAATTGCAAGAGTTGCATCCTAGGGCTTCTTGTCTTGTCCATTAGTGATGGCCGATAGGCCCTTCTTCATCAAGATAAGCTTTATGTGTGTTTACCAGGTATGAAACCAAACTCCTTTGAAGCGACATATTGAAGAGTCTTTGCCTATGTTGAAGTGACTGGAACAGCAGCAAATCAGCACCAAAAATCTCATAAATGAGCTGACTTTGGATGTGTTAAGAGACATAAGCAATGGCAGTGTAGTATCAAAGGGTACTAGTTGGAATTTTAATGTTCTACAAGAAATCCTCATAACTTCCCCTCCTTGCTGATTTAATGTTGAATACTTGCTGAGAACTTTAGAATAGATTGGCCTTGGCTTGCTTTAAGTGACAGGAGAGAGGAAATGTGGGAAAAATGAGCTTGATGTTGAAATGGCTATGGCTGCCCTTTAGGGTTTTGCAGATATAAGGGCCTGATTTTTTCCTGGTGATGATTACAGCTCATAGAGGTGACCATTTGGGAAACCCTTTGAATGCAAGAGAGCATAGGTATGGATCTTCAAAAGCCCCATGTGAGTAGTCAACATTGCACCCTATGATGATTGCAGAGAGTGTATGAACTGTAATGGTACAAATCTGGACAGTGGGCTAATACTACAAACGCAATGCTATAGCAAACATTGAGCAACATCACATTGTGATATGCCAAAAAGAAGCATCTTTAGCTTAAGAAATCTCTAAAAGTATTTGTGATGAGACATGGCTTCTATGAAGAGATCTAAGAGCTCAAAGGAGGTAGGGTGTAGGCTGGCTATGGTAGACATAAAGTATAGAGTGGAGATGAAGTGAGAAATGAGCTCATGAGCTAAGTTGAGATGAAAAGGAGCTAAGAGAGAGGTTTGCTTAAGCTGAGCCATGTTCATTATGGTTCTGATACCATGTTGAAAAGCATGGATCTAGAGCATGGTTATGGAGGATGGAAGATAAAGACAAGACCCATAAGACATAAATATGACAATTGACTATTACATAAGCGAATTAGGTTCCAAGATTGAAGGTTGGACTCATAAACACAATTTTGTGTAAGTGGACAATGACACTTGATTGAAAGGACATTGAAGGTTGGACTCATAAACACAATCTTGTGTAAGTGGACAATGACACTTGATTGAAAGGACAAAAGTACTATGACATTGCATTCAAATGATAGACAAGTACAATGCTTTATAGTCTTCTAGGTAGGTAGCACTTTCCACCATTGTGCATATGGGATTCAATCTCTTCTTCTAGATTGCTTGCATTTCCCTTGCCCACTACTCTATAGAAAGAGGCATACAAATGGGTGTAATTGCCAAAACTCTCAACATGGACTTGCTCTCTCTTCTTGATCCAACCTCCATAGATCTTGCTTCTTACTTCTGCTTATACTCTCATTTTCGTTCACCCTTTTCACCTTTCAATCTATAGCTATTAAAATGATGTAGTGAGAGCATTCACATGTGAGTGCATGTGTTTTGATTTTCAATTGTACTGATTTTTATATATTTAAAGTTAAAGTTTCAATGATTGATTGTTGTGTGGATTGTTGTATTGCTTGTGTGTCTATTTTATATTATTATGAGCATTTTGACTACTAACATTACACCTATGATCATTGATCACGTACTTGTTAGCTCCATGTGCATTGTAGTGTCCAAGAATATAAGGGCATCGATTTAAAAGCTTTCAAAGATGACCAATGCTTCTTCCACTATGACCAACATAATGCAAAGTTAGGTCCCGACGGGGGATTCACTAGTACTAATAAGGAGACGTCACCTACGTGCAAGAAATATATGAAAATACCCTTATCTACCCCCTATTTATGGGACCTTACCTTATAAAATGTACCTTCCTTCCATTAAATAACCCCCCTCCCTTACACTCATGTGGTACCATACGGCAAACCCTACTGGACCCCTCGGGGGTCACGACTATAAAAAGAAGTCACCAAGGATAGAGTGGCAATTTCTTAAAAACTTAGTGGGTAGATATATGCATTGGAGTGTAATCTCTATCAACTTGTGAATTCAAGCAATGCATCTTGCATTAGGGATCACTTTCTTGGTAATCTAAATAATTCCATGCATGTATATCAACACCTAGTTTCCAAATAAGCAATCAAAGCCATCTGAGATCACTAAAAAATCAAGAGGGGTTTGCCTATAAAAGTGTTATGCACTAAGATCGAGATATTTGACTCACACAATATTATCAACAAGACAAATTCCTCTCAATCTCAAACTTCCCTTGCTTCTAGCTCCGAAGAGATTTGAATATGCCACAATGGAGGAAGCTACTAGTCTACGTTATACAAGGTATGAAATCTCATCCTTTGTATGTATTATCGCGCTACTATAGACCTGATTGGTGAGTTTGAATAGTGTCTCTTTAGTTGGTTCCACGACATTGGAACCACTTTTTCGATTCATTAGCAAATTATCCCTATGAAGAAGACCCATTTTTTAGTTGTGGCCCTAACGATGATATATCTGTTGATGATGTGACAAGACTTGGTCGATTATGGGGCCTTTTATCTAAACGTGCTTTATATGGCAAGCGGTGGCTACTTTGGGTAATGCAGAGTGTAGCTGAGACCCATCTACCATTATTATCATGGACCCATAGGCTTGTTAGACGACATGTTATGCATACACTTGAGTATATGTCAACCTCTCTCCATGAGGCATGAGAGTTCTCGTGTGACACTTTTAGGAGAAGGAAAAATGACATCGGCTAAGGCTATCTCTTTTTTCCATCCATGCAATGTGACAATTGGTTCTTTTAGGAGAAGTATAAATGGCCTTTGCTAAGGCTATCCATGCAATGACAATTATGGATAATGATCACTAGAAACATGTATAGAAGAAGATTGGGTAGTTTGGGGGGGTTTTCCCCATAATTTTATCACTCAATATGGCATGATGTTCTTGATAAGTGCCACTCAAGGTGAAAATTTAGGTTGAGAGGGTTGTTCTATGAAACTTTAACACGACTAGGTGTACCATTATATCAAATGGTTGGTGATCCAATGTTCAACTATGACCATTAATAAACATCATATTGGTTTCACCAAGGGGGGAGACGTTTCTAATAGTTAGACACCACAAGAAAGATCAAATCAAGGGAGTACATTGCAAAGATCTTATGCAAAACCATTGAAGAGATAGGATATCACGTGTGCAAGTGGTTATGGGGAGAATTAGAGCACATATAAATATGTGCATAACACTATTTAAAATTGGCAACGAAATTGACAAATAGGGCCAAGAAGTTTGTATACACGTATTACGATGATAGGATCTTGCAGATTCTTGGGAACAATGATAACAGAGGAGAGTATGCCCCTATGGATATACAATTGTGATCATGTTGAAGATTAAGGTATTGAGATCCAGATGAACCTATACATAGTGGGCACAAACACTAAGGATCGTCTTGGCCATAGGATGACTCAATCCCAAGTAATATTGATCAAGTTGCAACAATATGATATAACAATGGATTAGTGTTTTCCTCTCTACTAGCCTTTCAACGTAAAAACCATTAAGCATTGTAAATTATCAACCCATCCAAATTTTTAAGCTTGAAGATTTGCCATGCTTAATTAATTTGCAGCATCACACTTAACTTGTAGAGTGAAAAAAGTATTCATTATGTCCACAATTGGTAAATTTTAATATTTGAAAAGAAATAGAAAATCATGCAATTGTATTACTTTTGCCATTGCTTGCATTGCAATCCTCAATTGTACTTTAATTAAATAAGTTCTCAGTAGCATTGGGAGTGCTCTCTTGTTTACCCTTTTGAGACTATGTATAAGGAATTCTAAATATCTTGTACAAGGCTTCTAGAAATAGGATCTTGCAGGTGGAATACTTATTAGATAGAATCATCTATCAAACTAGATGCATGTGATGCTCACATGGCAAAAAGTATGAGCTCATTGCCTTGTCGAATGGCTTGATGCACTACATACAAATATTTATCAAGCATGTGGGTGCATCTACAATCTACATGATGGTGTGGGGATGGAGTATTGTGCACATGAGGTGGTCCCACAATAATACTACTTGAGAAGCATCACCCACTGCATGGCACTCCACATGTTCAATAATCTATATGAACGTTTCTGGTGCGCAGATCGGACGCAGGTAGCTCACGTAGTGAATTCCCAAAGGTCCCCAAGAACAAAATACTCTACTTTTTAGCACAAAGACCAATGTAAAAGCAAGCACGACATGAGACAAGAGACAAATTGGGTTGAATCTCCCCCATGCCTTGTGTGAGCGCTTCACAAAGCATGTATTTAATGTATATTTCCAATCTTTATGCTCAAAAATAGCCCAATTACAAAAATATGACAAGCTTTTAGCTTTTGAGTTTGCTTTCTACCAAAAATAGGAAAATAAAGCTAATGGACGGTGCCCATAGTGTCTGGCACGCCCAATCTCAATGTCCAAATACAAATAACATATCCAAGCGCATAAGCGCATACAAAATAATAATAAATAATCGATGTCTCTATAGACATAATCAAAATATAGGCGTGGCGCCTATCAAAATATAGTCCAAAGATCGAAAACCCGCTAGACTCCAATGCTTTCCTCCGCCACTGCTGCTATCTCTACACATCAACTGAAGCATTCACAATCGTTAGTAAAATAACACAATTAAACCGACAAAAGTGAATACCTAGCAGTCTTCAGCTACATAAATAAATCAACTGGTTACAAATAAATCCTAACCTTAATTTATTACGAGTGCGCACTCTAAACTCATAAACGTTTATTAATTTAATATGCATTTTGCGGAATCACCCGCTATGGAATCACCCATGAACATACTAAATTAATGAAACGCCCGAAAAGGACAGGCGTCCCCATCAACTTCTCGCACAAAGAATCCTCTTTGCGTATGAGCCCCGGTCATCTAAGTTTACGGAATCCACCGTAAAACCTCACGGAATCCACCGTGGAATATGCCTCCTGGCATCAGTTTCAACCTACTCCTCAATATAGATATATACTTATGGTAGTGTTTGGGATTGCAAAACTTGTTGAAACTCCATCTCCCTTTAGTCCAGCTTGTTCTTCAAAGCATCTTCTCTTGCATGCAAATCTAATATTGCACCTTCCATTGCCAACTACAAATCATCCCTCTCATAATGGCCACACTTTATGCCCATATGTCCTCAATGAAATGGTGGGTCTCCTTGGACAAGAAGTCCACTTGTTGACCCATCACAAAGTGTATGTATAGCGTCTTGGCTAAGGACAAGGGGAAGTCAATGTTGTGAAGAGGTTGACCAAATATCTTGAGGGCTATACACTCACCATTCACCTTGATACCCTCATGGTGGCACATGCCCACTTTCCATCATCTCTTGTTTATGTCTACATCTAAGCATGGCCACACTATCTTGACCATTGTCAATGATCACTACCTTGTTAAAAACTTTTTTTCACTATAGATGAGCCAAATTAGCCCATTGAAAGAGTAATTGGGTTGTGCATTGGGCCACTCTTCCATCCAATGCTATCGCCAAACTTTTTGGGTGCTCATACAACTTCTAAGCACACTTGTTGTATACCCTCTCTTCATTGTTGTCACCCTCCTTCCTTGCTCACCAACTATCTTTTCTCTCAACCATGTCTTGTCATTAAGAGATAAATATATTCACTATTTACAACATTGAGGCATGAAGATGAAGAGGCCACGAGCAACTGCATCCACAAAAAAGTGATATAAGTTAGCACAATGAGAGACAAAGAACCAAATTCAATTACATAATAGATCATAGGGTTCAACCCAATCAAACAAAATTAAATGCATGAGATAGAACAATGCTTTGAATTTGAACCAACCAGATGCACACACAATATGTACAAGTTAGCATGTATGACATGCTAGTCTCAATAATGAAAGTTCCAAAGGTGATTACAGTCACAAGGACGCTATGCGGGATGGGAGCAAGATCCCTTCAAAGCATATTGTCACCTAAGAAGCATTAGGCCTTCAACTTTTGAGTTAGGTCATCAATATAAGATGACGTCCACTTGCATAAATTTTGACACGGTAATACAATCCAATGAACTTTTAGGCTTCCATCACAATGAACTCAAGCTAATCAATTCCTCTATATGTACTTTAGGCTATCATGGCTTGGACAAGCATATCAAATTTCGTACAAGAAGGTTACTCAAAGTTCATACTTATAATCATAGGCAATCACAGTCAAAAAGGAAGGAAGGAATAGAAGGTTTAGGAAATCTCTCTAGGATTTGCATCATCAAGTCAAAAGGTGTAGCTAGTCTCTGTGCTTTTTTGTTGATAATGAGAACACATCGAACACTATCAATTTGCATGCATAAATGTCATATAAATGCACTCCATGATTCATCTAATAGACGTCTAGTATTCCACCACACTAACGTTAAAAAATGTGTAATTTTTTCTAGCCATCATATGCTCATACAACAAGAATGCTCATGAATGTTATATAGTCTCCCAAAAAACAAGTGTGTTCCTTATGTTGAAAAATTGGCCATCTAGTTCATGGAGTTTTTGTTCTTAAACCAAGGTTATATCTAAACATGGTTTCCAAGATATCGCCAAAAAGCTTATTTCTCTACCATCACCATCAACCCTTTTGAAATAAGTTATCTTGAATGTGTTTATGTCTTCCATTCCCATTTCGTGTCTTTCCTATTTCTCAAGTTTTTTTATTTCCCTCTTTCAAGTTCTTGGTACAATAAATCCACAAATTTTACTTCTTCTACATAGCATCACAATCCATACATGGACCATGAACTAATCTATTTTTAGATATTTTGGATATTCAACTACATGCTCTGACCATGCCATCTCCAACAACTGAACTGTAGAATCCAATTGAGAGATATGAATATGGTTGAGTATGTTTCTACCAACTTTTGGAAGCTCCAAAATTTTTCAAGAGAAGGCAATTGCTCATTGATGCTAGAAGGAACATCTTATTGTGTTGAGCAAGATTATAACATTTTGACCACTTAACATTCTTTAGTATCTTTGTTTCCTTTGAGATCAATAGCAACATCAATTGGAGTTTTTAGCTAATGCATCCTTACCTCTTTTTTTTAACATTACAATCCAAAATTCTCCACAAGTGATTTGGGACATTCCCAAGGATTTTAACATGCTCCTACCAATTGATGCCATGCTACAAACTCTCAATACTGGAAAGCTAGCATATTTCAATTAGCAAGCTAAAGTAGATATACCCTATTTCAATTTGGGCTTGCCCAAGGTGGTATATAGAGTATTTTTTAAAGCCCATTTACAATACATCCCAAAGGGACAAGGAATGACCTTGGAACTCCACATGCTCTAAATATGCATTCACAAGTGTCCTTTCCCACTTTGATTAAAACATGCACCAAGTCAAGGGCCAAAAGCAAACCTTTTAACTCGAATCAATTGTGCAAACTCTTTGGAGAAAGAAGCTACATTAGAAAGTAAATCTATCCACTACATTTTGGACATTGGCAATTAGGTTGAACCATGGAATCATCTCCATAGGTTTAAGAGGTTTTCAATGAAGAATACTAAACTAGGCTTTGATTGAGCATGAGAACATCCCCCACCTCATTAGTATCAAGAATGATTTTCTTAACCTTGCCATCCATCACTACTTGTGTTGATGACAAACTTGCACACATGTATATCAACAACGCTTGGGATATGTGCTTGTTCTATCTTCATCATATGCTTCTATGTTAGAATCGTGTGCAAGGGGAGCTTTGGGAATTCTTGATACTTAAGTGCAAGACAATTGGCCCTTCAAAATCAAGATGGTTTTCATTTTAACTTTCTACATCCATGCAATTACAATTGTCCTATGCCCTAGGAAAAATGGCACTAGCAATTCATATCATGAGTAGCAACACCACCACCCTATGGTTTAACGAGCACTAAAGTTTTAAGTACCACTTATGTGCAACACACCAATCTGCCACTTCTCCTCAAGCAGTCCCTTGTTCTACTAATTTCCAACCTCACGAAGGCTCTTCTCGCAACAAAAGGCTCACCTTGTTGTCTTCTTGTACACTAGGTCAATTTCCAAGGTTTTTCATAAGTTCCTCATCTCCTACACTTTTTGTCAACATAAAGGTAATCCATGCAAGCTCAATGCATTGATCCAAAGTGCCTCACACCTCAACTTTGGATCCAATATCCAAAATTTTTGAGTGAAGATAGGCAAGACATGACCTGAATAGAACGGAAAGGAATCCGTGTGGAAACAATGTTTTGTAGTATGCTTTAGATCTTACAAGATTAGAGATACTTGGTATAAGTAAATAACAGTTAATAAGCCAAAGAACTACGGGTATGATTAATAGTGAATTCCAAATCCATCATGAAGGATTATCATTGCATTTGATCACAAACTGACCGTAAAGAGCAATGGGTTGTATCTCGAAATAATAAGCCATTATTTGCAACCTTTTAAGCTCTCGAATTTGCAACCTTTTAAGTTCTTACATATATTGGCCCTTTTTTGTCCCATACAGTTTTTTTTCACGTTATCAAACTAACAACCTACACCATCTATGATAAGGAACTAAGTGCAGGAAAACATGGGGAAACAAGAGTGAGATTGCACTCACTGCTTTTCTCTTCTTGGAGCCATGAAAGCTAACCCTAATTTCAAATATAAAATTAAACCAGAGATACAATAGTAAAATCTTCACTGCTTCCAAGTATTTTGGGCAGTCCATGCCAACAAAATCATCCTGTCAGGATACTTCAGAGGACTTTTTGTAAGTTACAATTGCTTGATGTGGTTACATTACGGCGGCTAAGGTCAATGTATGGTCATGCTGATACAAAATTTACAATTTAGCCTTCATACACACTTACTGTATGTTCCATGTATCAAAAAGGGATCTTTACAAAACCTGCCAAAGTAAAGCAATCCAGTGTTTTGTAAGTGCAATGGAATTTCTGTGATGAAAGACCTTATACAATAACATCATAGAAAGGTGCATACCCGTTGAACTGAGATCCTGCAGTTGATAATAACCAGTTTGGTGTTGCACTCTCTAAGATGGACATTTCCACTTCGTTTTTAATTCATTCGCATATGTACACAATGCCCTTATCATAAAGTGTCTCGTGTGGTTTCATTATTCACAGAGGACACAGCCATCCTGAACTTCCAAGAAACAATGCTTAACTACCCCAGCAGTTTTCCAGTCATCAAGCCTTTTGGAGCTGCTGCAGGATCCAGTTCCCAGCTCCCTTCTAATTTTACTGAATCTTGATCTGACCAAAACTGATGGGCAGGAACCTGATGAGAAAACCTACGCAGATGCTGGGGTGCTATCCACTGAGCACATCCTTCCCCTTTCTGTTTCTGGAAGATGGTCTTGAACCCATCAACCTTAACTAGCTCTGTGACTTGCACTCCAATCTCGTCTTTAAAATCTGTGAGTACCTCTACTAATCCATACTCACGTTTTCCAATTAATAACAGTATGTTGTCCCAGTTTCCGTATAAAGCCCACACTTCACCTTGCCTCGGATAGATTTTATAAACCCCTTTCTGAACTGTGTGGCTTACCATCAAATGAGAGAATGTGTTTGCATGTTCGATAATGGCCGCCTTTCCAAGTTTGAATTCTCCACACGTATATGAGAAACCAGAATCCAGCCATGCAAGTATTTCATCTGATGGAGAACGTGCTTCAAGCCAAGACAAATATACTCTGAAAGGTTGAAGAGATGCAACTTTGCTGATTCGAGCATAATACCGGGGCATTCCCTCATCTTTATCATAAGCAGCCCATATTTGGCCAGCTGAAAAGACACACTCTGCACGATCCTTCTTAAAATCATAAAAGGATATATTGAGTGCATCCATATGAGTATATGTTGCACAAGCACCATTCAGTATGGATTGAGCATTTCTGCCAGCTTCTACAAATAAAGAATCCATTCTCTTTACACCTGATTTTGAGGCCCCTGGTAACAAATGGATCTCCCTTCCAATCATTCCTTCCTTGCTCTCCTCATTTGATATAGATTCCATGTCATCTATTCTGGCCTTCTTAGCCAAGATTGTCTCAGTTTGTGAAATATTGCCCACTGTTGCCATCCTCTTACCTTGAGGGATGGAGGAATCTGACAGAGGAGAATTCACTGCACCAGAAACATTGCTTTTATAAGAAATCTCAGCTTTTTGTAAGATCGTGTTCTCCTTTCCTTGACCACTTCCACTAGCCATGCTTGATGGTTTTCCTGAAGTGGTCCAATTCTCTGAATCTGCATGCCGTTGGTCATTTGCATCATCAGCTGCAACCTTTTTCCCCTTGTCTGATGGACCAAACTGTTCATCCTGAATAATTTGATCAGCTGCAACCTTCCTTTCACCCTCTGACATTTCAGTCACACCTTTTGACCTTGCTATGAGTCGATCAAAAACTGCTTTAGCATGTGCTGCTTCCTTGGTTCTTACCTGCTCTTCCACTAACAAACCCTGCCCCTTTAGGTTTTGGTACTGTTCTGCAGTTTTCTGCAGCTGAATTTCTGCATGTTTTTCTTCCCTTGCCTTCCCATTGTTTTCTGGTGAGTTTTTTGCATAACTCACTGCAGGTATTTCTTCCCTTCCTCCTAGGAGTTCCTTCTGTTCTGTGTTCTTCTGCATCTTAACTTCCAACGTCTTTCCCTCCTTCACTCCATCTTTGTTTTCTGGTGCACATGTTGCCTTAGATGAATGGACATCTGCAGCAGGTGGCCACGATAATTTAGTCTCAGAAAAGCAGCTCCCAACATGAAAGCCATTTACCTGTGCATCCGTTCTTAAGCCCTGCTTCTCTGGCTGAGGCCATAATAAGGTTCCTCCAACACAAGTAATTTCACGAGCAAAGAAAGGTTTGCGGCAGACTGGGCAGCACAGGTTCTTGTGCACATGTACTCTTTGATACTCTAGTTGCAGCTTGCAAATAGGACATGCAGTCCAGAACGTAGATGGTGCTACCGGAGGTGGAGGCTGACGTTGGGGCTGTGCTACATGTGGCATTGGACTCTGAGACTGGCGGGCAGTGAACGACCGTGGCACATTATGGAATGTGTGCATATTTGAGGCCCGTGGTTGTGGTACCTTAACGATCTGAGAGGACTGAGCACATCGTCTGGAGTCGTAGGCAGTCCTTTTCACCTTGTCAGAAAGGACCCCCCAAGCTTCTGAGACATGCTTGAAAGCCGCTTCTGCACCAACTGACTTATTCTTATCCGGATGGAGAAGCAGAACGAGTTTTCGGTACTGCTTCCTAATGGTGTTATCATCGGACGAAGGATCAACCTGCAAAATGCTATACCAATCTGCTTCTATACTCAGTGTCCTTGTCCCCGCCGCCGCATGGACATCAAGAACGGATATAAACTGTGTTATTCCCTCCAGCTCTGGAAACAGCTGCCGTGCTTTCAACGCAAACTTCCGTGCGCCAGATATATCATGCTCTAAGAATTTGGCCTCAGCGATACTCTTTGATCTGAGAGCTTCATCTTTGTTGCACTCCATGTTGACCCTCCGAGGCCTCTGCGAGGTTAGAGAAACGCCATGCATTAGACATGCAGCCAGGAAGGGATCATGCAATCCAAACAAAAGACGGAGGGAACAAGCAAAAATGCAAGACGCAAGTACCTTCAATGCTACCGGAGAGGGAAGAATGAAGAGAAATGGAACATTGAATGTGCCTATTTAAAGCAGGGAAGGGGGAAGGGGAATGATAATAAGCTTAATGCAATGATAAAGGGATGGAGATGCTTACTTACACATTGGCGAGGGATGGCGACCGTGGAGAAGGAATGTTGATGAGAAATGGAGGCCGGGAGGAACTGCAAATCGATGAGCCTTGAGCGTTCAAAGGCGAGGAAAAGACGCCACCATAGCCACTGCACAGGTCCAGCAGGCTCTCAAGACACACCCCCGGCAAGTGCTGTGGACATTCAGACACGAGACGACGAATCAAGCGCGAACCCCTTTCGGCCCCCTCGTGTGAACGCCACCCAATTAACCCACGCCTAATCCCCCATTAACTTCTACTTTTAGTCTTGGTTACATTACCGAATTAATTTAGGAAAGTTTGTCTCTCCCTCAATTATTGTTTCTTTTATTATTATTACTTATTATAATTGCAACTAGTGCAGCATCTAGAACTTTCCCAACCTCTTTTTGTTGTTGGACCCCATCATCTTTCTCCAGGAACCTTTTCTTTATTGAGCACCTTAAGTTCCCACTGGGCCTCTGTGGCCCCCGCACATGTCGCTTTCATAGGCTCATCTACTTCACAAGTCACTGTAAAATATAATACCTCCTAGGGATATCATGGTTACTGACTTAGAGCCGTGTCGCACAGAGCCAAGGACCATACAGTTGTTTTAGTATCTGCAAGTCATGGTCATAGACAAGCTTCTCTTGGGACATTAAGGCTGCTGACTTACAGTTGCGTCACGTGGAGCCAAGCAGGGGTTGTTTTCATTGATAGTATCTACAAGTCATTATCAAGGGTGAGAACCCTTGGGACATTATTGACATGCAAGTGTGTGACGTGGAGCCAAGATTCCTAGGTCTATACTTCTTTTCACATGAAGCAAGGAATGCTAGCCACACTTTCTTACTATTGATAGTATTTGCAAGCCACACCCAAATATACAAGCTCCTATTAGGGCATTGAGGCTATAAACATAGAGTCATGTCACATGAAGAAGAATCGATACCAGCATTTACACCAAAGCTAGAGAAGGAATAGGACAACATCCACTTAACTTCTTAGGGCATGCTTGCAATCAAAAATGTGTTTGAGCGAGCTCATTTCATAGTTTACTACAATTGTTTGCTTGTCTTCACCATGGTGCACTCTTGCCATGATTTAAAGAATTATCACCATGCACATTCATGAACAGTCAAATATAATCGGTTGTGCATTACAACTAGAAACATAACTCATTGGCATAGGGCATATAGCTAATGTGAGCTCCCTTTTCTAGACATACCTAATAAGGTGCACAATTACTAGAGTGTGGCCGAGGCATCTAGCATAGATTCTAGTAGGTATGTCAAAGTGCATTTATGCACTATATTGGCCACATTGAAACACTAACATGTTCATGCTTGGTGTGAATGATCCACTCTTAATTGGCAAATGAGTAATGTAAGCCCATTTATGAAGGCAAGGCTAAGTATGCATGAATATCGAAGCTTTATCCCCTTAAGCTTGAGGGTATCCAACACCCTGGGGGCTTTTGAACATACTAGGAAAGACCATGCTAGTTCAGAATAAAGAATTTCTTACAAACACAAGAGGCAAAATCAACCTCTTGGTCAAATCTTTCTTCACTCTAAGGTCAATCATGTTGTTAGACTTTTGGGACAAAAGCCTCAAAAAGATGAATTGTGATACTTAAAAGCAAAGCTCTTTGTGGAAAACTTGATATTGCACCAATTCTTTGCTCAATAAATGTTACTTATTACACAACATAGATTGACTCATATAAAGTAGGTAATGGTAGAAGTTGAAAAAAAGGGTGAGAACCTCAAACTTTATAGCTTAATTGAAGTTATAGCCAGTGTTTGTGATCCTTAAAAACATTAGTGAGCCTTCCAACTTGCACATTAAATATCAACTAACAAACTTGTGCTAACAATACTCTAATTCGTTACTTTAAGAAATGATAAGCTTTTTAATTTACACTTCCACTTTTCAATAACTTCGGCATTACTTCTAACAAATTTGTGGATGGGGCCCTCCATGACAATAGGCATCTATACTAGAACATGATAACTTCTTAATATTTATTACATTTTAGCTTGTAAATTACACCATACCTATCCTACATCATACAATTCATGCAACCATAATCTAATCTACATGCTGAATCGAGAAGGTGTCTATCCTACATCATACAATTCATGCAACCATAATCTAATCTACATGTTGAATCGAGAAGGTGTTATCTATTATAAGATACTTTAAATGTATTATTGTGTGTTTGCTTCATAGCTTACTAGTCATTCACTTTTAAGTTTTGACCTTGCTTTTGAGAAGAAGTAATCAGCATATGTAGGTGGGTGGTTGTGCCACACAGAGATGTGTGCGTGTGCATGTGTGTGTGTGTGTGCGTGTGCATGTGCGTGTGCGTGTGCGTGTGCGTGCGTGCGTGCGTGCGTGCGTGCGTGTGTGTGTGTGTGTGCACATGCACTTAAGCACAAAAGAAGTGTGCAATTGTCAATGTCTTTGAGAGTACAAATGCCCTTTATAGTCATGTTTCCTAACACATTCACAAAATATGTGTGCACATTTATTTCTCTACCATATATATAGCTAAGTTGTCTACATGTTTCTACAAGATAATCCCTCAATTCATCATGCCATTCGCTATTTTGTACTTAGCTAGAGTTCGATCTCCAGCTATGACCATGACATGCTTTTTGTTCAGCGTTGCATGTCGACCTTATTAGGGAACTGTGCAACATCATGTCAATGAAAATCAACCTATCAAGGGCAAGGTAAGTGAATTTGTATGAATTTGATGGCGTTATCTCCCCAATAGCGTGGATCGAAGCAATAAAAGACAATAAGTTTATTTGTATGTTTGCACATACATACACATCTATGTCCTTTTATAAGGGTTTGGTAGAGGATTTAGTTTGCTATAAATAATTGAGAGAACAATTGGTTCAAGAAAATGAATCAAATAACACTTGCTCTTTAGGTCTTTCTTTTGTTTTTAAGAATATTGTTTGGGCATGAATACTTATTCAAAACTCAAGAGATAGGCACTAAGCACTTATTCCTCCTTTTAGCATTAAGTAAACATTTTGATGCTCACGTGATATGCACCTAAAGGTGAGCTCCCGATGAAATTGTTTTATATTTATTCAAAATCAACCCTTCCATCGAATGCTTACAATGTTAACTACATTCACACAAATCACTTTATATATTTTCACTTTCCCAAATAAACTAAATAATTTAGACTTCCAAAGTAATATGAAAATCTTGACTTTGCCTTGCCTTTAAAGGCAGGCAAGAAAATATTAATTGACATACAAATGAGAATAGTGAGGCATTTACTACAATGACCCCTAGGGATGCTTGCGTATCATGTCTAAATGGAGGCTTGTAAACCTAGATACACATAAAGGATCATGTCTATAAGCACTAACATGTTATGCGCATTGCAACTTATTTTCTAATTTTTATTGTTCTTGAAGAGGTGTGCTTTGGGAAAAGGAGTGTGTAAGACTTATAATTATGTCACTCCATTCAAACAAGTAATGTACATTGCAAAGTCTTTAAAAAGTACAATGTCCTCTAAGATGTCCTCTAAGAATATGAACAAATGGGATATAGACTTGATGAGCTTGGTTACAGCTTAGCTTCCTAAGGTCATAGTCCTCATTATTAATCCTCCGAATCATAATAGTGGGGTTTTGTCCCACACATCGAGTGACACAAATAATGTGATAGTAGACCAGGCTTTCCAACTCCTTAAGAGGTTTAGAAAGAAGATTTGCAACGTAGTTGGGGCTTCTTCTCAAAGAACAAACATGGATTATTGAACATAGACAAAGTAAGATTTATGAGTTGAAGCATCATTTGAAGATTCACCAATTGTAGCATTGTTTATCACTTGGTTCTGCCTAAAATGGTCATGGTATACATTAATTACAAAATTGTGTAATTGAGCTTGAGAGGTAAGTGTTTCTTTCTTCCATTTCTTTTGCCATGCTATACATTAATTGCAAAATCATGTAATTGAGCTTAAGAAGCAAGTGCTTCTTTCTTCCATTTCTTTTCCTTTCTTGCTTTATGCATGCTTTTATGCTAGTAGTGGATAATTATGCAATTAGGTAGGGTTAAATTATTTTCTTTATAATTGTTAGTAAGAGATAATGTGCGTGTGTGCATGCACGTGTGTGTGTAGAGACACGTGCGCTCTATACACACACACACACATACATACATACATACATACATACATACATACATACATACATACATACATACATACATACATACATACATACATACATACATACATACATACATACATACATACATACATACATACATACATACATACATGAGCATGAGGATCCTCTCACCCCATGTACCATGCATACATATTCATGAGAGGATCCTCATGCCCCATGATAATTGGACTTTCCTAGAGAATGAGCTCCACATGCGTTAGCTAGGTGCACATAACATTGAGCATTTGTATCATATGTGCATGCATAGTAGCAATATATAGCTTACGAATATATTTTGAACTAAATTTAGCTATACTCAATTAGTTTCAAAATGTATTGTTAACTTTTTTGTATTACATATATTTGGCAAACATGTAATCCATGTCTAGCAGGATGGCACACATGGAAAACAGAAGGATTCTACCCTAAAGGGACCGAATTCCTATTTTTCCTTTCTTCCCTCTACAACTATTAGTATGACACATTAGTATATGTGTCAATGTAGGTGTTGATGTCTCTAGATGCTTTTTCTATTGTGTACATCAATGAATTAATTTTGAGTATTTTACTCTTATGAAATTTTAATAGTGAAGCATAATGCTTTATTACAATTTTATGTGTATTTTTATTAGAGATTTCACTAATATACCCCTCATATGCTATAGTGTGTAATTAGACTTGTAATTTTAAGATTCACCAATCACAACATTGTTTATCATTTGTTTTTGCACAAAATGGGCATGATATATAGTTATTGCAAAATAATACACTAAATTTGAAGACCTATAATTAGACATAAGCCTTTATTTTGGCAAAATTACAAAAGAAACCCTACTTTTTGTACAAATTCCCAAAATAACCCTCTCAAAAAAAGCCTAAGTGTGCTTGCGTTTGTTCAAAAGTCTCTTTGATTAAGATTTTGAATATGCTTCTCATGCTTTGCCAAAAGGTCAACATGCTTTTTCACATTTTCAATTTTTTGCAAATATCATTTTGTTGATAACACTAAGCCTTTTTTCATGTTAGATAATAATGAGATAAAAAGGCTCATGATTCTTGGAGACTAACCATGCCAATGTTCTTGAACTCATACTAATGTTTTTATTTAGGGCCCTTAAGGGTATATCCTTATGTTAAACTAGAATGGCCCATGAAAATTTCAAAGTAGTTTGCAAAAATAAGATAGAATGTTATTTTTATAAATTCTAAAATAGGAGCTTATCTTCAAAATTTTAAGACTTATAGGGTGACTTTGATAATCTTACGTAGAGAATCCTCTCAACTTATATGGCCAACTACCATGCATATGATTATGATAACATTTTGTAGATCTACACTAATGTGACTCAAAGTGCTACCATTTTGTACAAATATCTGGTGTTGGCCTCATTTGTAGACTTTATTGTTATATATTAGCTAGCTCTTAGTCACATTATTGTATCATGTACCACTATTAAGTTCTTGGTGGTAATCAATTAGTGGCATATCCATGAAAGGAAGGTTGTAATAATAATACTACTTATGGTAGCATTGATTGGGATTGAACAATCGAGCTTGGTACTAAAGCTTACATTTGTATACGGTAGGAACCTATAAACTCATGCAATTGCTTATTTTATGAAACTTAGACATATACAATATTTTGTGAATGCATCAATACCTAGATTAGATAGTTGCATGTAGTAGATACCATCGACATTGCATACACAACATATTTCCTTATTTTTATTTTCATAAGTGGTTTTCAAGATCTTGTGTAGATGCATGCAAATGCATACTTTCTTAGACTAGAGTGATTGTATGTTGTTGATTGCGTGAAAACTAAGCTAGCTAGGTGATTGAGTTTTGAGGTCCCCCTCACATCTCACTTTTGAAGCCACTACTACCTCACAAGTCACTATGACAAAGATAATGCCTTCTCTGCTAATGTTGAGGCTACTCACTTAGGGTTGTGTCACATGGAGCCAACAAACCTATGCATATAGTTATTTTAGTAGTGCAAGTCGTAATCAAATAACAAAGATCCTCTGCAGACATTAAGTCTATTGGCTTAGACTTGTGTTACTTGGAGCCAAAAAATGATGATTTCAATTACTAGTATATTCAAGTCCAGTGGAAGACGATAGGCCCTTTGCTTACAAGTGTACACAACTTGAATAGCCAAGAATTGATTATTTCACAGATACTATCTACAAGTTAATACAAAGACAAGAGCTCCTTTGGGTGATTAAAGATACTAATATACAAGTTTATTAAATGGAGTAATTAATCCTAACCATATACTTATTTTCATCTATAATATCTACAAGTTACTACCAAAGATAAGTGATTTTCTAAGGACATGCTTGCCTCATGGTTACTTAAAAATGTGTTTAAGAAGAGTGTCAATTTCAAAGCTTACTACATTGTTTTGCACATTCTATGTTCATAAATAATTTTAAAAAGGATGTTTATACACACCTTATGTCTATACAATAGTCCTTTACAAGGATAGGTCATACAGAGCCATGAGTAGACAAAGATATTTGGTTGTGCATTATGGCTAGCATTGATTGCACTTTTGGGCATTGTCATTCTTACATTCTTTGTTAGCTTGGCATACAACATATAGCTAATGTGAGTTCCCTTTTCAAGACATACTAAAGTGCATGGTTCTTAATCAGTCAGTCTCAAGTATCTAGCATATAGCTAATGTGAGTTCACTTTTCAAGTTCATATAGCTCACGTGAGTTCCCTTTCAAAGACATGCTAAAGTGCATGATCACTAAAAAGTGTGTCTCAAGTACCAAGCATGGATTTCAATACGAGAAGGGTAATTTGGAGTACACTGTGCACTATGTTAGCCATACAAAAACACTAGCATATTGATTGGTTGAATGCTTTACCACTTAATGATGCAAAGGGTTATAGCTAGTGCAAGCCCATTTATGAAGACAAAGCAAAGCATGTATGCACATGCAAAGCCTTTTTACCCTTAAAATTGAGGATATCCAATAGATCAAGGCTTCTCAACATAGGTACTATCTTATGAAAGGCCATGCCAATGTAAGAGAAATACTTTCTTCAATAAACAAGAGTTGTAAATCAAGCATCTTGGCCAACTCTTTGTTCATTGTGAGGTCAATTATGCTATTGGAATTTAGGGGGAAAGACTCAAAAAAGATGAATTGGGATGTTTAAATAAGAGAACTTTTTGGAAAACTTGATATAATAATGATTGTGAATACTTATGCACCTTGCAAGTAGACCTACATATAGTAGATATGTAGAAAGTCAAGCCAAATTGTGAGAACTTTAGACTTAATTATTATTGCGTCCACTTTGCAACCTCACCTACACCTCTTAAAAATATCAAAGAGCCTTCCAACTCATTGAATTTAGGGATCTAGGAATGCACACGTATAACTTGGAGAAGAAGCAGCTTGAGAGCATGCAATACAAAGTGTGCTGTGAAGTAGAAGATTTACAAGACTAACTACATGGTGGACATTGAATTGCTACAATCATTCTAGGAAGAATAGGGAGGAGGGAACTCAAAGGGAAAGGACCACGAGAGTAGTGGAATGTACTAATAATAATTACCTAGGATTAATAGTTCATTAATAAAATAGGCACATGTCATCTCTCACACAAGCAAGAGGACTTGCATGCAATGTGATCCATGTGCCCTCACTTAGGCCATCCTGAGTAGGTCCTAGGAGAGAAGCACATAGAAGAGTGACTACATGGAAGTGGAGAGTTCACATGAGAGTGTAGGCGTGCTTGTTGATGAAAACTCAAAGATGGGAGGGAGGATAATCAACACCCAAAAGAGGAAGAGGGAAGATGTCTTTATTGAAGGTGGCAAAACCAATTCAACAATGTAGGCGGCTTGAGAGTGCAACATCGGAAGAAGCCTCACTCAATACTAAGGAGGATAACAAGGCCTGAATTTCGTAGCCTCCTTGTAGAAGAACATTGAACAAAAAGGTACTATTGAAAAAATTTACTTTGGATTCTAAAGAAGTTTGTAGCAATGTCCTTGGCTTCGATAAGAAGAAAATCCTTGTCTTGTTTATGAGCAAGCCCCTTAAGGCTATGGATGCAACATGTTGGTTCAACATAATACTTAGAAGTGAAGGCTTAGCTATTTAGATTATAGAGGTAAGGGCTTCTTTGAAGTTGTGTTAGATGAGAGTGGGGTGCAAGACAAGGTATTATCATAGGGAATGTAATTTTGGGGCTATGACATTATATTGGCAATGGGTGGACACTTGAAAGGACTCTCTTGATCAGGAATTCCCAATATGGTTTTAGATTCTAGACCTCCCAATTTGTCTCTGGAACCTCTTGCCAACATTTCTAAAGGCTTGGGGAATCCATTAGACATACCTTCCTTAGCACATTGTGGAGTATTGAAGAAATAAAACTTGTATACTTGGATGTGGATGTTCTTCATGTTAGCTTGCTGAAGCTCAAACTTGCATTGGAGTAAGTTTTTTGAGGCATGGTTTAATTCTAGCGCATGGAAGAATTATTTTTTAGAGTTTTTGAAAGCTTCAAGGAATGAAGATGATGAAGTCCAAAATAAATAGTCAAGCTACATGGGTGGATGTGGTCAAAGGGAAGTAATCAAAAGAATGTGGTCATGGGAATGAAGGGAACCAACTTACTAATGAAGATGGAGGATGGACCATTGTAGGGAGGAAGAAAGGGAAATGATATTCCAATACTCAAATACCAACTATCCTAGATAATACACTTGCCAAACCAACTCTAGTTAATAACTTCTAAAATAAGGCCTCTATTCCCAAAAAATAGCATAGGGGAAGCCAATGCACTCACTTAGCTTAGTTGAGTCCCTTTGGATCGTATTGTCTTGGTGTACCCTAGGATGGATGTAAAAATTCAATATCCCTTGGCATCAAGGAATATGGACATTACAAGCTAGAAATAGCATATGGTTTGACACTAGCTATAAGCAAGGAATTTTAGAAAATATATTGGCTCACATGTCGTTTAATGACCATGGAGCTTTAGGAAGCTAGGACAAGGGGTATGAAAAGGAAGATAAAGATAATGGAATTGATAAAAACAATCAAATCAAATCAAAATAACAATATTTAATATCAAGGAACTTAATGGATGCATCAAGAGAAGTAAATTAAACGTGTCATTAAACCAAGAGCTTGATGTAGTATTATTTCAAGAACATAACTTGCATTAATGGAGTGGTTCACAATTCACCTATAAAGATCATAAATGCTTTGTTGGTGAAGGTAATAACAATAGTGTGGGTTACTTGAGAATAGCCTAGATCGGTAGAAATCTAGAACTTTTCAAGTAAGATTATGGAAGGATACTAGTGATTGAACTACAATGGAACAATAAGTACATTGATTTCGTTGAGATATATGGCTTCAATGATAGCACATCTAGGTAATCATTATGGATTTCATTGGGAGAATTGGACTACCACAAATGATTGATGGTGAGTAAACCTTTCAATATGGTGACTACTAATGAAGATGCCTCGATGGATTCTTCTCTTATGCAAGGTGAAGAATTAGAAGCTTGGAGACTTGTAAAAAAGTAGCTAGGTGGTGTAGTTGATATGGCCTAATACCTACAAGTTAAGAAGAAGTCCCCTCACATATAACTCTCTAAGCCTCTAGGTTATTGGGCATGCCTTGATAGATGGTCTTGTGTTAAAAATCAAGGGGAATGGCTACCTCCAATCATCATGTTGGATGTTGATTTTAAATGCATGATTAGAAATCATGCCCATGCCATATAGTATAGCAAAATCTTGGATAATGATTTTGCATAAGAGACCTAGTTTAGGACATCCATGTATAATCAAGAAATGACTCTTCACCTTCTCCTTCAACTTCCATGGCTTCCTCCCTCTCCCTCTCCCATTTCTTGTCTTTCTCTCTTCTCTCATGGTCCTTCTCTCTCTTCTTCTTCCTCTCTTTCTCTCTCTTCTGCTCATTCTCTGTCCTCTCAGCCTTTCTTCTTTACAATATACACATGTGGCTACAAAGTTTAGTCAAGTACTCATACAGAAACTTGTGCACATAGTGCCAATCAAAACAAGCACTGAAAGAGATGAGAATGCCTATATATGCCAACTTTTATGAAACGCATATCTCACCAAACCATTTTCCAACATCATGCATAAATAATTATTCGCTAGGGGCCATACTTTCCAATCCAAACAACACTAATAATATTACTACTTAGAAGTCAACAAATGATATGGCTTGTGACAGTTATTTGCTAGACACCATATTTTCTCACTCAAATGCAACACTAATAGTATTACCGCTTAGCAATCAAGGGAATCTCCTCAACAAACACTAATTAAGTCTCCATAATTAAAGCATGAATAGGTGTATTAAAAGTCATCAAAGGTCATACTACAAACAACTTTGAATAATTAAGCATAAGCATACCATATGAAGGCTAGTTTGAAATGCTTTGACCAATCTGTGATATAACATACTAATATGTCTGTCTCACATAATACGATAGTAGAGTTAGAAGATAACCTGAGCATTATGAAGGTCAAATGTGAGGAGAGCAAGTGTGCTATGGTGAGTTTATGCCAATAGTAAGCACATTAGAGAATTTTGTGCCTAACATTTGGTCATCACGAATAGATGGTTGCATAATACCTGAACATCATGGATGTGATTACCATATAGTTGCTATTTATCCAGAAGCTGGTTAGATGGTTGAGAAAGATTATCTTGGTTCATGGATGAGCTCATGAAGGTATGTTAACCATGATATGATTGAATCTCTAGCTATATAGATAAGGATTGCACTCAAGCATGCATCCTATGCAGGTCGAATCCCCTAAAGATGATAGTATGGGTGCAATGCTTAATATGAACAGAAAAGCACATGATACATAGCAAAAATTATTACAAGCTAAGCATTCTGCAATTAGAAGCAATCTAAATTGGGATGTCCAACACCAATTATAAGTCAGGACCTTGGCACACCACAATATGCTAATATCGGTTTTTCCATATGCTATGGGACATGTTCAGTACAAAACCTAGTAGTTTGAAGTCAAAAATGGTGTAACCACAAGTTGAAAGGTCCTTTCATCCTAAACTCCAATGCTCCATGTTGTTTTAATAGCCTTGAAAAATATGTTGTAAACCTTGCAATTAATCTCTTATAGGTGCAGATCTAAACAAACTTGCATTGGATATCAAAAGGATGGGAGCATCATTTCCTTAAGAAACAATGGAGTATTATCCTAACTATCATGTTTCCATTTTTGGGTGGGTATCCAAGATTTTGACAAATAATATCAATCAACTCACAATTATGAGCATCATGCAATTCGCATGTGTGATCAAACATGTGTCTTTCATTAATTAAGGATATTAAATGAGATATTTATGTTGGTTACATTATCCTTAATATAGGTCGAATTCCTATGGTAAATGGCTAAAGAAAGCATTGGAGCTTGTCTAGTCTATGCATTTTCATTACTCACAATGTAAAAATTAGAAGGTCTCCTATGTTCTTAATCTAATGTGATAAGTAAGAGCAAGGATTAGGAAGAACAAAGGTTAAGGAGCTTGGCAAAATGTGGACCTAGAAAAAACAAAAGAGTTATTGCATGGATTATTTCTTTTTTATATATTGAAGGTTTATCCAAATCATATATACGTATGGAGAAAACATAGTTCCCTTCATGAGAGAGAGTGTGAAAATGAGGGCCTTGTCTATATAGCAAGTATGTGTGTGTATCCATCAATCATGCCTGGAAGTATGAAGAGGAAGATCATGCATAAGGGGTGTGTGCATGCGCGCACACGCGCGCGCGCGTGTGTGTGTGAAGAAGAGAAGAATATTAAGATGGTTTAGTTAGTTAATGATGATGTAACCAACATAAATGTCTCATTTAATATCCTTAATTAATGAAAGACACATGTTTGACCACACATGCGACTTGCATGATGCTCATAATTGTGAGTTGATTGATATTATTTGTCAAAATCTTGGATACCCACCCAAAAATGGAAACATGATAGTTAGGATAATATTCCATTGTTTCTTAAGGAAATGATGCTCCCATCCTTTTGATATCCAATGCAAGTTTGTTTAGATCTGCACCTATAAGAGATTAATTGCAAGGTTTACAACATATTTGTCAAGGCTATTAAAACAACATGGAGCATTGGAGGATGAAAGCACCTTTCAACTTGTGGTTACACCATTTTGAACTTCAAACTACTAGGTTTTGTACTGAACATGTCCCATAGCATATGGAAAAACCGACATTAGCATATTGTGGTGTGCCAAGGTCCTGACTTATAATTGGTGTTGGACATCCCAATTTAGATTGCTTCTAACTGTAGAATGCTTAGCTTGTAATAATTTTTGCTATGTATCATGTGCTTTTCTGTTCATATTAAGTATTGCACCCATACTATCATCTTTAGGGGATTTGACTTGCATAGGATGCATGCTTGAGTGCAATCCTTATATATATAGCTAGAGATTCAATCATATCATGGTTGACATACCTTCATGAGCTCATCCATGAACCAAGATAATCTTTCTCAACCATCTAACCGGCTTCTGGATAAATAGCAACTATATGGTAATCACATCCATGATGTTCGGGTATTATGTACCCATCTATTCGCGATGACCAAATGTTAGGCACAAAATTCTCTAATGTGCATACTTTGTGCTTACTATTGGCATAAACTCACCATAGCACACATTTGACCTTCGTAATGCTCAGGTTATCTTTTAACTCTACTGTCATATTGTGTGAGACAAACATCCTAGTATGTTATATCACAGATTGGTCAAAGCATTTCAAACTAGCCTTCATATGGTATGCTTATGCTCAGTTATTCAAAGTTGTTTGTAGAATGACCTTTGATGACTTTGAATACACCTATTCATGCTTTAATTATGGAGACTTAATTAGTGTTTGTTGAGGAGATTCCCTTGATTGCTAAGCGGTAATACTATTAGTGTTGCATTTGAGTGAGAAAATATGGTGTAGCAAATAAGTGTCACAAGCCATATCATTTGTTGACTTCTAAGTAGTAATATTATTAGTGTTGTTTGAATTGGAAAGTATGGCCCCTAGCAAATAATTATTTCTGCATGATGTTGGAAAATGGTTTGGTGAGATATGCATTTCGTAAAAGTTGGCATATATAGGCATTCTCATCTCTTTCAGTGCTTGTTTTGATTGGCACTATGTGCACAAGTTTCTGTATGAGTACTTGACTAAACTTTGTAGCCACATGTGTATATTGTAAAGAAGAAAGGCTAAGAGGACAGGAATGAGCAGAAGAGAGAGAAAGAGAGGAAGAAGAAGAGAGAGAAGGACCATGAGAGAAGAGAGAAAGACAAGAAATGAGAGAGGGAGAGGGAGGAAGACATGGAAGTTGAAGGAGAAGGTGAAGAGTCATTTCTTGATTATACATGGATGTCCTAAACTAGGTCTCTTATGCAAAAGAGAGAGAAAGAGAGGAAGAAGAAGAGAGAGAAGGACTAGGAGAGGAGAGAGAAATATAGAAAAGGAGAGGGGGAGAGGGAGAAAGCCATGGAAGCTGAAGGAGAAGGCGAAGAGTCAATTCTTGATTATACGTGGATGCCCTAAGCTAGGTCTCTTACACCTTATATACCCTGGTCAGTGTGACTGGGTATCTAACCCCTAGTTCATGTGTGTCTTAATCGTCACATATATATTTCTCAATGCTCATCTAATAAGCATAATATGACTACATATGGTACAGCTAGTCAAGCGTGTCTAGCCTCACACTTAGGCTAATATGTTCAAATGCACCATTACATTTGTTGTCCTCATGCACACATTGTCCCTATTGGTAGCACCACTCTACCCATATGTATCGAAGAGGTTTGGCTCATTTAGGCATCTTGTAATTCTAAAAGTGAGTACCACTAATTGGTAAAATGCTTGCCTTGTTCTTTATTTGTATAGAGATGTACGAGTTTTAGAACTCCTTAGTTCAAATGAGGCATTATATCTATGTCACACATTTTCTTTTGTTTTAGCAATGTCTTTTTTTATCCCACATGTATTTCCATGCAAATTATAGTGTTTGAACTAGGTACCACTATTGGCATTTGGATCTCTATTCCACGAGACTTGGTGAAAGATAATCAAGAACATGTCAAATGGCGAGAGGACCCAGGGATTCGAAGATAATGATAGAGATAGAAGACATTGCTATTTAGTACATGTTACTTGCTCATCTTATATGTTGACCTTGTGACTATTGGACTTTAATATCATATATTGATACACAAGATGGCCCTTGCCTTTAGCATCTTTTATGATCTAGTGTGTATTAAGAAAAGCGTAGATGATAATTTTGAGAGGTAGCTATATGTGAATTTAAAGTTGATTTAAAAGGCTTAAGTGATTGAATTGAATAGCAATTGGATCTTTAATACCTTGAATTTCTTTGGAAAGTGGCAATAAACATGTTTACTAGCTTACTTGAAGATGTTTTAACAACCTTGATAAGATTACTAGATGTTTTGGATATTTCTTTTTCATAATAGTACCATAAATCCTTTAAAGGTTTAAGTAATGGTGTCATTGATCACGATTCTTAGCAAAAGTACACTCATAAGAAGTACCCATTTCTATTTGCTTGGCATTGCATTAATCGATTAGTAACATAAGGACTAGATATGATGGTTTTGAGCCTTATTTTTACTTTGTATAGCCAACCTAACCTATTAGTATTCCTATGAAAAAAAAGAAGAGGATGTGGAACGGAAGGAGCAACGGCACAAGATATGGAGGCTTAAGAGTTTTTCTTCATCATCTTCATTCTTCTTCTTCTCTCATTGTCAACTTAGTACACACAAAAGAGTCTCTAAAGTTATAGATACCTTTTGACCTTTAAGTTTCTTTACACACATTCTTTGCCAACATAATGCTGCTAATTTTATTACAATACATGATAACTCTATCATCTATCTCTATCCCCATATCACATAATAACAATCTCATCCATGTCTACTCACATGATGCTAACGCAATACCTCTATACTCCACTTCTATACTAGATAAATCAAGTGTAGGTTGCTTCTTGCTACTCCAACTTACCATGGCTAAACCAAATGAGAATGCAGAGCCACTAGTGGATTTGCTATCCATGATACTTCCTACCTCGTCTGCATCTATGTAGCCAAACAATGTAGGCTTGATCCCTTTGTCATAGAAAAGGCCAAAACTCACTATCTTCTTCACATATCTCAAGGCTCTTCTCACTGCATCCAAATGTGACTTGCATGGTTTCTACATGAATTGGCTAATAACTCCCACTAACTCAAGTCATGCCTTATTATGGTTAGGTAGATTAGACTACCAACCATCTTTCTGAATATAGTAACATCCTCCACATATTGTTCATCATCCACCATCTTAATGTTTTTATCCAATGGTGTATCCACTACCTTACATCCTGCCATTCCATACTTCTCTAGCATCTCCAATGAGTATTGCCTCTCTAGTACTAATCAAACTCCATGTGGAGTATCAATCGCCTCAAGGCCAAGAAAGTACCTCAATAAGCCAAGGTCCTTGATGTCAAACTCCTAGTGTAGTCCATTCTTTACTTGAACAATATCTCTCTAGAGTATCTGTAATGATGAGATCATCAACATAGATGACCACAACAACCATTTTGTCTTCTACATGTCTGATGTAAAGTGAATAATTAGCCATGCTTTGCTGAAATGCCATGCTATGTAAGAACTTATTGATCCTCTCACACTAAGCTCTTGGTGTTTTGCTTCAATCCATACAATGATTTCCTCAACTTGCACACATAATGCAAATATTTATGGTATACATATCCTTTTGGTTAATCCATGTATATTTTCTCTTCAAATGTATCATGTTTGAGATGTTGTGGTTGAATGATAGATATTGAGATGGAATTTCTTCTTGGTATAGATGTTTTTGCCTGGATATGGCTAGTTGAGATTGTGATTGAAAGATGTATTGTAAAAATGGATGTTGTGATGTGATTATTACATGCTTGTACACAATTTGTTAAGTCTTGATGTCACTTCTTCCACCTGATTGGTTATTACCCTCTAGAGTGTACATTACCACCTAGACGAGAGGTGAAACATGTAATAGAGTGTGTGGTTAGATTAGATGATGGCCTTGGTTAGTGTCCAATTTTAGACTCCTTGAGAATTTGAAGAATGTTGGATGCATTCTTCACATCCATTGGTATAATTTCCAGCCATAGATAGAAGCTAATGTAATGAGCAATCTTGATGTAGTCATCTTAGCCACTGAACTAAATGTTTCTTCATAATCCAAACCATATGTTTGAGCATAATATCTTGCAACTAACCTTGACTCTTGTATCTCTCCAATGAGCCATTAGATTTGCACTTGACTTTTACACCTGTTTGCAGCCAATTGCTCTCTTGCCATAAGGCAACTCAACTAAATCCCATGTCTTGTTCTTTGTCAGCGCATCCATTTTTCCATCCCCAGAATTCTTTCAATCTTTGTTTCCAACTACCTCTTGTAGGCTCAATATCTGAACATATGATACCACGTATACATAATGCATCTTTATGAAGCCATTATATGCCAATCTGTCCATTGGATGCCTCACTCTATATGATCTCCTCAACTAAGGTGCACTAGTAGACGGTGTCTCAACTATTCTTGCATATGGTGGATCATATTTTCTTGCACTCTTTATCCCTAGATTTCTAATATGTAGTATTCCAAACTCATCATCCATAGATACATTCTTAGAACTTTCACCCATAGGCTTCTTTCCTTGTGCAATTCATGCTCTCTTTTGTGCACTCCTCAATGTGGAACTCCATGAACTATAATCGCCATTGTTTTTTTCATAGTCTTGAGATCCAACCATATCCTCAACATGTTGATTTCTTTGACCATTATTTGCTGAATTTGTCTCTACATACCCATCATCATCACTACTCTCATAGACATCCATCTCAAAAACTTTAGCTTTTGGTTGATATCAAGACGCATGCTCACTAAATCTCACATTCCTACTTATGTGAACCTCTTTAGAGACACGATCATACATAGAGCTTTGAATAAATCTCACATTCCTACTTATGTGAACCTCTTTAGAGACACGATCATACATAGAGCTTTGAATGATGGGAGTATCTAGCAGATAACTTGTCTTTTCTTAAATCACAAGAAATAAGCCTACGATGTTTTCCATTCCTAAACTCCACAATGAAACAATCATACTTGTTAAACCACCTCACTTGCAATCCCATCCATTTGACCAATTGAAGCCAAATTTTTAGTGATATTAGGTACATATAAGACATCCCCAAGCTTATTTTATGTTCCATATCTAGTCACCAAAGGCACACTCCCAATATGAGTTATCTTATGCAATGTATCATCTCTTGGAGCCACATGCTCTTCAATTTGCATTTGCTAATTTCTATCAAAATTCTACATGGTGAGTCATATGGTTTATAACACTTAAATCTAGTCATCCTCTTTAGGTGGGTGTGTCATATTGCCAAGTATATGCTCCACAAGGTGAAGAGATGACCTCCAGGTGATGAACCACCTTTAGAACCATAGCCACCACCACTATATCCACTTCCATAATGCCCAAAGTGGGTTCTTCCTTGACCTCTAAACATAGCATTTTGCTTATGAAAGCACATCTCTCAAAGTGACCAAACTAATTACAATAATGATATGCACCATCTTTTTGTGGAATAAAATGTTCTCTACATCTAGAGTCAGATCTTCCCTTACCTTTAGGCATAAAATCACCACGTCTAAACATATTATGACCTCATGCAAAAGTTTTTCCATGGCCATAATATGATCACGTAACTCTAGATGAGCTACCACAACCTCACTAGTGATTAAGCACACTATCCTCATTTGATTTCTTTCCATTTTTAGATGCATGAAGGCCCAACTTAGTCTCTTCCATAAGAAGAAAAGCAATCAACTCTTCAAAATTAGGCATAGAGCCCTCTCTCATAGAAATGGAGGCATCGAGGGAATAGTATGCATGTCCAAGTCCATTTAGAGTGACATGTACCAAATTATCATCATCAACTAGTGCATTTATTGAAGTAAGATCTTCTACAGCCTATTTTATTTTTGCAACATAGTCATTGATGCTTCTATTTCCTCACCATGCACCATGCAATATCTGCTTTAGCTATATTTTCCTAGCCTTCATACATGTTTTATACATCTTCTCAATGATTTCTCAGGCATGTTTGTAAGTATTTGCCCTTTTAATGTGCGGAATCAATGTCTCTAAGATTCATACAGATATCCAATGCAACACTTTCATGTTTTTACCTATCCAGTCCTTATGTGCATATTTTTTTTTCTTCAATGGGCTCACCAAGTAGTTTTGGGCATGCATCTTATCCTATAATGAGGTCCCAAAGACCTCTCCCTATCAATAAATTCTCAATATAGTAGGACCATATATTGTAGTTATCCTTAGTCAATATGTCACCCACAATTTGCATAATCTTGGTAGTTTTTGACATTATGACACATGCAAATTCAACGAAACCAATAGTATGTAATGTGCCAAATCAATATCCAAGCATGTGAACAAGACTGAGCATCAATTGATCAAAGACAAGACTATAAAACATTCAAAATGTCCAAGAAAATGCACATAAATTGAGTTCCACTACAATGGTTGTAATACTTGTGTCAACTTGCTATCACTTGTGGCCATACATCATGCCCACATGTCAGATAGTGGTTGTCCAGCAATAAACCATGTGATGGGGCTCAAACAGTGCCCGTATGACCTTAAAAACATCAAAACATGGGTCTAAAAGTAACAAATTTTCCTACTGCGTTTTTGTAGTTTTTCATGCCAAAATGAAGTCCCAAAGAAGCTCAATCCATAGCAAGTTTTCTAGAAAAATTTTGACACTTTTTCCATTCCAAATCAACATTTGAAAATGACATAGAACCAACATTTTAGCCTTGAATTAAGCTAGTTTAACTTCTACAATGTGAACAATCTAATAGTGAACCAATTTGCCAAAAAAACCAGTTCAACCTCATGAAAGTGTGAGCACAATTGTCCAAATAACTAGTTCAAGATCATACCAGTCTAAACATAGAACTTCAAATTAAGCAGTTCACTAGTTCCAGTGTGAACAATTAGAGTCTGAACTAATTCACAAGAGTATTGCAGTGTGAGCATGGTTATTCTTAAAAGGGGATTGATTAAAGGTTTTAAGTAAGCTTTTAAAAAAGCTTAGATCGTGTATATTATTAGGCTACACCATCCACAAAATGGTGCTAATCTCATCGGTAGTAGGTGTCCTACATGGGTTGAACACAATGAATCGTGCAACAACGTCCTCTTTTTCTATGCAAATTAATTTTTGGATCGCGGCTCTTATCTCATAAGTAATCAATACAAGGTTTCTTCTTTGATAAAACACAAAGTTTCTTCTTTGGTAATTGTGGCTTCAAGTCCCCTGCTTACAAAGCATGCCCTATACTTCTTTCTTGTAAGCAAGCCTCCTATTTAAGCTGGGCCTGAGCTCAAGCAAACTCCCAACTTTTGACATCAATACATAAGCCATATTTGCAACAAAAAATGATCAGAACCTTGCTACCATACATCATTTCAAGACTCCTTTTGCTTCCAAAATACATTCAAGGGTAGCATCAATGCCTAAAATCTGAGCTCCAATGGCTCTACAATTTGATGTACTTATTTCGAGTGGATTGGTCAAAGATTAGTACCTAATTTAATGGTGAAAAATAAGCTTTCAAGTTGATGTAAACCTCAATTCAATGTGCTCCTCAATTTGGATCTTTTGATCCCGCACTCCTACTCTAATACCAACTAAAAAGAATGTTAATATAAGATGTGCAATAGAAGGAGCAATGGCGAAAGATATGGAGGCTCAAGATTTTTTCTTCTTCATCATCTTCATTCTTCTTCTTCTTTCATTATCAAGTCAGTACACACAAAAGTATCCTCTAAAGTGATAGATACCTTTTGACCTTTAAGTCTCTTCATATATAGCTTCTACTTTATTTATGCATACATAGGATATGACTTGGCCTTCGTCTTATTTCTCAATACTATAGTCTTCTTAGTTTCCTTATTTTTCAAAACTCCCATGTGGAGTACATGAATAAGGTCCTTATCACTAACTAGGCTAACAAATTCAAATATTTATGTAATAACCCTCCCCATGGCACATAAACCCCCCCTTAATCAATAAAAATAATTGAATTAAAAAATCCTCCCCCTCTTGTCATTGCTGAATAACTGGTGGGGGGAGAAAGAAGAAAACAACATGATGATGAAGACACCGAGAAAGAAGGAGATGACGGCGCCTTCGATGATGATGTGGGGGAGGAAGTAGGCGACGATGATGAGGAGGAAGAAGGAGGCAATGTGGAGGAAGAAGGGGACGATGGAGAAGACTATGAAGAGGATGATAATGACAATGGAGGGGGAGCCCACGTGGCCTATCACCCCCCAACCTTCTCGACTAGTCCACTGCAGCACCACCATGCAGATGGCAACACCACCACCACTCCACCCCACCTCTTCCACTATAAAACACCCCCCCCCCCCCATGGCAAAGAGAAGAAAAGGCCAAAAAACGGCACACAGAGAGAGAGAGAGAGAGAGAGAGAGAGAGAGAGAGAGAGAGAGAGAGAGAGAGAGAGAGAGAGAGAGAGAGAGAGAGAGAGAGAGAGAGAGAGAGAGAGAGAGAGAGAGAGAGAGAGAGAGAACCTTCTAACAAGGTTCTTCTTCTCTTCCCCTCATTAGAGGGTGTCCACACGCGTACTTATTCTTCTCCCTTTTCCCACGAGATTATCCTCCACCCCGTAAGCTCCAAATTTCCTCCAATTTGGCCTTGTTATTTGAGTAAGAGGCTACCAAAGTCTCGTGAAATCACACCTAAAAGAGAAGAAGGTCAAGAATGGCTCCCAAGTGGAGAATGTTAGGTGCGGATGGCAATCACACAACAAGCAACAAAGCCTCAGGCAAGGGTATCATCGCCAATACAACTATGGTACTGGATGTGAATAATACATTTCTAAATTGTTAGCTACTTGCTTTGATTTCCACATGGGACACATCTGTCTTTGACCCCAACATTTGTGGCGTTGGAAGATCCTAATCTAGATAAACAATGGAAATTATGGTGCCATGTGATTTGGACCGGGTACTTCTGCAGGGTAGAAGGGAACGTATAATTTCTTATGTATGGATAGGAGATAAATATTAACTTGAAGATAAGTATAGGAACTTCTTTGTTAAAAGGATTGCTTGTTCTGTTTTTGTGTTAGTGCTATAAGTTACGTGAACAAACCATGTCCCCTAAAATGCCTAATTAAGGAAGTCGATTTTAAATGTCACACATAAATGTGATAGGACCTAATTAGATAGCTAAAGTATGCCTACTGAGGGAAGCGGGTGGGCGGAACCCTCGACGGGTCTGTCTTATGGCAGGGTGGCCCCAGAGAATTGGGAGGCTTCTCACAATGTTTTACCGTCGTTCTTGACTCTTAGAAATTGTTAAGTTAGAACCCCGATTCATGCTGTTTTAGGGGAACAGAATGAGACTATGCCCTAAGGGTAGAGAGGTTGAGCGGCACATCCCGCTCATTTCCCATTCTCTTTGAACCAAGTGCAACATGGACTTGCTTCAACTTGGGTATCTCTGCATAAAGTAGGATATCAAGGACCCGACACTAGAATGCTGTGAGGAGACCTTGACCACTAGGAACCTGGATTTTAGGTCGATCCCAGTGTGTTGGCCGCGAACCTTCCGTTTCGAGGTAGCGTTTTGAGGCGAACTGGTGACAAACCTTGTAACATTCCATGGGAGTGTCGGGTGGCATCGCTTAGATTCGTCTCTTGATGGATTGCTAAAAGCATGCTTGGATAACCGATAGGTGGGCACATTACAGTTGGTATCAGAGCAAAACTTCGTAATGATGTGGAATTGATTAATGTATGGTTCGTAGACATATCCTAAATAGAATAACCTAAGTGGTATGGCTTGATTGTCAGGTACCTTCTGCAACCATGAATGCTGACATGCAAGAGAAGAAATTCCTTCTTAAGCAGATTAAGGCACTCGAGTTTGGTGAAAAAGGAATAGACGTCGCAGCAGAGGTGGAGATATGGATTGAGTCAACGAATGATTATTTCTCTGCCACAGGAAGTGCCTCCACAAATCAAGCAGTGATAGCCAAACTTAAGTTAGTTGGCCAGGCTCGGATATGATGGATGCAATGGTGCAAAGATCCAGGTATTTCTAAAGCCGCTATCACTTGGGTTCAGTTGAAAGATGTTGTACACGGATGATACCTTCTACCAACCTACCAGACTTTGAGGATGAATGAATTCTTCAAGCTCAAGCAACTAGAATTGACCGTGGAAGCCTACTACTCAAAATACGCACCACTTATGGATATTGCGCAGCAAATGGCCTGAACACTCCTCTGAACCACCGTCTTGAAGCAATGAATCCAACAGACTTACAAGATGCATTACTTTGAGCAAAGCTAATCATCCAAGAACTTAAAATGTGCAATTGTGACAATAATGATTCCCTAGATTAGGACAAGAGATGACACATGTGCGGAGAGATAGGGCACATCCGTAGGAGATGTCCCAACTGTTGATGCTACCACTGCAATGAGCTAGGGCACGTCCAAGCAGATTGCCTTGACTTAAGTCCAGAAGATATTGAGCCTCTGAGAAAACGAAGCTATACAAGTGCAATCTTTGGATACATAAAGGAATCAGATGAAGACAAAGACCTACAATCTACTACACCTCTTTAGGATGATTAGAAATCCTAGAAATTTTATTGACATGTAATACAACTTGTATTGAAATAAACCTTACTGATGTAACTATAGTTAATGTGAGTAATACGAGTTGCATCTATTTTGAGCTTAGAACTTACAAGTGATCAGAGATACTTTAGCAAGTATAACAGTTATAACTTACAATGAATTTCTCTTAAGCTGTCTCTTCTCAACTAATATAGATTGGATCCTGCCAGAATGTCGAAGCTCGGGAGTATTCTTTAGTATTACTAGCAAAGTTGATTGTCCATGGACCTCAATCTAGATTTAAAAAAGAGGATAATTTGAAAACAAAGTTTCTGAAATAAAGGACCACTTCGGTTTGCTAAAAGGATCCTAGGGCAATTTGGTCCAAAGAAGAAAATCCTACCAAGGACAACTAAGAATCTTGTGACCCCAAGTGATAAAGCTCCGTGATATTTCTATTGCAAGGATTTAGGTCATTTCAAAATGGAATGTCCAAAGCACCCTAAAAATCGATGCTCCTCGTGCCACAATATTGGAAATATCCATGTCAATTGTCCCAACAGGACTCAAAGAGAACTTGAACTTACAAGGAATGAAGTTCTACAAGCATCATTGATCCCGAATCTACCAGGAAAATATCAAATACAATACGTTGTTTTAAAAGGCCATATGCTTATGAGTGATTAGAGTGTCACAATGAATGTGTGATGGGTCTTACCCCACAGGTTCCAGAATGAAATCCCCAATTCCTTCTGAGATGAGGACATCTCGAGTTCTCTAAGGGGGAGAGGATGTAATAACCCTCCATGCAGTGCATAAAACCCCCCTTAATCAATAAAAATAATTGAAATTTTAAATAAAAAATTATCATTCCCCCTGTTGTCGCTGAACAAGTGGCAAGGGGAGGAAGAAGAAAACGACGTGATGACAAAGATGCCAAGAAAGAAGGAGATGACGACGCCGCATCGATGATGACGTGGGGGAGGAATCATGCGACGATGACAAGGAGGAAGAAGGAGGCGACATGGAGGAAGAAGGGGACGATGGAGAATACGATGAAGAGGATGATAATGATAATGGAGGGGGAGGCCACGTGGCCTACACTCCTCCCTAACCTTCTTGGCTAGTCCGTTGTAGCACCGGCATGCAAATGGAAACACCACCACCACTCCACCCCACCTCTTCTGCTATAAACCCCCCCTCTGGACATCTCGAGTTCTCTAAGGGGGAGAGGATGTAATAACCCTCCATGCAGTGCATAAAACCCCCCTTAATCAGTAAAAATAATTGAATTTTTAAATAAAAAATTATCATTTCCCTTGTTGTCGCTAAACAAGTGGCAAGGGGAGTAAGAAGAAAACGACGTGATGACAAAGATGCCAAGAAAGAAGGAGATGACGATGCCGCATCGGTGATGACGTGGGGGAGGAATCATGCGACGATGACAAGGAGGAAGAAGGAGGCGACATGGAGAAAGAAGGGGACGACGGAGAAGACGATGAAGAGGATGATAATGATAATGGAGGGGGAGGCAACGTGGCCTATCACTCCTCCCTAACCTTCTTGGCTAGTCCGTTGTAGCACCGCCATGCAAACGGAAACATCACCACCACTCCACCCCACCTCTTTTGCTATAACACCCCCCCCCCCTCTGGCAAAGAGAAGAAAATGCCAAAAAATGGCACGCTGAGAGAGAGAGAGAGAGAGAGAGAGAGAGAGAGAGAGAGAGAGAGAGAGAGAGAGAGAGAGAGAGAGAGAGAGAGAGAGAGAGAGAGAGAGAGAGAGAGAGAGAGAGAGAGAGAGAGAGAGAGAGAACCTTCTAAGAAGGTTCTTCTTCTCTTCCCCTCCCCTTAGAGGGTATCCACATGCGTACTTATTCTTCTCCCTTTTCCCACGAGATTATCCTCCACCCCACAAGTTCAAAATTTTCCCCAAATTGGCCTTGCTATTTGAGTAAGAGGCTACTGAAGTCTTGTGGAAATCACACCTAAAAGAGAAGAAGGTCAAGAATGGCCCCCAAGAAGAGAATGTCACATGGGGATTGCAATCCCACAACAAGCAACAAAACCTTGGGTGAGGGTATCATTGCCAATACAACTATGGTACCGGATGTGAATAACACATTTCTAAATTTTTAGCTGCTTGCTTTGATTTCCGCATGGGACACAACGGGTCCGTAAAATGCCACACTAGAATAGGTCATTGAAAAGGATAAATCTCATCTCAAATATTTGATGATGAAGTTTTCAAAGCGCTTGTATCATGGGAAGTTAATTGCACCTAGTTGCTATGCGACAAATCCATGCATAGTATAAGAAGCATAAAAGATTCTAAAGTATTAAGCATCAATAAGTCTTCAACTAGTCTTTACCTAGGACAATATTGTTTAAGGTTTGCAAGGTTACCTTTAGGGTTATGCACATAGATGGTACATGCATGGGAAACATTATACGAAAATAAACATTGAACGTACATGAAATGATATTTCCCTAAAAGTCTTGCATCCATCCTTTCGAATTAAATAACGGTTGAAGAGTTTACATTGTGTTGCCAAACCATGAATTGATTACAACTTGCACAATAATTTGGGAGTTATTCGGCATTGAAAGATAGTCTTGCACCGTATAAGAGCTTATAATTGTTACCAATTTGTCTCGCATTCTTTGCCTTAGGGGAAAGGAAGATAAAGTCAAGTTAAAATTCTACATAGTATCGCTCTTGGATCCCAAGGGGGAGAGTGAACATGCGGATAGAAATGTTATTACATCTATTATTGCACTATTTGGAAATACAATTAGTTTTTTTGGTTGATAAAACAACATTCTAAATGCTTTTATATTCAACTGGTTGTTGGTTTGTCGTTTGGATGATTATTCCAAGTGCTTGTGATTGATGGTAAATGCATGGTAGGGGTCTGTGATGACAAGTGGCCATGGGAATAAAGGAATGTTTTCTGAAAGATGATATTAAGGCGGAATGCCTTGTTGTTGCTTAATTCTTAAATGAATTAATTAAGGAAAGGTTATTTGCATGGGAGGATCACCTTCAAGATCGCACCGTGGATTAACCCAAGAAGGGCACTGCTTGATTCATGGGCCGAAGGTCGAGTGGTGAAAAGGCCAACCACTGAAATGGTGTTCCACTCCTAGGCCGCTTGTGGGTCAAGTGGAGCTTTGGACACCCCTTGCCAAGTTCGGAATGGAGTTGAAGACTACCATGGCCCCAACGTCTATGGTGTTGGAAGATCCTATTCTAGATAAAGGATGGAAATTATGGTGCCATGTGATTTGGACCGGGTACTTTTGCAAGGCAGAAGGGAACATATACTTTCTCTTGCATGGGCAGGAGATAAAGATTAACTTGAAGATAAGTTAAGGAACTTGTTTTTCAAAAGGACTGCTTGCTCTGTTTTCATGTTAATGCTATAAGTTACGTGAATGAAACTGTTCCCTAAAAGGCCTAATTAAGGAAGCTGATTTTAAATGTCACACATAAATGTGAACCTAACTAAAGTATGCCTATCAAGGGAAGCGGGTGGGCGGAACCCTTGATGGGTCTGTCTTACGACAGGGTGGTCCCAGAGAACTAGGAGGCTTTTCACAAGGTTTACTGTCGTTCTTGACTCTTAGGAATTGCTAAGTTAGAACCCCGATTCATGCCGTTTTAGGAGAACAAAATGAGACTATGCCCTAACGGGTAGAGAGGTTGAGTGGTGCATCTCTCTCATTTCCCATTCTCTTTGAACAAGTGCAGCATGGACCTGCTTCGGCTTGGGTATCTCTGCATAAAGTAGGATGTCCAAAACTCGACACTAGAATGCTGTTAGGAGACCTTGACCACTAGGAACCTGGATTTTAGATCGATCCTAGTGGGTTGGCTGTGAATGTTCCGTTGTGAGGAGGCTTGAGAAATCCTAGGCGACAAACCCTGTAACATTCCATGGGAGTGCCAGGCAGTGTCGCTTAAATTCGTCTCTCAATGGATTGCTAAAAGCACGCTTGGACAACTGATAGGCAGGCACATTACAATATAATAAACTATTTCATTAAGCAATGATGGTGTATATCATATTGCTTGGTAGTACATAAGTTTTCTTTAAATTTGTTGCTTTAGTGATAAATACTTCTCTTTTTCATACTAAGGTTTAGAAACACTTACAAAACTTTTATGTATCATTTTGGTAATGTCACAATATATTACATAACAAAATTGACTTCAGTCGTTAGGATCTAATTTTTCTAGAGTTTGTGTAGGTGCTACGGGGATGACAATTGGGTCTTATGATGGTACCTACAATATGCAATCAGAATTGCAAGGTCCTTGCCTTCTTCTTTTGTATCGATGTAGGTAACAGTTAGACCCTTCATCCACTCATGCCTAGAAAGGCTACTCCTAAAAGGACTAATTTTCGACAAAATCAACTTTCTTTTCAACAAAATTGATTTTCTTTTCTCCCTCTACTTTTCAAAGAAAATTGGAAATATATACTCACTCAAAGTAGTAATGTACCTATTTCATTTTGATAGAATTCAACACTCGTATGTATTTCTTGTTTAATTTTAATGAAAATTTTAAAAGAAATTTAAATTCTATATATTTTTAAAAATATTTAGCAAAATTCAAATAGTTTATTAGTTTTTCAATAATTCTATATGCTTCATTTTTGAAGGGAACACACACACACACACACACACACACACACACACACACACACACACACACACACACACACACACACACACACACACACACACACACACACACACACACACACACACACACACACACACACACACACACACACACACACACACACACACACACACACACACACACACACACACACACACACACACACACACACACACACACACACAGAGTATACCAATCTTTGTTAGGCGAATTTTGGATAAATTATTTTCCATTGTATTTTGCCTCCCAAGGAGATCTCAACTGCAAATTAGAGTAACCCTTTTATTACATGACTATACAATGGATTAGTTGAGTGTATCCCATGCAAAAAAGCTCTAATCAATGAATCACAATGTTTGATTTACAAACAAAAGAGTGCACTCATTAAGAAGTTAAAAGTTTGGATTTTTCATCCATAAAATAAAAATAAATTGTTACAAAGCCAAAATGGCTCAAGGCTTGAAAAGAAGTATGTAGTAGTCTTGGTAATAACATGAAACAATTATTTCTATAGATGCTTTCAAACTCTAGTGATTATAGCACCTTTTGTCCCAGCTTTTTTGACATCCTTGACTTTGCAGTAGCCTCTATTGGAACATCTTCATTATCTTTTGATGTTAGTTGTGCACTTGCAACCTCTTGGTCCACGCTTTTCTCATTTTGGTTTTTTGCATCATCTCTTGCATGAAAAGAGTGAAGTTGTAAAATGATTAGGACAGAAGTTTGTACAACATGTCTTAATGGATAAATAAAGTCAGTTACCATGTGCAATCTTGCTTTTCCTTTCCTTTCACATAATCTTTATCTTCTATAGAATGCATAGACTCGTTTTTTCCACTTCTTTCGAACATATATTCAAATGGGTAGCAATATTGCCTGCTTCATTGTAAGATGTTTTGATAATGCCTAGCTCCTTCCTTGCATCATCCTTTGAGACAACTATGTATTCTTTGTCCCCATGTACACATGAATTGGGATCCTTTCTCATGCTATCTCTTGGGCATTTTATTTGTTTGTCTTTTTTTTTTTGTAGACTTAGGTTCTACAGTCATGACAAGAAGTAAGAAACAAATCACTAGTCAAAGGAGTGGGCACCTAACTAATAGCTACTAGTCTAGACTGAGAGTTAGCACTCCAAATCCTAATAGATAGTTACTATTCTTAGACTAATATCTAGGAGTCAAGGTTAAGAGCTACCAATACTAGTGGTAACTATTGGTACGAGCCTAGTAACTACTAGTCCTAGACTAAGAGCTACCAAACCCACTAGCACCCACTACTAGTTTCATATTGCTAGTCTAGTAGCTACCAATTTACTAGTCTGGGACTTTGATAGCTACTAGTTCTAGACTAGGAGTTATCAATCTACTAGTATGGGACCAATTGCAACTAGAATGCTAGTGGTAGTTACCATTCTACTAGACTAGGGTTGGTAGCTACCAATGTGGGATGGGTAGCACCAATCTACTAGTTTGGGAATGGTATCTACTATTAGAACTTATAACGACTATTGGGGTTTGTAGATAGCCATCAGTTCCAAATTAGTAGATACTAGTGCAACTATGGTAGCGACTAGTCCCTCATCAATATGTTGGTAGCTTCTAGGGTGGGACTCATAAATTGGTAGCTACCAACTAGCCACTAGGTTGGGACTCATAGACTGGTAGCTATCACCTAGCTACCAGTCAAGAATTGGTAGACTCTAGGCCAACGGAGCCCCTAGACTAGTAGGGACTAGGCTAGCATGGGTAGTAGCTATCAACCAGCTAGCTGTTTTGTAATGGTAGACTAGTAGCTACCAGTACTAGAAAATGACAGCTTTGAGATTGTAAATTGGTAGCTACTATTTTGGGACTAGTAGTTGCCGTCTAGATACCAATTTGAAACTTATACCTTCAATCCTAGACTAGTAACTACCACTTCAAGACCTCTCATCATCATGGATAAAACATATTTATAATGAAGTCAATGAGAAGCTTAAAAGCATACCTAACTTGATGCCTTCTCTTTAGCATCATAGTTGTTGAAGAGCATTGAAAATAATATTATTTGCACATCACTACTATTCAAGATAAAAAATGGCCACATTGCATGCGATATCCCTTGTTTACATACTCAACCCATGCATATCTCCTTGTGCATGATAGCAACATGGGCAAAACAATAAATGTGATAACTACAGTCACATGGCAATGTGATCATGACAAATGCATCCTTGTCATGCATCAACATATCACAAACACTACAATTCTTTTTACAATTAAATATGCCCATGTCAATAGGTGGCAATTTTGGTAGCCTTTCTTTTTGTTTGGTTAGATCATACTCCTCTTGAGCCATGTGCATAGCTTCTATTGACTCTTTGTCAATGACTACTCTATGCAATGTCTATATCATTATTGATATCCAATGAACTATATTTTTCAAAAATTCCACTTCTGATGCATACTTTGTATCTCCTTTGTGTTGTGCTTGCTACAAAGAGGCTTTGTATCATGCAATTGTCCCTACACATTATCAATGAAGGAATAAGCCCCTTCATCTCTATACATGTTAGCCTTATGCAATTCAAGTTTTCACATCACTTTAGTGTGTTTTGATAGCCACATTTCACAGTTGCTTTTGAAGAGACTTTGTATTTTGTCCAAGTTGGCAAAGGATTGTGGACCAAATAACAAGGCCTTCTTCACCTTATGCATATCAGGAATAGAAGTGCCATGTCCTCCATCAAAATCTATATCTTTGATAATTGTTGAGAGTGTCATGCCCTCCATCAAAATCTACTCTTGATAGAATCAAGAGTTTTGATGTGTGGAGGAGAATAAAAAACTCCCCATCTTTGCTTCTTGGTCTACAACAACCTAGTAGTATCCACTTTTGCAATGTGCAAACAATGTCTAGTCAACTAGCCCCTTCAGGTGCTCATATAAAACCCCCTTGATCCATACCATAGTTTCCTAGTGGCTCTTCATAAATAGAGGTGAATAATGTGTAGAATTCAAGCCAAAACTTTGGCGTTACATCCTTGCACTTTACTTTGATTCGTGTCTTTAGCACCTCCTCAAGGTAATTCAACTAGTCAAAGGCTGTGGGAGCTCTTGCTCAAGCACCAAGACCCACGGACCGCTTATTGTTTCAAGCATTCCAAGCCGAGCACTAATGGATACCTTTCACATAGCTGATGCTCTATCTATCTATGGGTGTAGTGACCTTACCTCCATGCCCAATCGAGTTGCCTCCTGTCCCAAGCACTCTGGTAGCTCCACGATTCAAGTGCAAGCTTCAAGCAAGCTCGATCCTCAAGCTCCACGCTCCAAGATCCATTTCCGTGAGCAAGATAAGAGAAGAGTAGAGAAGAGAAGAGAAGAGAAGAAGGGAGGAGAAGAAGGAGAGCTTCTCCACCATGGTCCCTCACCCTCACACACTCACTCCCTCACACTCTCACACTCCCTCTCTCAAGCACAAGCTCAAGCAAGCAAGAACAAGAAGAACAAGAGAGCTACTTTTGGCCACACACAAGAATGAGCTTCTCATTCACTTTTCAACTTTATATACAAAACCCTAAATCCATTTTGGGTGGTCATCCCCTTATCCCCTTTTTTACATGGCCGGCCGTGGCCTAGACCCTTTTTCCCATTGTCCTCCTATCTTTTTAGCTTCCTTTCCACCACCCGTCTACCTTTACAAATTGCACAGGTGAGAGCCCGGAACTCTTAAAATAAATCAAGGTGCGCCTTGCGCTTTTTTACAAGAGTATAGACTCGCACTTCTTCTCCTGCGCCTTTTTTCTTGATTTAGGACTTTTCTGCACTTCTTGTGTTTCCAGATTCTTCTTGGCGCGCCTTGGTCTTTTGTTTCACTTTTGCCTTGGCCTTGTCTTTTGCTTTAGATTTTCCAACTTTTTCACGTTGTTCGTTTGAGGGTTAACATTATCCCTCTCCTAGACGAGTGCAGTCCCATGGCACTCATCATCGTAGGTAGCAGGCTTTAGCATGCACCGAAGATGTGGGTGGCAAGGATGTCTGTGGTTGCCTTGGAGGATTTCTGGTGGTGGATAGATGAAGGTCGTTGGGGCCACATTGTTGGCGTGGGTGGCTAGTGGTAGGCTAGTTGGAGTTGGGGGTAGGGCTGTTCCTTGTTGGGATTTGCGTTGGGAACTGGCACAAGTGGTGGTTTGTGGGGATTCTACCCAGCCCATTTGGGTTGGTGGGCTTGCATGATAGGAATGGTCAAGAGGTCAGAATTGAGTGATGATGAAGAGTTGATGATGCACTTGGATGGATTCTTCAGTACCTGTGATTGAAAACCTCGCATATGTGGTCTCTCCCTGGGGGTAGTGCTAGTCTTCTTATCGTGCACAAGACGTAGTTTGATTGGTTTGGGAGATAGATCGAATTCTAAGCAAGCTAAGAGTATTGTCCGGTAGGAAAGAATCCCACCCTTTGGGGCACCGAGGATGCGGAATACTGGTAGAATAAAGTTTTTGAAGTGTCTCGGTCCGTGTCTGGATACAAGTGCCAACCACTGTGGCGAAGGCGCATTTGCGACAACAACGTCTTCACATGGATGGTTTTCTGTAACACTTTCCCTTTAGAGAGGAACGACCCTGCCTACATGGCATACCCTCGATGAATAGGAGTAGACTTTGATACAAACGTGCACGACCGTTATGAATTCCCTCTAATATACAATCCATGTAGCACCACTTTAGCCCAGGCCCTCACCTTCACCTCTGACAGCTTAGATGCCACCATGACACACTTTATCGTCGATTTCTCCTCTTGCCCGGATCTTGCCTTCATCACCACTTGTAGCTATCTTAGGCTCCTAAAAATCCTACTTAGGCAAGACCCCACCCCGGCCAAACACGGCCTTCCCCTGCTCTTTTTTGATCCTAACTAAATCGACAGATATGCGATGACCTGCCTCATGATGCAGGCCAGCCTCCTCCCTTCTTTTTGCATCGTTGTTCTTGAAGACATGAGCGACAACCAGTTCACTCGCTGCAGTCATCCTTTCCTCTCCACCACTCCCCTCCAGGTTTGTTTGAACCTTAAGAATTTCCTGTAGGGTCGCAGATTTTTGAGCCACTCCATTAAATCTCCTTCACCACCCCCCTTGAGGACGAGGACTAACAAGTCCCTACAACTAAACCCAATCCAAAAAAAAGAAGCATCTGCACGCCGGTCCCGGCACACTGCTCACAATCCCTCCACCTAGGGGCCCTTAAGTTAGGTGCGTCCAGTGACCGTGGTCGGCCTGCCCCACTCCTAGCCCCCTAGCCCTTTTTTGCCCCCACTTCATGTCTAGAGCCCACCAAGGGTAGGACACACCTAGGGAGTTAACACTCGCCTATGGTTAGACCTATCACCCTGTGCTACACTCACCGCACCTCCCTACCGCACGAACGGGGTCCTCAAGTGTGGGATATCACCCAGGCCTACCTGTGGCCAGACCTAGCTCCACGTTTCACAAGCACGTGCACAGGGCACCCCACAATAAAGAAGGCACTCCCCTTAGGTAAGAGCGTCACCGCATTTTCTCCTTGCATCCACCGCAAGATGTGCCCAACTATCAACTTCGGAGGCCCCATCACCCACTTGATAGTATTGCCCACACTCCCATGGCAGCTCAACCCACATATGGCCCTACCACTGCCTGCCCTTCCCCAACAACAGCTCGACGTGCCATGGGACTGGCACCTGTCTTAGAGGGGGGTAATATTAATCTCAAATCAGAATGGCGAAAAAATAAAGGAAAAAGCGCAAAAAGAATAGGAAGAGAGAAAAGGTGTAGAGGCGGCCTCGAAAACTAAACTGAGGCAAAAAGAGCAATTTTAAAGGAAAGGCACCTCAAAAACTCTAAAAACTCTTGTAAAAGAGTGCCAGGCTCCCTCCTGTGCCACTTGTAAAGGAATAGACGAGTATAGGCATGAAGCAAGAAGAGGGAATTAGGAAAAGGGACATCACCACAATGGCCTGTCATGTAACAAGGGATGGGCATCCATGGGGGTTTTAGGGTTTGTATATATAAAGTTCAAAAAGTGAATGAAAGCTCATTCTTTGGTGTGTGGCTAACAAGAGTCCTCTCTTATTCTCTTCTTCTCCTCTTCTTGCTTGTGTGTGTGCTCTTGAGGGAGGGCGTGTGAGAGTGTGAGGGAATGAGTGAGTGTGTGGAAGTGAGGGATCAAGAGGGTGAAGCTCTTCACCATCTCCTCTTCTCTTTTCCTCTCTTGTCCTTTCCCTTCTCTTACCTTGCACGTGGCTATGGAGAATGGAGCTTGGAAATGGAGGAGGTTTGAGGATGCTTGAGCTAGCATCTAGGATCGTGGGGCTACCGACTTGTGTGAGAGAGGAGGCAACTCATTTCGGCATCAAGGTAGGGTCAATACACCCCAAGAGGATTGACGATGCATTGGCTAGGTGAGAGATAGCCATGAGAGCTTGCTTGGAACGCTTGAAGCAATAAGCAGTTCGTGGGTCTTGGTGGTTGAGCGAAAGCTCCCACACTACTTATGGCTCTTTTGAAGAGGATGGCACCGTGAGAGCCAACCCTTACTCTACTATCACCTAACATTCCTCTTAAACATTTATTTTCTCTTCAATTGGCTCTTCTCCTCTATATGTGATAGCAACAACCTGTGGACTTGTATCTTCATTGCTTTCCTTCTCTATGGGTGTATCCAATGCAATGAGATAAATCACGAACACTCAATCACACTCCATAAGATCCAAAGGTGTTGTAAATGGTACATTCCCTATGGGAATATGGCATACTCTAGGTGAAGGATCCATGTGGACCAAACACCTATTCACCACTTTTTGGTGGTTCTTTTCTACTTGAAATACCATGAACTATTCCAAAGGCACCCAAGTCATGTTAGATACCTCGATGGAGTATGTGTAGGTGGGTGATGGTGGTCACAAGGTGTTCCAAGACCTAAAGGGGAGATCTAGTAGTGAATGTCAAATCCCTCAATAGAGTATGTGCAGGTGGGCGACAGTGGTCATAAGGTCTTCCAAGACCTAAGGAGAAATGTAGTAATGAGAGCACGTGTTCAAGGTTGAAGTTCTTTGAGAAGACCTCAAAGATCTCATCACGCTAGCTGGCAAAGAGAGTCTCATGGATCCATGCATCAAAGTGTATGCGAGCATCCATTGTAGCAAAGGACAGATATGGTGGATATAAAGAGATGAAGAGAGAATGTGTGAAATGAAACAATAAAATAAGAACTAAAGTAGGTCCACCTTAAACCGTTAAAGGATTGTTCGCATACAATGTTTAGTTATGGCTTTACTTAATGTATTTGTAAAGTTCACATGTATATGTAAACATATTGATGTGGCAATCACACATTGTATTACTCATGATCTAGAAGGATTCCCTTGCCCCCATTACGTAAGTGTGCGCATGTATGTTAGATGCCAACAAAAGGATGTTATACATGGTCAAAAGTTTCATTGTATATTGCAAGAATACACACTCACTCTATCGATTAATGTGGAAAGGAAGGTATCTTCTCCTCATCCACAGGTGGATGCTTAGATGTATGTATCTTATCTCAATTTAAAAATTATGTATATATTCTCAAAGGAATCAAGGTTAAGACAAGCATTTCTTTCCTGTGAGTGCAATTGGTGGATGCATATATCTCAAAATTTAAAGTACATATGCACATACACATGTTTGAATAGTTTTGAATATAATAACATAAACACACGATAAGTTAAAATAATAATAATGTAAAATATTAAAAGTGTATGATTTTGCAAAGTAATAATATTGCATTAGCCAAAAAAAGTTGAAAGTTTACAAGAGTTGGATATTACAACTTATGGAGTTAGAATTTTAAGGAGACTCTACAATTTCTAAAATATGTAAATCCATGCACTTTCCACTAGGAATAGTACCCTCAACTTGGCTTCAAATCTTCCTACCATCTAATTTAAAATAGAAGCTAGCAAGTGAAACTCCATTAACATTGTGATTTCTTGGTGCATTATACTCAAGGGCCAATCATCCTCCATATGCATCACTTAGGGCTTGCGGCCCTCATAGATAATGATAGTAACATCCACAACTATACTTTCATGGGTGTCTTGATCAAGACAAAATCATTCACCCTTGAGTATCCTCCATCTATGATACTTGAACACTAAGTATAAAGTCTATCATGCAACAAACTATGTGCAATTAGGAAGAAAAGTTAGTTGATCTATCCTAAAGTAAGAAAATAATTGACTAAGAGAGTAAAATTTTACCTAAAATCCATGTTTCTTGTTTTGACTTGACACTTTACTGTGTCAAGACCAGGAGTGATTTTTTATATCTAAGTTTTGCCTAGAATTATTTGTTACATAATCCTTCAACGCACTTTTTATGATGTATGTGTTTTTGATACATCTCAAACCCTCACATTCCTTGAACATAGGTGCAAAAATTGCAATAGATATAAACCAAGGTGGGTGTACATTCTTTACGCTAGTGCTTGGCTTCTTAGAGTTCAATATGTTTTCCAAATATTTTGTGCTACACATGTGCAAAATGTCACTCTACTACACAATGGCCATTCTATGCTATTGAGATTTACTATGTTTATAGACTCAAGGGTTCCATATTCTTGACCACCCTTGGGCAATATGTACTTGGAGTCATAGAAAAATACAATGGTCTTTGCAAGCTGCTTAGTTGTATGTCCCTCAAAGAGTAGTCTACCAATTCTGAGGTAGTAAAGCTTAAAAGAACCTAAATTTTGAGTCACTGATATTTCAAAATAGTATAGAAAGCCCGAAATTTTCATTTGGGTTTCATCTAAGTCATCAATCCCATACCAAAGGAGATGAATGATACATCATTCTTGATATTCTGAACAAAACTAGCATCATTGAGGTATTACGATCTGTTCTCATGTATTACAAATTGAGCGATTCTTTTTAAATATATAATTGGAAGACAAGACAAACACAATTGTAAAAGTAAAGGTCATACCATACCTATTTTGGCAAAGATATTAGTTCATGTAGAAGCTTAAGTGAAAGCAAAATAAACCTACTTCTAGCTTATAGGATGACATATTCATTTAGGAAATGGAGACACTTAAGTGACCTTAAGGGCTTATACCTAGGCCACCCTTGCCCATGTTATGGAGCCATGGAAATGTGAGAGATACATGAAAAACTTTGATGTAGCTAGTAAATGTAGGACTTGTGAAGTAAAAACTCCAAACTAGTTACTTTAGTTACTTAATATAAGTACTACATAGGTCTTTTGGCATTATTTTATAAGAATGATTCATTATCTTTCAAATTTTTTGTAATTATTTATGTGTAGGTTATAACATTGTGTTATTGATACAAGCACCTTCCTTCAACCTAAACCAATAGCATTAATGTTTTTGTAGGTGAGAACTTTGAAGAAAATATTTTGGAACACGAAAGGAATAGATAATATTGCTCGACCTTAACAAGGAGCATAGCGTAGTGGTGCTACTAGCATGGAAGTGGCATTGAATAGTGGGCATGGTTTAAGCAACATTAAAACCTAAATAATATAAAATACAGTAAACCTAACATGGTGGCACGTTTTTCCCATTGTCCTTTCCTTTGCATGACCTTTCAAACCCCCATTGCTAGAATGCATGGAGATAATTCTTGGTTAACAATCGTTGGATGCATCCTCAATCCATCCAATTATTTTTGGATATGTCAAGAAAGTAGCAAGATTCACAAATTCACAATTAAGTGTCAAAGAGGTATGCTTTGATGAGACTAAGCATACCAAATCTATGACTCAAGGCATTGAAAATTTCCTATGTCCATCAATGTAATGCCCTCTTCGAGATAATGATTGGGTTGTGTAAAAATTATGAATGCTCAATGATATATCCACTTAATCGAGCCTCGTAAGCTCTCTCACATCTCTCTTTGCTCTTCCCTTGGCTTTCCCTCCTCATGAAAGAAACCTTTCTTGTCAAAGTGATGTGACATAAACAACAATGATGTGAGAAAAGATGCCAAGACGAATTGGGCTTCACAAATCTAATATTTGCCTTCTGAGAATTCCATCTTGTAAGCAACACTCAAAGCGGAAAGTCTACTCTTGGGTGTAGCTTGGTATTGAATTTTTGTATATTTGTCATAGTAAATGCAATGCACTACATCAGACACAATAAGGAGAAAGCAAAAATTCCAACCCTCATGATACAACACAACAAAACCTTTTAATTTTCTTCACAAATTCAATTCAATGCATCATGCACACTTTTAAAAAAAGCACAAACTCCAATCCTCTCAATGCAATTCATCAAAATCTTGTGTTTTCTCTCACAAATTTGATGCATTGCATTAGATTGGGGTGCATTTACATCCATTTTTAAAATTTATTTCCACATCATATCAAAGCACTTCAATTAAATACATTTGGGTCCCATACTTAATGCAAGTTTTCTAAATACTTATTTAGCATAGTGCATTATGATAAATATGCACAAAAAATTTATACACATTTTAGTAAAATATCCTTGGAAATACTTAAACTTGATTCTAATAGAAGGGATCTATGATAAGTCAATAATTAATCTTATTCTTAAATATTTTTTAATGGCTCCAATAACGATGAAAATTACTACAATAGATTATGAATTGCTCAAAATATCACCCATAAATTGATCAAAATAAAGAAATGTGTTATTTTCTTTAAATCAAACTAATATGCACCTAGGAGTTTAGAAGAGTTAGTTTGTCATTAGATTGTCAAGCTAGGTGAAAGGGCTTAATCATCCACTTAATACAATCCTCTATAGAATTGTTTACATTTTTGCACATAATATCATGTTTTACTTTTAGTGATATCCCCCAATAAAAATATCAATATGAAAAATTACTCATATTTAACCTTGGTCTAGAGTACATGAAACAACAAAGTCAATCATTCTGGTTACAAAATCATAGGAAAACTAAAAAATCCTTTCATTATTTTAATATGCATGTAATAGCAAGTATTTATCCATTATTAAGGAGAACCATTATATAGATTATGCAACAATTAGCTTTTATTAATATAATGAGATGTTGTATAGGATAGAGTAACACATTGTTATGCATGGTTTTATCTATAATAAAGTAAAAGGTTGGTCTATTTAGTACGATATAGAAAGTAAAATTTGTAATAAAATAAAAGGTTGGTCTATTCAGTACGATATAGAAAGTAAAATTTGTCAAGAGAGCGATTTGGGAGATACATGTGTGTGTAGAATATAATAAAAGGACTATTAGACAACCTCTCTTTTTCATTGATACATAATACACATAGAACTATATTGTGTATAGCATGCCAAACTACCACAAGGAATATACGACAACTGCTTTTATTCAAAAGGAAAATCACTCTAAAACTCATGCTAAATGTAGTGAGAAACACCTTCCAAAGAAGCCCTTGTGTAAATATAGTCAATTACTCAGCTTCACATCTAAGTAATGTCAATATTTGTACACAACACTACACCTTAGTTATTATCAAATCTCACTTTTCATTATGTCCCTAATATTTTTCGAAATAATGCAAGTATTTATAGGAGAAAGTAACCTCAATTATTTTTGTATGGCTTGCATAAAGGCATTTTAACCAGCATCACATAGCAAGGACTTCTTTTTAGCTATAAAACCTCCTAACTATTGGTGGAAAGTTATAGGATTCTATGGAAAAGTGTTCTTTGGTCATGATTATTGTGTTGTTTTCTCTTTGTAAGGTTATATTGATATTGTTCATAGTCACTTGATATGTAATAATGATTGTTATTTTTCTATATTTTAGTGTGAGTTGTTGTCTAAGGCTCAAGGTTAATAATCATGTGATAAAATGTTCTAACCACTAAGTATTCCATTAGTGCTATGCTAGATATTTAAAAATATTCATTTTCATACTAAATATTGCTTGTATAATGTTTGTATGATACCTTAGATATTGTATAACTAAGCACATTGTGCATTATATAGATGATATGATACAAGAGTTTCATGGATCATAGCCAATTGGCATGGAGATCAAAATGGACACGTAGGACCAATAAATGAAAGGATCTTTGAACCTCAACTTCCAACATATCCATATCATCCAACATAAAGGAATCACTCACCATAGCAAAATAGTCTATTGAGAGTTTTGTGCTTCACCTAAATCTTGCACAATACCTACATGTCACAAAAACATAGCACTTCAATAATAACGACCAAAATAACTGATTATTTAGAACTTCCTACTTTATAAAAGAGAGAATTTACCTATAAGGTAAAATATATGCACTACTCTGTTGATTGCAATAATAACAATAGATTTGAAACTTAGGATCATCAAAACCTATTGAAATTATAGACATGAGAAAACTACGACTAAATTGTTCAATTGATGAGTCCTTTTAACAAAAATTATCTAGGTAGTTGCATGAATAAAAGTTGCATAAAATTGGGCAAATTCATCTATAAACTAATCTACTAAAGATAAGATTGAATCATTCCTAATCAAAACCTAGAGGTACATAATCTCTACTCTACCTTGTGCTAAGTACTGCAACAATAATCTATCCAAAAGTTAGAACTAGCATCAAACCCTACTACTGTAAAGATAGCAAAAAAGGGAAGAGACATAGAGGAAGAAAGAGAGAGTATGTGTGAATGGGAGAGAAAAAGCAATGAGCACCTATCCAATCTTGTCTAAATTGATCTTTGCAAAAAGATAATATCAATAGTTAGTATTTAAATGAATATATACTAAAAAATAATAGAAAAGAGAAAAACAAAGAGAGAGAAAAAGAGACAGGGAGATACAGATGATCACTTATGCAAACTCACACAAAATAATCCTTGGAATAAAATAACAACAAGGATTAAGACCAACATTATGCTGTATTGAAAACATAACAGCAAAGATAAATGAGAGAGAGAGAGAGAGAGAGAGAGAGAGAGAGAGAGAGAGAGAGAGAGAGAGAGAGAGAGAGAGAGAGAGAGAGAGAGAGAGAGAGAGAGAGAGAGAGAGAGAGAGAGAGAGAGAGAGAGAGAGAGAGAGAGAGAGAGAGAGAGAGAGAGAGAGAGATCAACACCTTCACCTATTGCTCTGAATGACCTCTACAAGAAAACAATAACAATTAGAACCAACATCAAGGTCTATTGAAAACACAATAGAAAATATAAACAACACATAGAGGGGGGGGGGGGGGGGAGACAGAAAGAGAAAGAGAGAGATTAGCACATGTGCCTCTTGCCCAAAACAACCTCTGCATCAAAACAACAATAATAGTACAAAATGATATCAAACCCTATTGAAAAAAAAAAAACAAGAGAAAATGCAAAGAGAGATATGCATTTGTGTTTTGCCCAAATTTTGGAGCTGCAAGGAGAAGAAAGTGGAGAGGTGAGTAAAATGCTCAAAACCCTAATTAATCTTAATAAAGAGCTTCAACGGGTACAAAAATTCACCAAAATGAAAAAGAGAGAAAAAGTAGTTTGTTGCTAAACTTTTGGATTGAACTGATTTAGTGAGACAGAGAAAAAGTAAAATTGAAATTTCACCAAAAAAGGGGGCAAAATACAAGGTGAGAGAAACTCCAATTTTGTGTACTATTCAATCTCCATTTCAAAAATCCCCCATGACCCCTTTTTTAGTCAAAAATCCAAGATTTAGAAAGAGAAGATTCACCTTCTATGGATGTCTACATCTAGCCTTCCTATTCAATAATCCAAAAGGCCCACATCTTAAACTGTATTATTTTAAGGGCCCATTTTTTAGTCCAATTGTTTCCTAATGTTTAGTTGTTCAACCCTAAATAATGGTACCATAAGTAGTATCATGATTACAACCTTCCTTGCATGAGCTAGCTAGTAATTGATTGCACACAACGTCAACTCATACATCAATAAGGTCTACAATTAAGCCAATAATAGAATAGCCAAACAAAATGGTAGAATTTTGAGTCATGTTAGCCTCTAGGTAAAAAAAAAAGTTGTGATCATATGCATTTGAGTTTACCATACAAGATGAGAAATTTCTATAGGAAAGATTATGAATGGAACCCTATAATTTGTGAAATTTTCCAAAAGACTCAATTTTTAGAATTTATCCAAATACCCTTCTATCTTATTTTTTCAAATGGCTTTGATATTTGCATGGCCCATTCTATTCTGATATAAGGATCTACCCTTGAGGGCCCTAAATTCTATTCTAGTATAAGTATCTACCCTTGAGGGTGTTAAATCAAAATGCTAAATGAATTCAATGATATTTCCATCTCATTGGCATCGTTAGTCTCCATGATTCATGAGCTATTTCATCTCATTATTATGTAACACCAAAAAAGCCTTTGTGTCATCAAAAAAATCATATTTAGAAATGCACCTAATAGTCAAGGCCTGCACACTTTGTTGGAAACTTTTCCATCACAATTCCTTGGAAGTGGAATATATACCTATATCATAGATCTTAAATACAAAGAGCATTAGGAAGCTAAATAAGAGTCATGCCACATGTTAAGTCACTTTTGCATTTGAAAGTAAAGGTGACTATAATTTTAGTAAGTGGGAGAGAAAAGGCCATGCCACATGATGGAAATTCGACTTATTTGTCGACATCTAAAATATGTGGTAGATCTATGCATGGCTACACTCCAAGTATGCATCAGACATCATGGGACTTACCCTCGACGAATTAGGGAGTGCATATATTTGAAAGTAAGTTCATGGAAAGCCTAAGGCATGATCCTTAATGGTTTCTTTTAAAAATAAGATTTTCGTATGGAGGATCATTATGGGAGTCGTGATAACTAGCCAAAAGCTAAAGGGGAGAATATGTGCATATGGGGAACAAGAGATCATCAAAGACATGTTTTGGTTTGGATGCAAACCTAACCCAATTTGCAAAAGAGTTATATTGTGTGTTTGCTAGATTTTTTGTATGAAAAAATGTTTTATAACTGATATAATATATATCCTCTTTCAAGCATGGAAGAGGGAAGGGGAACGATAGAAATGTGAATTTAATAATAATAATAATAATAATAAGATATACTATAGTATAATCGGTTGATCTCACAAAAATCCAAGCGTGAAATCCAAACCTCAAATGGTCTTTGATTATCTCACACACACACACACACACACACACACACACACAAAGATTTTGAAGAAATATGATTTTGTGTGTGTGTGTGTGTGTGTGTGTGCACGAGCGCGCTTCACTCTCCTCCCTATCTGTCCATTGAAGGTGCTTTGTAGCATACCTCCAACCTTACAAACAATGCCAATTGGTTTGCAGATTATGCATGGGAAGGGGGAGCTTGCCTCTCCAAAGGTCTTCAATCCCAACAAGAAGGATCGAGAGAAGCAGCCTTCACTGAAAGAACTCAAAACCAATTTAGCAAAAGCAATTATTTTCGTCGTCACATGCGGGCCAAACTTGAGAAGAGGGCTGACTGTGCAAGTATGGAGCAGGTTTGGTGACTCAAACCTAGCAGGAAGGAGAAGCTAGAGATCATGTCCCCACCATCAAGAACTTCATGTCCACCATTGTACAAGCTAGATCTACCAAATGGCATGCAGCTATTAACCGTCAAGGTCTCTATCAACTCGATGTTGTAACCAGTTTTTGAGAGGGAAGCTGTAGTGCTGGAGCAAGCAGTGGGTGGTGGTGGCGGCAGGCAGCCATGCTAGTTATATGGTCCTGTGGATAACGGGCTTCCACTCCAATGCGGTGAAGAAGACAATATGGCCACGTGCCACATGGGTCGCTGTAAGAGTAATTATTAGACGGCAAGGAACTAGCTGGTGGCGATGGCGATGGAGTGCTGCTCATGCATGAATTGGGGTGAGGAGAGTGAAGGCATGGGGGTGGTGTAGGCGGTAGTGCACCTGCACCAGGCGAGTGAAGGCACGGGTGGTGTGGGTTGCAGGTGCAGTGAGCCACGCGGATGCTGCACATAGACTTGCAATCAAGCAAAGTGCTGGTGGGGGGGAACACATGTCCGATGGCAACGCCGGCAGATTACAAGCTGACGGGGCCGGTCACGCCAAGAAGATAAGCATATATTGCTTTCGGGTGTTACTAGAGCTATAGATCAGAAGCGCTATATATATATAGAGAGAGAGAGATATATATATATATATATATATATATATATATATATATATATTCTCTCTCTCTCTCTCTCTCTCTCTCTAGAGAGAGAGAGAGAGAGAGAGAGAGAGAGAGAGAGAGTGTGTGTGTGTGTGTGTATACAGCCTCCTCATATCAATATTTTTGTGCCAGATATCATCGTGTACCAGAGTTAAAGATTTGGGATTTGAAGGTGTATATATGAGAAGTAAAAGGTTTGACATCTCCAAGGGTTTTAGTGATGGTTCAATCTATGCATGCAAGCCATTTCAACTTGGAAAGGCAACCCAAGTTCCCCTTCTTTGTGATAAACAAATGAAATAGAGGGTGTGAAAGTTTGATATATTATAGAATTTTGTAAACATTTTACACAAATCAAATAGATTTTGGCATGGTGCTAATGAGTACGACATAATAACAATAATGCACAAATTTTGAGGTTGCTTATCTAAAAGTAAAACTTGTTAAATCCAATGTCATTATTCACATAACAAGATTGAGAAGTGCCACACCAATTGTATAGTGAATGTATCTCTATGAGAAGTTTCCTTGTGCATTGTATCGTGGTCTAGAGTCAATGTTTAGAATGGGCATGCATGTGTCTTTAGATACTTCGCATTACATGTGGAACATCCTTATTGAAATAGACTTGTATTTGTTAAGAATTTGAGAATTTTTGTCATATATTCAAGTGGCTTTTAAAAACACATAATTATGCTTAGAGTGCACTATTTCTTACACATAAAGCATGTTACCTGTACCACACTATAATATCCATCTAAATACTTAACAAAAAGAAAAAGAGTTCTTACACAACTTTTAAAAGCTATCTTGCATTCTTGACATAGCACTTCGCATATTACCAATTATTAAAGCTCCATTATGTTTAGCACATTGATATTAATTCTTTGAGTGCCACTATGTTTAGCATACAAATATTAATACTTTGAGAGATTAACATGGTTTGTAATTCTCTTCTATGGAGTTTGAATGGAATTGCAAGTTTTGTCTCATTTGTTGAATGTTTGAGCTTCCTAGCAATAGTCTATTGTTGAGAATCACTTTGTATTGTTCAATTGGAGTTCACGTGTAAGTGAGGAAAACACATTTGGGTCAAAGTGCACATGGTGGGAAATCTATGACTAAACATTCCATTAGAAGGGACCATATGGCAACCAAGGATTTGATGAAGTGTATTACTTTGTGAATTCTTTCCTAAGTGTGCACTCCACAATATTATAAAGATCTAACACATAAGGGTTTTGCTTTAAATGCAGGCAATTGTGCATATGTGGAGAGAGCAAAAAAAGAAGAAAAGTGTCGTAGACATGTCTCTCCATGTAAAGAAGAGTCTTTGATGCATATGTACAAATCTATGAAATCTAACACTTGATCTAACCTTTGCAAAAATAAATGGCAAGTATACTCCATGGATTGCACTTAGTTTATGAGTTTCAATTATGTTTTAACCCCCTAGGTCCTTATGCTTTCCCTCCCTAAATATGTGTGCACGTGTGTCTTTGGCTTCTCTAGGGTTTTCAATGTGATTATACATGATATATATATAGACACAGAGGGTAGTTTTTTATGCACTTTGTAGTTTTCAATATCAATACTAGTAAGAATTTGAAGGATCTAGACGAATATTCCCATTTGTGGTTTATATATATATTTTTGTGTGTGTGTGTGTGTGTGTGTGAAAGGGTTGGTACAGAAAAATGGTTACCTCGAGTTTCAATCACCTCTCTCTTCCAAGCCATCTCGCTCTTCCACTTCTTAGCAACCTCTCCTAACTCATGTCAATTACATGGATTGCAATTTATAGTTGGAGGAAAGTGGTGATGGGTAAAACTAGTGGATGACATCTCTATCAATCAACATTGACCACCATCATACTTTGAACTTTGACTTTAGTACAAACCAATACTCTTTTCATTACCCATTAACATTCTCCATTCCCTTTATCAACAAAATACCTCGATTTTGCCAAGCTAATTGATCTAGGTGAACATATTGAATTTGTTGAATAAGCACATTTTATTGTATTAGACATCCAATTGTAGCTTATATCAATAAGATTTTATGAGACAAATTAATAATCCATATGCTAAGCTTGCATGTGTGAGATGTGGCATTTATGTGGTTCGTGAAGAAACATCTTAATTATAGTTGTGATGAGTGTGGATTCTACTTCCAAAGACTTAGTTGTGATGAGGCTAAAATGTAATATAATTTCAAATATGTTCCAATAGATACTATTAACATTTATTCATGGACAAAGATGGCTTGTCCTTGATCTTTGCATAACAAACACTGTCACTAAATTGATTGCTTATTATGCATTCTCTATTTAATAAATTCATGTCAATAAATTAATGACTCACTTTTCTTTAAGTGTTGATGAATCTACCATGGCCATGAGACCATTTAGAGATCAATATTCCTAGTGCATCACTTAATGGGGTGATCACAGCACTATGACGAGGATATCTGGTACATGCAGTACAAGTTATGAAGGGGGAAATAAGTGTCTGCCAAGTGTAAGAGTGTACACAAGAGCCAAGGAGTTACACATAAATGAAAATGGATTAAGTTCTAAGAATAGGAAGTGCATTAGCATTGTGTATATGTATTTATGTGTGCATCTGGGGACGCCTGGGAACATTTACTTGTGTGTAATGAGCATTGCATTCATTTGGGGTCATCCTCTCCCTTACAAGTCAAGGTTTAAGGTCTTTTCTTTCATTAAGAAAGACAAGAGAGGTACTTCTCTCACTAAGAAAGATAAGAGATGTGATCCTCTGGAAGTGATGAGAGAAGTGATTTTTTCTTTCTAAGGTCTAAAAAGACACAAGCTTTTCTGTGGAAGTCAATCTTAAGGTTGGGCCCAAGGCAATTTAATGGACTCTCCTTAAGGTGGTTGCATGGACCACAAGTTAAGAGTACAGTTTGAGAAGCTGTTCTTTTTAAAAAAAGACATGGTGAATTCATTTTTAAAATATCTCGCAATAGAAAGAAGATCTCTAAAAATGGGCCGCAAGATTATCGAAAACAGCGAGATCTACAACTTTCATATTGGATGTTTTTTCATCCGAACAACACACAGAGAGATATCTCGAAATTAGTGCTCCAGAGTAGGTCTTGGAACAACCACGTCTTGCATGAAGATCAACTCAAGTCTCTCTCCAAGAAGAGAAGCTCTTGAAAGCCTATAAAAGAGGAGGCTCTCCTTGGGTGTGAGAGAGGAAAAATGAAGCATCACTTTGCATGCATCCAAGAGGAGAAGAGAAGGTGCAAGTGCTGCGGAAGCTTTGTTGAAATCAAGTTCCAAGAGGAGAAGAGAAGGTGCAAGTGTTGTGGAAGCTCTACTGAAATCAAGCGCCAAGAGGAGAGCCCTACACATATTGTGCAGGAGAGAAGGAGACTCAAGAAGGATCAAAAGGTACCAACTTCCAAGTTGTGCAAGTGTTAGCCGGTTGTATACCGTACAAGGAACCGTGATCTTGTTTCCAAGATCTACAAGTAAGAATTGGCTTATGTGTAACGGAGGAGCTTGCTCCTTGTCAATAATATAACTCCACAAGGGGGGAGACTGGCCTATCTTCGAGTCCCTAGTGTGTTGCCAATTTCTCTGCCTCTCTCTCTCTCTCTCTACATCTTTCTTTTCTCTCATTTATTCTCTCTCTGTGCCAACTTCCAAGTTGTGCAAGTGTTAGCCAATTGTATATCATGCAAGGAATAGTGATCTTGTCTCCAAGATCTACAAGTAAGAATTGGCTTATGTGTAATGGAGGAGCTTGTTCCTTGTCAATAATATAACTCCACAAGGAGGGGGACTGGCACATCTTCCAGTCCCTAGTGTGTTGCCAATTTCTCTACCTCTCTCTCTCTCTCTACTTTTTTTTGTCTCATCTATTCCCCCTCTGTGCCAGCACAATATTCGCCATATATATTTTAAGTATATAAGAAAGTTGAGCGTGTATCTCAGATCTTATAGCAAACACACACACAAAGAATTGCTATGCACACATAGGTCTAAGTATGTATGTGAAGCACAATCTGAGACCCTAAGTTTGCAAACTGTGCAATGCACAGTTAGTAGGTGTTGCTGGCTAAGCTAGTAATAACAAGGGGATGGAGAGGCTTGCTTACACATTTACTAGTCTAGCAAGCTCTCAAGCACCCTGGAAAGTCAAACACAATATGACAAGCCCGAACCCCTTTTTCCCCTTGTGTGAACATGATGTTGTTAACTAATGCATGATTCCCTTTTAACTTCTACTTTACCCACACCTACTCCACAATTAACTCCTACTTTTAGCCTTGCTTCCATCACCAAATCAAATTTAGGAAAGTATGTTTACCCCTAAATTTGTTTTCTTTTATTATCATTAGTTAACATATATCTTTTAATAATTGCAACATCTACAACATCTAGAACTTTCCAAACCTCTTCTCCTGTTGGGACCCATCATTTTTTTGTAATAAAATTTTCTTTGATATGCACCTTCCCACAAGGGCTTCTATGGCCCTTGCATATCACACTTTCAAAGGCTCACCTATCTCACAAGTCACTATCAAATATGAGGCTTATGGGGACTTTCAGGCCATTAGCCAATAACCAAAGCCATACAAAATTTTCACTATGTGCAAGTCATATTCAAAGACAAGAGCTCATGTAGGAGCATTAAGGCTATCTTAGATTTGTCTCACATGGAATTAAGAAAAGATTGTTTTCATTGATAGTATCTAAAGCCCACTATCAAAGGTGAGAAATTGTGTGGGACATAAATGCTATTGACATTGTAGGTTCATCATATGCACACAAGAACTTGATGCGTATACTTATTTTCACATGGAGCCAAGAACCCTAGCTAGATCCTATCCTTTGATAGTATTTTCTAGTCACACCCAAATAAACAAGCTCCTAAAAGGACATTGAGGCTACAAACATGGATTTTCCAACTTATTAAACCAAAGCTAGGGTAGAAATAGGATAGCATGTAGTCTCCATGTAATGCAATTTAATTCTCAGGGCATGCTTGCCTCAAGGTTAGCCAAAAATGTGTCCAAGAGTGTTCAATTCAAAGCTTACTATAATTGTTTGCTTGTGTTCACCACCCTAATGCACTTCTGTCATGATCCAAAGAATTGTGGGCATGCACATTCACATGTAGTCAAATACTTATGCATTAAAACTAGAAATATAATTCATTAGCATAGGGCCTATAGGCTTTAACTAATGTGAACTCCCTTTTCAAGATATACCTACTAAGGTGCACAATCATTAGAGTGTTGCCTAATTATCTAGTAGGACATTTGAAGTGCATTGTGGATTGTGTTAGCCATATCAAAACATAGCATGTTGATCCTTGGTCAAATAAACCATTAATTAATGGCCAAATAATTAATGCTTGCTTAATGTCCAAATAATTAATGCAATCCCACTTATCAAGGCAAGGCTAACGATGCATGCATATACAAGCCTTCATAGCCTTAAGGTTGAGGGTATCCAACACACCAGTGCTTTTGAACATTCTAGGAAAGACCATGCTAGTTGAGGAGAGAGAATTTCTTACAAAAACAAGAGATAAAATCAAGCCTCTCAACCAACTCTTTCTTCACTTTGAGTTTAATTATGTCATTGACAATTAGGGAAAAAAAACCTTAAAAAGATGGATTATCGTACTTAAAAACAAAACTCTTGTTGAAAAATTGATATCACACTAATTGTTTTCTCAATAGATGTTACTTATTACACAAAATAGATAGACCCATATGTAGTAGGTAATGGTAGAAGTTCAAGAAATTGGTGAGAACTTCAAACTCTATAGATTAATATGAAGTTATAGTCCATGTTTGTGATTATTAAAAGCATTTGTGAGCCTTCCAAGTTAGCACTTTAAAGATCAACTAACAAACTCATGCTGATGGTAGACTACTTCATCTCTTTAAGAAACAATAAGCTTTTTACTTTACATTTTCACTTTTTAATCACTTTTGCATTTCTATTTGTGGATGGACCCCTCCAAAACAATGTGCATGGCTACTAGAACATGATAAGTCCTTAGTCTCTATTACACCCACAATCACAAACCACCTTCAACTTGTAAATTACACCCTAAATATCCTACATGGCACAATTCATGAAACCATAATCTAATCCTATAGGTTGAGCT